>NC_022016.1:67338920-67349166 GCF_000317375.1 Microtus ochrogaster
TCTGCAGGTCCAGACCCCACAGTTTAAAGCTTCACAACCTCTTATCGCAGAAGTTTAAATAGCAGCTTTACTATCTCTACAGGCTTGCTCTCTTCAGTTTAACCTTCCCATGCCCCAAAAGGATCATTCAAAATGTTATTCTGATCATAGATGTAAACCCTTTATTGTTTTCTTTTTTTTTTCTTCATTTTTTGAGATTTTTTTTTTTCTGTGTAACAGTCCTAATAGTTCTGGAACTCACTTTGTAGACCAGGCTGGCCTCGACCTCACAGAGTTCCACCTGCATCTGCCTCCTGAGCGCTGGGATAAAAGGCTTATGCCACCACCGCCTGGCCTTTATTGGCCTCTTATCAACTTTTGACTTTGTTTTTTATTACATGCACATGCATGCATATGTGCACATGTGTCCCAGCACGTGCGTGAAGGTCAAAGGGTAATTTGTGGGCTTCAGTGCTCTTCTTCCACCATGCAGTTCCTGGTGATTAAACTCAGGTTGTCAGGCTTGGCAGCAAGCTCCCTTACCCACCAAGTCACCCAGAACACTCCACTTACTTGTTTTTAGAGTGTTGGTTTATTTGTTTGGATTTGTTTATTTTCTTGTTTGCAGTGGTAGAGATTGAACCCAAGGGCTTTGCACACGCTAGAAAATCACCCTACCGGGGAACAATTTCCAGCCCTGCTTATATGTGGTTTTGAGGTAGGGTCTCCTGTAATGCAGGCTAGCCTCAAACTCACTGCATAGTCACGGATGACCTTGAACCTTTGATCTTACTGCCTCTGACTCTCAATGCTGAGCATATTTTTGTTTCTCTGTATTCGCTTTTGGAGATAGATTTTACTTTGTATCCAGACTGGCCTGCAACTACCTGTGAGGATCAGGCTGATCCCAGACTTTAGGCAACCTTGCCTCTGCTCTGCCTCCAGAGTGCTGGGATTACAGATGTGCTCCACTAGTCTGGGCTACAGCTGGACATGAAGAAACCTTCATGATTTTCCACCACTCACCCTCTCCTAAGCCCAGCCGCTGCCCCATCTTCTCTCCGTCGTCCCCAAACCATCTTCTCCCCCTATCTTGCATAGTGCTGCATCTATGATTCTGCTCTCTGCCCAACTCTTCCTCTCTTCATCAGCCCACCTGCTACTCATCATCAGAGACAGTTTAAGGGTTATTTCCTATGGGAGACTTCCCTGCATATACCTCGGCTCCTCTCCGGGCAGACTACACTGCACTCCCGTAACATTCTATGATATGTCTGTATAACTTATCATGCTGTAATTTAACCGTGGAGTCCTTGAATAAGTACTCCATCAGGGCAGGCTGCGTCTTACTCCTCTGTTCGTTCAACCGTTATTTGAGCCCTAGGCTTTCAGGTGCTGGGCTGGGACGCAAGGGCGTGGGGGCGGGGCGGGGACAAAGCTCCTCGTGTAGTTAGCATCGTTAGCATGTAGAAGATGCTGCTTGGCCTCACTCATGCTCTTTATCCCGTGTCTGGCCTGTATGAATGTGATAAAGTAAGAAAAGTCAGTGGGTCTACCAGTCGGCCTTTCCAGTAATCCCTCCTGTGGTTACCTTTCTGATAGTCTTTCCGGTTTACACATGTTCTCATTCAAATGCCGTCTAGGTGATTATTAGCATCCTTTCATGCCTTATAAAAGGTCACAACAGCCCCAGAAACAGCTTCTAGGAAAATTCAATTTTTTTTTTTAAAAAACAGGTTTATCTCTTTTTTTTTTTTAAATTACGTGTGTGTTTGTGGATGTGCGTATGTATGTGGGTATATACATGTGGAGCTCCTAAGGAGGCCAGAGGAGTCAGAGTTCCCAAGGGTGGAGTGAGGGGCGGTTGTGTGCTGCCCCACATCAGTGCTGGGAACTGGCTTCAGTCCCCTGCAAGAGCAGCATCTCCATCTCCAGCCCCGAAGTTCCATTCTCCCCCTCCCCTTCTCTTCTTTCATCCTTCTTTGATGTTTTGCCACACTTAGACTATTCATTCTCTCTCAGAGTGCCTCGGGCTCGCCAGAAGTACTGGTAGGCACCCAACCTAGGACTTCCCCAAGATATTCGCAGTTTTCCGTTCCCTACTTCCTAACATCCCACTGATATCCCTAATGCTAACAGCTATCCTGCCAGCGCAGTTTGATTGGCAGTTTTTCTGGTTTTGTTATTTGTTCTGAACCAAAGTCCCCCTACCCAACCGAGGTTGGCTTGAAATGCCCGCCCTCCCGCCGCAGCCTTCAGAATGCTGGAATTCCCGGGATTAAGGGTGAGTGTCAACCTCACCCAGCTTTCTCCCCTGAACCGGAAAGCCTCACCCCTTCTCATCCTCCACTCCATCAGGACCCTGCTGAGCTGTCCCTTTTTCCCTACCTTAGACAGCACCTGCACTGGGAAGGGAGATTCTGCAGCCAGCTCTTCCTCGGACCTTGAACTCATTCCATTACTGGCACTTGCCAGAGCCTAAAACAGATGGATTAAGTATTATTGAATGCATAAATTATAAACAAACACCCCGCCCTTCCAAATTCCGAGGGTTTTTACGTCACAGGAAAGCTACAACGAGAGGGAGCCGGAAATATCCGATTTGGGCCCAAGAAAAAAAAGTCCCTTTTAAAAAGTGTGAGCACTTAAAAGTGTGTTTCGCAATCCTGGATCATGTCTCCTGTGTATTCGCATCTCCAGGACACGGCTTTGTGATTTGTAAACTCTGTTGGACCTCCCGTGTGAACAGAGTATAAGCTTCACTGGCGTTTCTGTATGCTGTCCTAGTGAATATTTTCCCCAGGATATGTGCGAGCCAGAGGAATGATGTTTTCAGATTTTGCCAAGGGACGGATAGCCTGAGCTGGATCTGAGGAACCAAGGTACCATATGAAATTAAGTTTCTCCTTGTTGCGTGCATTTCCAAGTAGAGAGGAAAGGGAATTCCTGCATAAACACAAAACCATGAACATTTTGATGGATAGTTTTCTAATAAGTGTTCTAGGTCATTCAGGTACTTGGGGTCATACATAAATAGGAAATGAATTGCATGCTTCCCCGCAGAGAATCCTTCCCGGGGACTGATAAACCCTCTCATCCCCTCCCCCTCACAAGGCAGAATCCCCACGAGGCATTGTCAAGGGGGGTCTAGCGACGGTTGCAGAACCGTCCTCTCTCCTGCTGGGTCCAGAGATGGCAAAGATTCTTAGGCCAGGCTTTTCCACGCACACCCCCACCGTCCCCAAGGCAAGGCGGGCGGGACCGAGTTGCGATGTGGAGAATTCGATGTCCGAGCGACCTCCTCAGAGGAGTGGATCGAGTTAAATATAACTGCGCGAATGGAATGGCGCTAAAAATAAGGTAGCAGCTGGCAGGTCCTCGGCCCCGTCCCGGGAAAGGAGGGGGCCAGAGTGGTCTCGCGCAGGGAGCGGCCAGGAGGTGCAGCGTCCGCATCCTAGGTCCGAGGACCACCGAGGTTCTACTCGGCTGTCGGAAGCCGGAAAGGGGTGTCCGTCAGACTGGCGAATCTCAGATCTGGCCCTTGGATGCTCTGAACTTTCAGAGGCGTCAGAAGGCATGCGCACGTGCCTGGAAGCGAGGGTAGAAGGGCGGGGCGTCCAGATGTCATGCCCCGCCACCAGGGGGAACTGAGGGGAAGAGAAGACGCGGACCCTTGGGGAGGTGGGAGGGCCCCCGAGATGCGGGTGCATCGCTGTCACCACACACTCTCTCGAGGCCCACGGGTGGTCGCGTCCTCTCGGCTCCCCCCGCCCTCCAGGTCTCAGCGCCCCACCAACAAACCCACAATTGAAACGTTTCCAAAACGGGCTATTTATTTGCTCCCAATAAATCGATCGACGGTGATTAAGAAATCGATGTGGCCTGGGTGGGCGAGTATCTCGCTGCCAGGGAAAGGAGCTTTTAGCGCTCGCCCACAGGACGGCAGAGCGCCAGCCCCGGCTGGGGACAGGCGTGCCGGGGTCACTCCCGAGGCCCCGATACCTGGGCACCCTGGCCCGGGGAGGTGGGGGCTGTCGCATCCCCGCGGGCCCGAGCGGTGGACACCAATGAGACACGCCTCGGCCCCTTCCCTTTTTTCTCTAGCTCGCCGTGGAGCTGGGGCCGCCAGCGGATGCGGTGCGGCTCCGAGGCTTTTGTTGCTCCTCGGCCAGCTGAATAGGGATTTTGTAAAGCGGGACAGATAAAAATGAGCAGCATCATATTGTTTGACAGAATGATCCCGCGTGATGAAGTGTCGGCTCCGAAGGGGGTGAAAATGGTGAATTCCTAAAAACCCAGCCCTCAGCTTCTCCAGCAGCTATCCTTAGCCTGGAGGGACCCAGCGGACGCCGGGCCCACGGTGTCGCATCGAACAGCGTCGGCAAGACTCAAGCTTTCAATGCCAAATCATTTTTAAGCCCCGCTCCTGCCCAGGATCTTTCTCCTCGCGAATGAAAAGAACAATTTTCGAGAGAAAGGCTCGTTTTGATTAAATCTGACATGCTGCTGATAACTCCATGCTAATGTGAAATAATTAACATAATAGCCATAATTAAAAGCACGCTAACAATGCCATAAATTTATCACACAATTTTACTAGCTTTCTGCCCCTAACTGCTCCCTCATCGTTAATTAAACGTGTTGCCTTTTACAGAATGGATGTTTATACATTTCCAATATAAATAAATTCGAAACCATCCTCTCTCTCCCCCTCTCTCTCTTCTCCTTTCCTTTTGGTCTCTCGCCATTTATAAGCACGCGGACTGTGAATACCAGGTACTGAAAATAAATGAAGTTTTGAGATTAAATCTAAACAAGAACGTTAAATTAACTCCCCCCCAAGAGCTCTGAAGAGGTATGGGGACAGGTGTTTGAGGGTGAAAGTGTGTTGAACCATACCCGGTGGGCAGTGGAAATAATCTGCATGTGTTGGGACCCCCAGATACCACCTCTGCCCTTCTTTGGTGGCAGTCATCCAGACAAAAAGGTTGATGATGGTCTAATAAGTCTATGAAAATTGTCCAGAAGGAACAGACTTCGTCTTGGGGGTAGGTAATGGATCCCGGAAAGAGGGCTGGCTTTCAAATGGTTCCACCCATTGTTTTTTCTGCTAAAGAAAGTAGCTACCCTGGGGGGGGGGGCACTGCCCTAGCTTCTCCGGAGGTGGCCTCACCTTCCCGCATTGTTAGAAAAGTGCATTCCTGCTTTAGGAATGATCACCATTCCCCTGCTTCAATGACTTGGTCAAGCCGGTGCCACAGTCCCAGACTTGGGGAGAAATAGCCACTGAGGTCGCTTAGGCCTGAGTGGACCATTCTGCTTCCCGCACTCTCTGACCCAACCCCTCCTCCCGTGTTGACCACTTAAGAATCCAAATTGAGTTGTAATTAATTTCCCCCTTCTCCGTCATAAATTGTTCCATCCCTATCCTCCCCTTCCAGGACGCACACACTAAATCTCCCCTCCTCTGGAGACGTCTCAATTTCCCTTCCTATCGATCCTGACTCCACTCTGGCCTCTGTTACCAGAACCTTGGTCCCCCCCCCCTCCTGGACCGGTTTCCGTGACTCCCCCAGCCCTGTTAGACTCCCTATTTGCCAGCCCCGCGAAAAACCGGAGTTTCTGTCCGCTTCACTCTCATTAGGCAGAATCATTTCCAGCACTTGAGCAGGTGAGACCGCTGGCTGCCACCTTCCCTTTAAATATCTCATGGGAAGTTTGCTAGCTGACCCAAGTTCTCACTCCCAGGCTTAACTGTGTTAGTGTGGGCGTCCCTTCTCCCTGAATGCCCCCAATAATCTTTGGCGACTGAATGTTTATCCTTGCCCACCGTTTCTGTTCGCTGTGTCACACCTCCCTCCCCCAATGTGTATCACGCCTCCCCCCTCCCCTTCTCACTTCTCTATTTCTGTCCCAAAGTTTGGTGGTAACTGAGGACCTAGGTTTTGGGATGCAAGCTACAATCATGCCACTATTTAGCTCGAAATTCAGCAGACTTCACTCGGCTTCCCCTGATGAGGATTCCCGGAACCATCCTATCTACCACCTGGACTGCCGCTCAGCTGCCTTCTCTTGCACTAATGTCTACCGTCAGGAGGAAAGCCACACCGAGTCCCCAAACAGAGCGTCCGCGGTAAATCTCCGTGGCCTCCTCTGGAAATCGATATTAAGCCAGTTGTTAGGCCCGTGAGGTCTCCGGGTTTGGGGGGCAGCAGCCAGTAGGTTCTGCGCGTCTCATCATTGAGCTAATCGAGTCGAAAAGTTTCTGTAAGGGCCGGACCCAGCATCAGATGGTAACACTGATTGAACAAGAGATTAACACAATAGAGCTCTAACCGAGGGGAAGCGTTGCTTTTCACGCTATGTACCGTAATTAATGGTATGAATCAATTAATTTGACTTTTATTGTGTCGAAGGAAAAAGGCGCAACAAATGGAACCGGCAGCTGGGAGTTCTTCACCACCCCCTTCCCTAGAGAGGTTCCAAGGAGACACACGGGAATGGACCGCCCAGATCCGGCCTTGGCGGAGGGGGAGAGGCTGCCAACAGCGGACGCGGAGAAAGTCTCCTGAGCCAGTTCAGGCCAGCGGAGAAATCGAAATTAGGCTCATTTGGAGGCTACCTCAAAAGGAGCACCGAAAGCAGCCATGGAGCCTGGGTTCTTGCGCGCGTTCAGGCACGCACCATTCCACGGGAGGCCTGGCCATCAAGACCGCGGTGCCGTCTGCGCGGAGGCTTGAGCGCCTGCGGCTATCGCCTGGCAATCCAAGTTGAGCAAAAGGCATCCCTAAATTTACTAATTTAGATTGTGTTTTCTTTTCCTCCCCACCTTTCTCTGGGTTGCTTGGGCAGTTGCCACTGTAACCTCTTGCCTAGGGTGACAGCCAGCCAGCCCCGGCTCGCAGATCCGGTCGGTTTTGCGAGAAGACTTGGTCTAGTCAACGGAGTAGATGTTTTTATGAGCCAGCGGGTCACAAGTGGTGCAGCAGCAGAAATCAACTCAGACATGCGATTTAGGGTCAGGTGTAACCCCGAGAACAACTGGAAACAAAAAAACATGGAGATTCCAGACTTCTCTGGATAGTCAGTATTCCCATCCACCCTGTAGCAGCCCCAACCCGGAGGGAGCATCATCCATATTCAAAGAGCTAGGTGGCATAGCTGGGAAAGTTGTGTCATGGGGATAGTAGCCAATCTGTGTGTCCTAAATTCCTGTTAAAAAAATAAGAGTTTTACAGATTAAAAATATTTTATTAATTTGACATGCCCGGGAAAGTGGGTCTAGGTGAGGGGACAGGGCATGGGAATCAGAAGTACATAACTCTCCCATTATTTTCTACAAGCACTACAGAAATTGTTTCTTCCTGCTTTCCTCTCTCAATCCCGTATACCCTGGGAAAAAAAGGTCCTCCCTGGGCCTTCAGCGGACAGCCTAGTCGTGTTTCAAGAGGGCTACAACCGGTAATTGCTCTCCCCTGACAAAGAAGCGGCCTAAAGGCAGGGGGAGAAAAAAAAAAAACAACAAGGCATTCTCAGAATCACCGGAGTTGGAGAACTGGCTCCCCTCGGATGTACCGAGTCCACTAGCCCCAGCAACCCTAGGGGCCCACTCTGGGTCAGTTTAAAGTCCCCACCCCCAGCACCCCTAGCAATTTCCTGTCTTTCCTACCGTCGCTGACATTCCTCGTCATGGAAACTCCATGTGCGCTGGACACCTCCTCGCCTCTTCCTTGACGCAGGTACCTACAGAAGTTAAGTCTTGAAGGGTTTGCTTATGATTTAAGAAGAAATAACTCACATTAGTTAGAAGCAAAGGTGAACCCACCCCGGCCAGCATGCCCTAGAGCACCTTGGTTCCCTGGATACCCTGCCCTCTTCTGCTCAGGAAGTCTACGCCCGCTCCCCACAATTTTCCAATTGTCCCAGTCCGTGCGCGACGTCTAATACCAAGGCCCAACGCCTCCTTCCCACCCCACTTCACTTACCCAGGCCGCTGCCAATACCCGTTCCGTTTCCAGCTCATTTCCGACTTTTTCTGTGCTAAGTCGTTTAACAACTCCAACAGCCAGTTATGACTTCTTTGTTTATAGGTTCCCTGTTATTTTACGTCCTTTTTATTTCTCTGCAACTATCCTAATAGGTTAATCGATAGCTATTTTCTGACCCCGGGAAACACCAGGTGATGGGGCTGTGACCGTACGAATATATATACATATATATATACACATATACATATATACATGTGTATATATGTGTATATATATACATATATATATATATATGAACATGCCCGCGTCGAGCCAGGAAAGCTGGGATTAGGCTTGAGTAGCTAGGTTTGGGGGTGATTGGGAAACACATCAGCAGGTGTCTAGTCTCTGGACTGGCTCTGCGACAGGAGGTGGTCTGAGGCCTAATTAGCAAAAGGGAGCCGGATGTGTTCCCTTAATCCTTGAATCGAAAACAAACAAAACCCCAAAGCAAAGCAACATAGTAAGTTTTCTTAAAAAACAACAACAGCCTTGTCCTGCACTGAAGGTCGGTCTACATAATATTAGCAAAGTAGGGAAGGAAGAAAAGGGCAGGGGGCAGAGAAGGCAGGGCGGTAGGAGTCCCACGGTCCCGAGGACACTCTCTTAGGCCCACGCCCTCTCCACCCCCACCCACTCACACTCACGCCCTCCCTGGACCCGGCGCCCGGCTCCAGCGTGGGCAGGGGTCTCCCGGCAGCCCGAAGAGCCCTCGGGGCCCGCGGGATGCTAGCTCCTAGTCGGTCAGGAGTTGCGCTTCTCTTGTCCCTTTGTTGACAATTCCCTGAACCAACTTGAGTTTGGCCGGCTCCACCGCGGCCCTGACGTCACGCGCGGTCACGTGGCCCCGCCTCCCGCTGGATCTTTAAGTAGAAAGTAATCTATCAGGCCAGTCCTTAAAACGGGACTTTCGACTACCCGGGCTTGGCGTTCCTGTCACCCCCACCCCACCCCCGCGGTTGCCCCTGTCCGCGCCCTTCGGAGCTGCTTGGCACTCGGCGTACCCGCTCTCTCCTGGACCGCTCCTGAGCCCCACGCCCAAGAGAGAGAGGCCGAGGAAGACTGGCGAAGTGAGGGGGCGCGGTGTGGAGAAACCTTCGGGGTCGCGAGCAGTAGCTGCCACCTCGTAGGGAAGCGTCGGGGACCGCGGGAGATCGTGGAGCGCGGCTGCGGGCGGCGGAGCGCAACGCCCGCACCGCGCGATGCCGGGCCTCCGGGTGTGAGCTGACCCAGGAGGGCCCCGAGCTACCTGTGCCCTCCCCTCCCCCTCCGCTCTCTTTCGGGGGGTACCCGCACCCTCTTTCCCTGAGCTCCGCTGCTGCCCCTCACGGACCCCCTCGCTTTCTGCTCGCTCCTGGCCGCCGCCACCAACCCCGTGGAGGGATGACCCTCTCCGGCGGTGGCAGCGCAAGCGATATGTCCGGCCAGACGGTGCTGACGGCCGAGGATGTGGACATCGATGTGGTGGGCGAGGGCGACGACGGGCTGGATGAGAAAGACAGCGACGCGGGCTGCGATAGCCCCGCGGGGCCGCCGGAGCTGCGCCTGGACGAGGCGGACGAGGGGCCACCGGCGACCGCGCATCACGGCCAGTCCCAGCCGCCCCACCAACAATCTTTGGCACTGCCCACCGAAGCGACCGCTGCCGGACCGGGGAACGACGCCGGAGCGCCTGAGGCCGACGGCTGCAAGGGCGGCGAGGACGCGGTGGCAGGCGGCGGTGGGCCCGGCGCGGGTGGCGGTACAGCGGGAGGTCTGACCCCGAGCAAGCCCAAGAACAGCCTAGTGAAGCCACCCTACTCCTACATCGCGCTCATCACCATGGCCATCCTACAGAGCCCGCAGAAGAAGCTGACCCTGAGCGGCATCTGCGAGTTCATCAGCAACCGCTTCCCATACTACCGGGAGAAGTTCCCCGCCTGGCAGAACAGCATCCGCCACAACCTGTCGCTCAACGACTGCTTCGTCAAGATCCCCCGCGAGCCCGGCAATCCAGGCAAGGGTAACTACTGGACCCTGGACCCCCAGTCCGAGGACATGTTCGACAACGGTAGCTTCCTGCGGCGCCGGAAGCGCTTCAAGCGCCACCAGCAGGAGCACCTGCGCGAGCAGACGGCGCTCATGATGCAGAGCTTCGGTGCCTACAGCCTGGCTGCGGCGGCGGGCGCAGGACCCTACGGCCGCCCCTACGGCCTGCACCCCGCGGCGGCGGCGGGCGCCTACTCGCATCCCGCGGCAGC
>NC_022016.1:67349266-67368669 GCF_000317375.1 Microtus ochrogaster
TGCCGCCGGTGGCGCCGGTGCTGCCGCCCGCCGTGCCCCTCCTGCCCTCGGGCGAGCTGGGCCGCAAAGCGGCCGCCTTTGGCTCGCAGCTCGGCCCGAGCCTCCAGTTGCAGCTCAACACCCTGGGCGCCGCCGCGGCAGCTGCGGGCACGGCTGGTGCGGCGGGCACCACGTCGCTCATCAAGTCCGAGCCCAGTGCGCGGCCGTCGTTCAGCATTGAGAACATCATAGGCGCCGGACCTGCGGCGCCCGGGGGTTCATCCGGGGGTGGCGGGAGCGCGGGCGGGGGTGGCGGGGGAGGCGGCAGCACCCAGTCCTTCCTGCGGCCGCCCGGGACTGTGCAGTCCGCGGCGCTCATGGCCACGCACCAGCCCCTGTCGCTGAGCCGGACGACTGCCACCATCGCGCCCATCCTGAGCGTGCCGCTGTCTGGACAGTTCCTGCAGCCCGCAGCCTCAGCCGCAGCTGCCGCCGCCGCCGCCGTTCAAGCCAAGTGGCCCGCGCAATAGTGATGAGCCGGTGGTGGCCCGGCCGGGCGGCGGCCTCCGGCAGAGCCTGCGCCTTCAGGCTGTGCGCCCGCTCTGATCCTGGTCCTTCTGCCCTGGTCTTGGTCCCTCTACCCCAATCATGGACTCTACTACCCGCCCCCGACTCCCCAACACCGACCAACAGCGGCCTCCGTCCCCTGGTTCAACCCAAGCTGGCAGAGCAAACTCAACACGCGTCCGCTGGGAATAGCTTTCCGTACAGGTAAAATTGATAACTGGATTTCCAAAAAATATACCCCGACGGCGCCTGCTCTCAGTACTGTGGAGGTGGGAGGGAAATTCTTTGTACATATTTGTATAAAAATCGTTGACTTTCCTTTTGGGGTTTTTATTTTTTTAAGAAAAAATTCAGTAGATTTAGAGCTCTGAACTTTCATTTTTTTGAAGGTTCACTCTCCGCAGTTTTATCTGAGAAAAAGAATGTATAGAGACGTTGGGAGATTTTAAATACAAAAAACAATTTTTCAAAAAGGCGAAGTGTCATTGTATTATAAAAGTCTGTTTATATATGAATGAATATATATGGTATTCTAAATGTTATTCCATCGTGTTGTACACAACTTTGTAAATAAATTTTTAAAATGCTCAGCCTAGTGTTTTATTTAGGTGTTTAGCAAGTGGCAAGATTTTAAAATAAAATTTGCATTGTCCCCCCAGAAAATCTAGTAGTCTCAACCAATGACCTTTCAAACGTTGCAAATTAATAATTTGGGTGAAGAAACATTTGAATTTGAAAATGGAAAGAGTATATCTAATTTAAATTATATTAATATGTCTCCGTTAGTTTTCACATAAAGCCAGAATAAAGATGACGATCTCACTCATATCAAGGTATTGTATGACTAGCTGCTCCTAAGAAGGAAGCTGTCATTAAAAACCCAGACAACAGTATTGCTGCTCTTTTTTGGTCATTTTAATTGTGCTTTCAAGAGCAAAATTCCAAACATCCGGTATTTTAGCATTTTAAACCTTGGATTTTTGGAATTCCTTTTCATCCCTGAAGTGGAAGTGCTAAATCCCATTGATTTTTAAATTCGCATGGTGGTATTTTGGCTTGGCATTATTTGCATTAAGATAATAGGCAAATATTTTTCAGGAAAAAATTTTTTCAAGATCCCGCTTTCCCTGACAATAATCAATTTCTGAAGGATTCCTGAAGCGGCAGCCCTTCCTCCCAACCCCGAGCCTTTTCAAAGGCCAAGAAATCATAATAATAAACACCCTTCTAAAAACAGGTGCACTTTACACCCCCCCCCTTTTCCCTACCTTAGCCAGGTTAGGGTTTTGGAGAGACCTACAAGGTAGGAGTGGGAATTGTCCTCGGAGATTATTTTAGGTATGCATTCCAGCTGTTTCAACGTGTGTATTTCTTTTCCTAAAGGTGATAAAGTAGGGACGGAACGTCTAGAGGTAGGAGGCCGGTTGGGCCACCACCAGCATATCTTCAAACAACATCAATTCTAATTATTTTGTAATTAATTTAGCTGTTACAATTACTTATGCGAAATCAGTTTTTAACTCCGGAACTGTACGTAGCAGCGATGTGAACTCCACCCAGGGAGCGTCTTGTCGGGTAAAACCCAGGCTGTGTCAGGAGCCGCGTCCACTCCTCGCTTACCACCGGGTATCCGAGCCTTATTCTCGGCGGCCGGTGTGGGCTTGGAGGTCGCTCTGAAAGACACTTCCTCACGAATACTGAGTCTGTTTTCCTGATGAACGGTCAATGTTAGTGTGTCCCGAGTAAACATTCCGTCGACAGCCAGAGTCCTAAAATAAAACAGGCTGCTGGGGTGCGAGTTTTTAACTTGATAAACAAGAACCTGATAATAAGCACTGCTGGAGGAGCGACTGTAACCTTCAGCGAGGAGAGCTTCACTTCGGGCGGTTCCCTTCTAATCTCCTTTTACAAGGAAAACTAAACGGATCTAAATTAGTTTGTGTGTTGCAGCTATAAAAGTCACAAGTTGTTTCACAGTTGTGTCTGGCTAATCGGTTTTTACACAAACAGCAAATGGTACACGATTTGTGCAAACACACAGAGGTTACTTCTAAATTTAGCTGGCACCCCTGGGAAAAGGGAAAGGCAGGGCTTCTTGAATTCACTTTTAGCCTCAAGAAGCTGCTGATCCAAGGCTTCTAAATGACATTGGATAACAGGGGCCTCATTCCATCCCTGATCCTTTGTTACTTATAAAATTACTCGCTCATATTTCCGCGCATAGCAGCAATACCGGCCGAGCCTGAGCACGCAGCGTGACACTCGGATACAAGCTGCCGCTGGAGATCGGCAGGGCCTTTTCCAGCGATGCATTAGGCGGCGCGGTGTAGAGATCGCTGCAACTTTCCTTCCAGCCAATTTTGCTTGAATAACAATCAGCCAGCCTCTTTCCCGTGTATTTGGAGGGTAGGAGACTTCATGTCCAAACGTCAGCCGCCAATGGTTATTTCAATACCAGGAGAGTAGAGCCCAGCCCTAACCCTGGAAAAGAGCTAAGTTTAAACTATTTAAATGGTGAAGGTTTAGAGCAGACGAGGAAATGTAAATATTGTAGATCAATAAATTCAAACACTTATTAGGGTGGGGCAAGCTTTAAACCCACGTTTGACGTTTTCAAACGCAGGCACGTGTAATAAAAGGCGATTAAACCCCTCTAAAATTGAGATTTAAAAACAGTGCAATTGCCACCTGCCTTTCATTACAGTTTAAGAAAGAAATTAAAAGAAAGGAGGAGCATAAATAAAGGAAGCGAGTTGGTTTCAAAGGGGCAAGATGGTAGACCTTCAGTTACACACCGATTTAAACATTCCCTCTCTTCTTCAGACACGGATTTCCAGACAATCAATTCAGTCTCAAAGCCTGGGGCTCCTGATGTGACCTCAGGGTGGAGTTCCTGAGTGGGCCTCTCACCCAGTCCCTTTCGGGAATACAAGGAGGATCTGGAGAGTCAAAAATGTAAAATACTCCTACTGGCTGAGCAGAGCTGTAGCTGCGATGATAGATATGGCCTGTAGGGGGCGACGAGCAGATGGAAAACTCCTGAGCTGTTTTGAAGATCCAACGCTAGACACCCTCACCCCTCCAACCCCCACCCTCCTGTCCAGGTCCCTTCCCTGCCAGGTTCTGAATCAAGCCCCCCAGACCATCCTTTATCCTCAGGTCTTGGGACTACCAGGTGGAATCTCCAAGAAGCTACGTTCCTTGGCCCGTGTCCTGAAAGGGGCAAGGTCTCGAGGCGAATTAGTCTTATGAAACAGTGAAATTTCGTGATGAGGAAATACTGGCTCGGAAGCAGTTAAGAGCTACATCTGCAGTTCCTTATTTTTCAAGACTTTCTAGGAAGAGGTTTGGTAGCGAAGAGAACAGGGAAAGCGAGTGTGTGTCCGAGTGTGTCCGAGTTTTAAAGTAAGTCCTTTGAGAAACACTTGAAGAGAATGTGACCTGAAAGGAAGCCAGCTACAGAGCCATGAGTCTACCCAACTCCACCTGTGCTCCAGACGGTGCGGCTGCAGCAGAACCGAAATAGTCGGGGCGGGGTTGGGGTGGAGGAGGCATCAGGGTGAGAGAGGCCTCGCAGTAGGCATCCCAACTAGTATTTCCTTTGATTTTAGTCAAGTGGCCTGTTTTTTGGTTTTGTTTTGTTAAATCACTCCAATTCTTTGACTCGACCTGCAGAATTAGGTTAGTGTCGGTGGGGGGAAAAAGCTGCATAAATTATTAAATGCTGAGAGAACTTTACACTTCACACTCACGCTGGTCTTCCCCCCCCCCCGTCTGCCCCCCCATTCCAGACAGAGAAACAGCCCTGCTTTAACACCACTAATGTTCGCCTGGGTTTTGAACCTCTTGATGTCACGTGTGCAAAAGAGTTTTATAAGCTGGGTCCCAGTCCCTGCTGCCCTGAGGAGGGACTGAGCAAAAGCGAGGCAAGCTCAGAGCTGCTTCTCCAAGATTCCAATCTCGAACCATCCAGGACCACGCCCTGCGCCCTGGGAAGAGTAACCACCCTCCAGCCGAACCTGCTGCGGAAATATTCTTCTCCGGCCCCCCAGTCTATTTTCTTGCTAGCCGGTTTGCTTCCACTAACCCAGGCAAGTGGGGAAATCGGAGACCTCCGCTGACAGAAGCCCCTTAGCTCCAGGCCTGGCCTCGGAGGCGAATTAAAGGTAATCAGATCTCAAACCCGCCTAAAAGACCACCCTCCCATCCCGCCTTCCAACAGTTGGCTAGGTGACACCCAGAGCCAACTTCTCCATCGCCGCCCACTTCTCGTGCCCTCTTAAGAATATACGAACCACGTTTTGCTCTCTGGGGTAAAACTTGCCAAATAGGGCTGTGTACCAAACAGAATTAGAATAGAAACGTAAAATGGGCACAGTCATGCCGGTTTTATTTATCCAGGTGATGTCTTACATCCTGAATTTTCTTAAATTACTCTTAAGAATTAAAATTTCCTACATTTTGTGAAGAATTAAATTAGTCCGTTTTCCCTTTTTTAACTCTGTTTGTGCACACAGCTCCACCCCGCGAGGGGTGGGAATAAATGGGAACATCACTATTCCCTACCAAAAACCATGCCTAGAACATCGGCCTTCCAGCAAGCGCCAGGGTAGTCTGCTCCTTTAGATATACATAGTCCCCAAGACCCTGTGACTTGCCCAAAGTCACTCAACAGGCCAAGCTCTGTTGGTAGTCCCTGATGGAAACATGTTTCTTACCCGGGAAAGACTGTGTCATCTGAGGAAAAGAAAACAGCTCGCCCTGGGGCAAGAGAGGAGGGAGAGGGAAAGGTTAAAGAAGCGCCGGTCTAGGGGCAGCTGCGGAAAGGCTGCAGACCTGGGCCTTAGGGCCTTCCCTCCATCCCGGGTACCTTCCCTCAGCATCCCGGGTGAGGCATTGCACCGGGCCCGACCGACGGCCACGTGACTTTCCCCGGAGACTTGAGAGGGAAGAAAATGGGAACTTAGGTCAGAAGATCCCTTAGCAGAGTGGGTCACCTGCCCAGTCACATCGCTACAGTGTCAGGAGTGGATGCCATCAGTGGTCCGCCGAGCACGGGGCATCACCTCCCCCCCACTAACCTCACCCCCACTAACCCCCTCCCCCACTAACCTCCCCCACATCAGCACGGAGGTCTCCAGCTCCCCTAGCCTGGAAGTTGGATGGAAGAGAGACCTGGAAGGCATTAGGAAGGCTATCCAGCGGAAAAAGGCAACCGCTGTGGAGGTGGCCTTGCGATGGGGTCCTTGCCTGGTAGGACCCTGTGATGCCCTAGCGGCCTGTGTTCGGGAGGCAACCGATAGGCGGCAATTGCCCCTGGGGTTAACCTGGGCAGCAGAAGCCCCAGCTGGGCTCCCGGGTAAAATGCCACACTAAGCCATGCATGGCTATAGCTGAGGATTCTCGGCCAGGCTGGGAGACAGAGGTGAGTGTCTCTAGGCTTGGCCTGCTCGTGCCTTCTCCCGCGCTCAGTAAAAAGCACCCCACTGTCACCCTGGCCCGCGCCTCCTAGGGGGACCCCGCATTTAAAAAGTGGTCCCGAGAAGCAACGTTTGGTTACTTTCCTCCCCAGGCTCCTCCCACACCTCTCAACAGAAGGTAGGCAAGACTCGGTCTACTAAAAGCCCACCCTTGGCTGTTGCTATCCTTTTCTGCAAAGGGCACAATCCGGTTCGTTGGGAATTTGGCGCTGCTGCTACTCCAACCTCCAAGTTTTCTCTTTGCTCTCAAGCTCCACTCCTGAAGATAGAGCCTCCACCAGGTAGCCTTCCCCAACCTTCCATTTTAGGTTAGTCGGTCCATCTCTAAGCTCACCCATGTGAAAAGATCAATCAGTTATTCATACTCTCTGATTCCCGTGTGCACCTCTTACTGCCTAGTACTGCTGGGCACAAGCGGCCGTCCAGATAAGATGTCAACTGACCTCCAACATGGGTGAGCTGGGGGTGAAGAATGTTGGAGACTGAGTTGGTCAAACCAGGTTTTAAGAGTTTGAAAGACTGTTTTCTTCCTGTTCCTTCTCTCCGGCCCCTCTCTTTATAACAAGTGCTTTTTATAAACACTGCTATTTATTTTTAAATGGAAAATTAAAAAAGCATTTATTAGCGATCTAAAATGTGTACGAGGTGAGCTGTTCGTTGGAGTTTCTGAGTATGTTTCACCAAAACAGACTGAATACTTCTTGCCTGAAATGCCACGAGCTATACATCTGCTCTCATCTAATGGGAACCCCTTCCTACAGCCTGTTTGAGCTGGCCGGTGCTCCAGCTCCCACACACTAGTCCCTCGCACTTAGGGTATCCTGATTTGAAAGTTTTCCTCTCAAAGAATCCTTTTATTTCCTTGGAAAGGGGTAACAGCTTTGCTCAGGTTTTTATAATAAAGATGGTCCTGGCATATGTTGGGATTCTTTATCTAGAAACGCAAAGAATCCTTTGTGGTTTGGCAACTATAATAAGATTGGGGGGGGGGGTCCCAGTATAGTTTGGGAACCTTTCTCCAGGATTCATGTGGATACCACCTTGCCTGTGACTGAATTCAGATGACATCATTGACAAAAGTCTCACAGAATGGTTTCTAGCATTTATCCCCCACTCCCGTCAGATAAAAGGTATTTTTAGAAAGTTGATCAGAGCTGGAGGGATGGCTCTGAAGTTAAGAGCAGCACTAGCTGCTCTTCCAGAGTATGGAAGATGCATTTCCATCACACATGGCAACTCACAATCATTTGTAATTTCAATTCCAGGGAACCCAACGCCCTCTTCTGGCTTCTGCTGGCAATACAGACACATACAGGCATACAGACATACAGACATACATACATGCACACACACACACATGCACACACGCACATGCACACACACACAGTGCACATACATATATGCACACAAAGCACCCAAACACATAAAATAAGAATTTAAAAGGAAAGTTACATAAATTATTATTTTATTTTGAGTCCCTGGCACAAAAGTCACCTTTTAGAAGCAGATGTTGTGGTACATGCCTGCAATCCCAGCACTCAAGAGATAGAGACAACAGGATGAAGAGTTCAAGGCTAGCCCCATACCTCGTGTGTTCAAGTTTAATCTTGTTAACTTGAGACACTCTGTCACACCACTCCCTAAAGCTATCTCTTATTTACACCTCACTAAAGCCATTTAACTTATTAAAGTGGGAGTTTAGATGTCTTTGAAAGATATTCATATAGCTCATTTAATATGGAGTAAGAGGAAAATCTTCTGTTATTTGACTATCTCTTTCCAACCTGGGATCGAAACAAAGCGTGTGTGAATCATTTGATGAAGTTTTTTTTTTTTTTTTCAAATTTCTAGCTCAGTTTGTGTGGTCCCCATTCATTTTAACCTCGTGTAGCTCTGTTAGCTTCCTTCTCTGCCTTGTAACAGATTTTAGCACCTCACAAACATATGGCTACAAGAGCAAGGTAGTGTTGTGATGAACGTAACCGAATCACAGCCAATGTGGAACATCTACTTCATTGATGAAAGGGAATTAAGATAAAGGTTCTCTTGTTGTTAGAGAAGATTGGATGCAAGCAGTAATAAACTGGATTAAAAGATATGATTAATTTTTCAGCCCTAGTCTTGACATTGAACTTCAAAGTATTTGATAGATTCTATATTTGCCTAAGTGGAGAACTCTATATATTTTTAAGTTTAGTGTGAGTGGGGGGCAGGAGAAAGAGGGAGAGGTGAGGTGATGGGGTACACATGCCATGGTGCCTGTGTGGCATATATCTTTGTGGAACTGGTTCTTTCCTTCCACTTCTGGTGACTGTGTTTCTGGGCAAGCATTTTTACCAGATAAGTCATCTTGCTGGCTCTGAAGACTGCTATTGAAGATTTAGCAGAAAGATAGAAATTATAGTATAATAACTATCTTTTCAATTTTTTTTAGCTTTTTGAGTAACTGTTTAAACATTTAAAGATTTTTTTAAACTTTGATTTCACCTTTGTCTTGATTTAAGATATCTGTCACACTAAGCCATCTGTCATTCAAGTCTCCAGCACTGTGAAGACATTTGCTAATATGTACATTAGGAAGCTGAGCATCCCCTCTACCACCATCCAGAAGGCCCTGAGAATAACGTTTAAAGGTGTTCAAAGAGACGATGAACAAAGCTACCTTCCTCTTTGGGAAGCACTATTCTAGTGCAGTTTACACAATACCAATGTAATAGATCACTGCTTCTTTTCTGTTGCCTTAAAATATTCTTATTTTAAATGAGATTAAATTTGAGAAAGCATTTTATTAAATTTGTTAATTATAAGAGATAAATAATAATTTGAGAGATGTCTACTATATTTTAAATTGTTTTCTTTGCCAATAGGAGTTTACTAGTTGAAATATAGAATGATATTCTAGAAAAAAGCATGGGATTTGGATTTTATAGTGTTATGGTCAAATCTTGATTCTCTTTATTTCTGTTATCAATTGTTTGTTTTGTTTATTCCTTCTCTTCCTTCCTTCCTTCCTTCCTTCCTTCCTTCCTTCCTTCCTTTCTTCTCCCTTCCTTTTTCTTCCTGCCTTCCTTCTCTCCTTCCTTCTTCTCTTTCTCAACAGAAGAATCCCCTCTCTATAGCCTAGAGTAGCTTTGAGTTTATGGTAATTCTCCTACCTCAGTTTCAAGCACTGAGATTATAGGTTTGAGCCACAATGGCCTGGCTTGCTGACTTCTTTGTATATGCTCTTAATCACAGTTAGCTGGCCTCTCAGTTTCTGTTTTCTTGTTTGTAAAAGAAGTATCATGACATGGAGATTTACTGTGATGAATTTGGCGATCTTAATGATGGTGACAACTCACTGCTCGGCAGTTTTGCTGATTTTATCGTGGTCACAATTTTATGAGGCCACCTTTATTTTTTTCCTCTGATAACATATACCAAATAGTTGTCACATTTCATATTTAAAAATGAAGTTGCTGGGACCACTGTCTCTCCCATCTGTTTGAGTTAGGGATCATTTTTGTGTTCTCACGACTTAACAAATGTGAAGCAATTTACTCTGTGGTGCTGCTTGGTAAATCACTTTCTCACTTTCAGGGTATTTTTCAGTCTTGTGGATGAGAGGTCTTGACAATAGTCATTAAAGATATGATAGCGTTTTCTACCAGAACAAGGACATGTGCCTATGTCTCTTTGCTGAGCTCTGGTCTGGGGAGACTAATTTTGACATTTTTTTTTCTTCTATATCTACCCTGAAATTTTACTAGAGGAAGTCACTACCCGCCTAGGCTGGAATGGATTAGGCCAAAGCCCAAGTTTTAGCTTACAAAAACCATCTTGATCATCTGCCTCTCTAACGAGAGAATATAACATTTAGTTAATGGAGGATGAGACAGAAGTCGGCTGATTTTGCCGACTCACACCTGTGGTGCCAGATACGGAGGCAAGAGAGTCGCTGTGAGTTTGAGGTCTGCCTAGGCTCAGAGCAACATACTGCTCAAAAACACACCCCAGTAGCTCAGTTGGTAGAATGCTTGCCTAGCACACGCACAAGACCCTGGATTCTATCCCAAACACTGCATAAAACAATGTGGTCACGTACTAGGGAAGCAGAGGCCAGAGGATAAGGTCAAGGTCAGGCTAGTGAGAGGGCTATAAAAGCACTTGGCCAGGGAAGCTAGAAGACTCGAGTTCTATGTTCCCAGAGTCCACAGCTGAAGGGAAGAACAGACTTAAAACTTGAGGCACACAGACATACTCTGCCACTTTCTCTTTCTCTCTCTCTCCTCTCTCACGCACACACATTCACTCACACCACACCACTCACTCATACCAAACTACACACACACACACACACATAATTAATAAAAAAAAATTTAAGGTTGCTGAGATGGCTAAATGAATAAAGGAGCTTACTGAGAAGGCCTGGTAACCTGAATTTGACCCTTTAAACCTGGGCAAAAGTGGAGAGAACCAACTCCACAAGTGTCCTCTGAGTTCCACACTTGATCTTGGCATTTGGGCATGCACACACACACACACACACACACACACACACACACACACACACACACATCTTGCACAGACAAATATACAAATAAATTAATTAAGTAGGTTTAATTAAATAGATTGATGGATTCTCTGGCTGGGTCCATTTCTGGGTTCCCAGAAAGTGACCATGAAACATGCCTTGCAGAGTCTTAGAAAAGGCAACCCCACAAGGCTGCCATATTCCCCATCAGGTCCAATCAGAGGCAAGCATGCATCCTGATGTGTTTCCTTTCTTTGTACCTCCTGCCTACATCCAACCAGGGGCAAGCATGCATCCTGACGTAGTTCCTGTTGCCATCCCTTCTGGCCACATGTGGTCAAGCACATCTGGTCAGATGGGTCAAACAACCACAGGACAAACAGGAACTTATTTGTAACTGCGCTTAACTCTTAACCTGCAAGGAATGTGTTTCCTGTTTTGGTCTCACTGCCCTTGATTAAGTTATTACCCCAGTGAGACTCTCCGGGAGGAAATAAAATTTTCATTTGAAGCTGGTTATCAGTTGGAGTGAGTTTCTGGGTGAGGGATGAGGATATGCTCCGCTCCTCCTTTCGGCCCTAGGACCTCTTTCCTAGGGAGATCTGTCCCTTGCTCCCAGTCCCTTACTCTTTAATCTCTGTAGTTCTATCAATGGTAGCCTGCTTATCTTTGACTTAACAGCGAACATCCACGTATAAGTGAATGAATACTGTATTTGTCTTTCTGGATCTGAGTGACATCACTCAGGATGATTTTTCCCTAGTTCCATCCATTCCATCCATTTTACCTGTGAATTTTATGACTTTTTGACAGCAGGTTTTGTAAATGTAGCATGTTTTCTTTACCTATTCATCTGTTGATGAACATCTGGGTTGTTTCCAGTTTCTGGCTATGATGAATAGAACGGCAGTGAACATTTTTGAATAAGCATCTCTGTAGTAGGATGAAGCATCCTTTGGACATATGCCCCAAGAGTGGGTCTTGAGGTAGATCAATTCTCATCTTCCCAAGGAACTGCCACACTGTTTTTTGTAGTGACTGCATGAGTTTACACTCCCAGCAGCAGAGAATAAGTGTTCCCCTTACTCCACATCCTTGCCAGCATGGGTTGCCATTTATTTTATTATCTTAACCATTCTGACAGGCATAAGATAAAATCTCAAAGTAGTTTTGAGTTTTTCTGATGACTAGGGATATTAAACATTTCTTCTCAGCCATTGGAGTTTCCTCTTCTGAGATTTATTTGTTTAGATCTCTACCCCATTTTTAAATTGTGTTATTGATTCCTGGATATCCATTTTTTTTTCTTTTTCTTTCTTTTTTTTTTTGAGATGAGTTTTTCTCTATAGTTTTGGAGCCTATCCTGGAACGTGCTCTGTAGACCAGGTAGGCCTTGAATTCGTAGAGATCTACCTGTCTCTGCCTCCCAATTGCTGAGATTAAGGGCATGTGCCACCACTGCCCGACTTTACAATCTGTTTTTTTGAATATCCATTTTTTTGAGTTATTTATATATCTCAGATATTAGCGCATTATTGGATATGCTGTTAAATATTTTTTTTTCATTCTATAGCCTGTTGTGGCTAATTTTTTTAAAAAACAATCTTGATTAGTATGTGTGTGTTTTAAGATTCATTCATTTATTTATGTATTTTTGTATTCCATTTGCATGCATACCTGCAGGCCAGAGGAGAGCATTGGATCCCATTATAGATGTTTGTGAGCCACCATACGGTTTCTGGGAACTGAACTCAGGACGTCTGGAAGAGTAGTCCGTGCTCTTCAACAGCTGAGCCATCGCTCCAGCTTCCTGTTGTAAATAATTTTTACTGTGCTTGATTTTTGCCATTCATCTACTTTTTTTTTTTTTTTTTGGTGCTTTTGAGACAGATTATCCTGTTCTGAAACTCACTCTGTAGACGAAGCTGGCCTTAAACTCAGAGAGAATGTGCCTGCTTCTCCCTCCCGAGTGCTGGGATTAAAGGCATGTGTCAACCACTGCCCAACTGAGAAGACTCTCTATCAGAGGAACATGTGAGTTTTTCCCAACTCTTGGCTGACTTCACTCCTGTGATCGGTCTGATGGTGGCTTTTCTGAATGATCCCTTCCTGTGTCTCTTGGCTGTCCCTCTGCACAAAGGATACATGTGAGTCTCAGTCTGTGGTACTGTAAACCCAGCAGAACATGTTCTTGCTTGTGAGTGACTCTACCTGTCTGGCGCCAGCTGTCTGGGAAGGTATGCTCCTTAGATCACTAACTACTAACATGTCCCCTCGGTTGCATATCCTTCCGATTGGCTTTTAGAGGAAATAAACTCACCTAAAAAGTCATTGAAATTTCTGTCTACTTCTCAACGGCGTCCATCTTTGGAAGGGAGAGAGAAGGCATGTGAACTTGAAGAAGCCTGGGAAGCATCACAAGGGCGAGGACTGGCACGTTGTCCGGGACACAGAACAGTTTGATTCAGGTTCTGTCTCAGCCACCTATTGGCTACCTTGTCTTGTGTGAGGTACTTAAATGTTCCCTAACTACCTCATCCTTTAAATGAAAACAATAGTCATGTGTAGGCAGAGTTTTCTGTCCTGCCAACCAACTCTATCCTGCAACCAGCTCCCAAATAACTACAGAGAGACTTATTATTAATTATAAATGCTCAGGCGACAGCTTAGGCTTGTTACTAATTAGATATCACAATTTAAATCAACCAGCCGATGGTGGTAATGCACACGTTTAGTCCCAGAACTCAGGAGGCAGAGGTAGGCGGATCTCTGTGAGTTCGAGGCCAACCTGGTCTACAAGAGCTAGTTCCAGGACAGGCTCCAAAAGCTACAAAGAAACCCTGTTTCGAAAAAACAAACAAAATATTAATTAATTAATTAACTAACCCATATTTCTTATTTACCTTCTATCACATGGCAATGCCTTTTTCATCATGGCGTATTCACCTTGCTTCTCTCCACGTCTCTCCACCCTCCTCCTTCTCTGTGCTCTCTTTCTGTCTACAAGTCCCGCCTAACCTCGACCTGCCCAGCTAATGATCAGCCAGCTCTTTATTAACCAAAGAGAGTCACACAAATTCACAGTGTACAAAAAGATGGCTCCGCAGCAGGCACGCCTGTTTTCACGGAGCTCGTCAGGCTGTGAAAGTGAAACAGCTCTGACCGTGGAAAAAGCTTCCAACGAGTGTTAGTTAATTTCAAATATCAGTGCTAACAGCCTGAGGGTACAGTCTCAGAATGGAAGAAGCATTTGCATTCGGTTTCTCAATTTCCATCCAAAATTTGCTGAATACTTTTGTTCCCCTGAAGAACCCTGTCTTGAAGAGGTAGGTGTGGAAGCTTACATTGTAATCCCGGTCTTCGTGGATGTGAAGAAGTTGAGGCAGGGGGATCTGAGCTACTTAAAGTTGGAGGCCATACCAAATAACATAGTAAAAGACTGTCAAACAAACCACCTTACTTCCTGTGTTGAAATCCTAATCACCTAGGTGATACTGCAGGAGGAGGAGCTTTGGAAGGTTATTGGGTCCTGAGGGCAGATGAATAGGACCAGTGCTCTTAACTGGCTTGACTATACTAAACATTTCACCACATCTAAGTATATTAAAGCAGCACTGTAGTACAGTTTAAATATAGACAACCAAGGTAACATGAAACAGATTCATTAAAGAAATTATGAGTAAAAGAAAGTATGCAAACATTCTTTTAACATGAGGCTGGAGAGAAGGCTCAGTAGTAAATGCACCTGCTGTTCTTACAGAAGACTCGGGTTCAGGTCCTAGAAACCACATTGATGGCTCACAACCACCCATAAGCACACTTGCGGGGCATATACATACACATAGGCAAATAAAATTAAATAAGTAAATCTTTAAAAAGAAATTAATTATCCCTGTCTAGGTAAGACCCTGTCTCAAAAAAAGTCAAAGAGAGAGAGAGAAGATAACAGGATGATGGGCGACCTGCGTCTGATCCTCAGCACCTACTCCTGCAGCTCATCCTCTGATTTTCATATACACGTTCTGGCAGGCTCCCTTGGGTGTGTGCATGCACATGCAATAATAAATGGGTGTATGAGGGACCCACAGAGACAGCTGACCTGAGCTCCTGGGAGATATGGACTCTGGACCAACAGGGAGGCTGCATGGGATTGACCTAGGTTCTCTGCATGTGTGACAGTTGTGTAACTTGGTCTGTTTGTAAGGCTCCTAGCAGTGAGATCAGGACCTGTCCCTGGCTCCTAGCTGGCTTTTGGGAACTTGTTCCCCAGGCTGGATTACTTGGCCAGCTTTTTTTGCAGGGGGAGGAGCTCAGTCCTATCTTAACTTGAGTGCCACGCTTTGTCCGAACCCATGGGAGGCCTGCCCCTTTCTGAATGGAGATGGAGGAGGAGTGGATGGGAAGATGGGTAGGTTGGGGGGAACGGAAGGAGAGTGGAGGCAGGCAAAACTGTGGTCGGTATGTAAAATAAATGGGAAAAAAATGTTAACAAAGTAAAATAAGATAAAAATGTTGAGGGTCGTCTCTGCGCTGACACCTCTCCTCTCTGTGTCTCTGCTTGCCACAGTCTGCACAAATGAAACTCACAGAAACATTCTCTGGGGACACTTCAGGTCAGTCACTCCGACTTCAGCAGCCCACGGCAGATTGTCTCACCTTTGCCATTCAGTCCTGAAATGTGTGCTGTCCTATGGCAGAGGAGAGTGGAGGAAGGCAGAAACATCTAGTGGCCCTTAGGCTGTAAAACAGCATGGTAATGTCCTGGGACAATCACTTAGCTGTGCAAAATTTTACACACAGGAAAGGTGAGAAATTTTTGAACCAAGAATTTTATATCCTCCCTAAGCCACCATTATTAATATCTGGATATGTTTGCCTTATCGTATGATTGATTCCTCTGCCCATTCTTGCTTTGCTCTGCCTTTCAGACCGTCTCACTTGACAAGTTACAATTACAAAGTAGCATCCTGCTGCAATATTTTTGTCTTATTTTGTTTGTTTTTTTTTTTTGAGACAAGTTCTCACTAAGTAGCTTTGGCTGTCCCGGAAATCACTATGTAGACAAGGCTAGCCTCAAACTCACAGATTCCCCACCTCTGCCTCCTGAGTCCTGGTATTAAAGGCGTGCACCACCACATTCCGGCTCCATTTATGCTTTTATAATGTAAAGTTATTCTAAGTACTTAGCACAGTAGGCTATATAAAATAATCCACATACCTTATTTTGCAATTGTTTTGTAGAGCTGTGTTAAGTGACCACAAGAAGTCAGGAGAAATTCTGTTAAGTGTAAGCAGTATGGGGCTGTAGTTACAGAGACAGGCTCAGAGGCCAGACAATTTGTATTTGAATCTGAGCCTTGCCCTATACTAGCTATGTGGTCTTAAATTTCTTTTCTCAGCTGCAGATGAGAATTAAAACAGTGTCTACTTAGCAAGATCACTGTGAAAGCTAAATTAGTAAACATCCAATCCTGTTTGTAATGCAGTTTGGTGAAGATTATACATTCGAGAATTATTAGGTGATACACAGGTTTTTTGACACACATATAGAAACTTAACACTTTATTCATATGTATGTATATATCCATGCATATGTGTGTGTGTGTGTGTATATTTTCTTTTTTGTTGTTGTTTTGTTTTTTGAGACAAGGCTTCTCTGTAGCTTTGGACCCTGTCCTAGAACTCACTCTGCAAACCAGAGTGGCCTAGAACTCACAGAGATTCACCTGCCTCTGCCTCCCACGTACTGGGTTTAAAGGCATGAGCCAGCCACCACACGCGGCTAGACGGGGTAATTTAAGTTTGAGAGACACAGGGTTTTGTATACCTCAGGCTGCCCTCAAACTTACTTTGCAGCTAAGGATGACCTTGAAGTTCTGATCCTCCTTCTCCCTCTTCCGAGGTCTCTAGGCAAGCACCACTAATCCTGAAGCTGGGGGTTAAACACAAAGGTTAATGCATTCTAAGCTAGCGCTCTAACAACTCAACCCACCGCTTACGCTATTGTCATCCAAACCTTCCTGGGGAGATAAACAAAGGTCTGTTCTCCCTACACAAGGCCTCAGTGACAAACCAAAGAAATTGTTCCAAGTCCAGTTTATTGAACCAGTGAGTTTAATTATGGTTGTTTGCAAGAATGTGGGTGAGGGGTTACATACAGAAGTGTGGGAATGTATGTGCATCTCCCCTAGCTACCTTTGCTGGCTTATAGAACCTCAGGGAGGGGTGGGGTCGCATGATTCCCTTCACTCCCTCCATGACAGAATGCTGCTGGGCCCACTCTTGTGTGGCTCTGAAGTCACAGGTGCTGAGAGTTCAAGCTGCCATTGTCCGTGTCATGCCCATAGGACAGTGTTCCATAGCACGTTACTCTTTCATCAATGCTCCCTGAGACTCGGTGGGAATGATACAGATTTAGGGCTGGGCATTCAGCCATCATTTATTCTCATCACTTGGACCAGTTCTTGAGTTTCTCCAGTAACTGCTACTTGTTGCAAAATGAAGTCTTCCTGACCAAAGATAACAGCAGCAATAATTTGTGGGCACAAACATAAGTGTTTAGGGTACAATTTGGCAGGTCCATTGTATCCATTAAGCACAAAAACGGTAGTAGCTTCCCCACTAGGGCCTACAACTTCCCCGGTCATGGACTTTTGACCAGACATGAACTCCCGCCTGTGGAGCAAATTCAATAGTAAACATTGATTACACTCATAATAGTCATGCTACTATTGAACTAGCAGATACACCTTGCCAGGAGTGTTGACAATGTAGCATTTAGGGTCCAAGGCCAACTAGGATCATGAATAACAATCTTTCTCTGTTTCCCTTCCCACTGGGACCTGTGTAGCACCTTTCAGTACTACAAAAGCTCACCAGCAGGGAGGAAACTTCCAACTTAATGCCAGCTTGATTGTTCCATGTCTGGTAACCAAAGCACACAGTTAATTGAGCAATAGGGTCTTACAATTTGTTCCCATGAGCAATCTACAACAGTGGTGGTTGTCTCATTTTGGAGTCTTCTAGAACCTGACTTGGCCAGCAACTATTGGGGAGGTAGCCCACCCCTGGAACTAGGATTTTGTGGTTTCTGAGAACATCTTTTCCCACCCACTCATGGTACCTTTGGCCAGCCTTTTTAGCATTGTTTTACCAGTTACAGGCACAACACTGTGCAGAATTTGTCTTACCTTGTTTTGTGTCAGCTTTGCTCTACTAAGTGTTATACATTATATAGCACTCTCATTCAAATCAAAACATTCAGCCCTGGAGGAAGGTTCTTTAAGAGTCAAGAAGTAATAAATCTTAAAGGACCCAGAAAGTAAACAACTCACAAGTCTCAGAACCTACCTGAAATTTACAGGATTCACAAGCCTCCTCTCTAAGGCTGCTAGAGACAAGAGACTCCCCAAGTGGAGAAGATGCCTAGAGGAGACTGTCTCACCAGACAAACTCCTTGCAAGTCATGCAGGCATGCAGCTTTTGTGAGTCATCACCCAGGCTAGGATAGGCCTTTTGGTGATGTAGCTGTCTTTGAGTCATCTATGCTTCTGTGAGTAAACCTCACTCACACTCAGATAACTATTGTCAAATAATTCATTGGTTCACCAAACTGAACTTCAAGGAAATCATTTCTTTGAGCTATTGTTCGTTCCTTTTCTGGGGTGAGTAGACTTTTGCTCATGTCTCCCCAGAAAAAGTCACACAATAGCCAACCATAAAGCACTCACGAGTGTCAGAGATGTGCTTGGCCCTTGCACCTTGTGTGAACTGACCTCCCACCCTTGCTTCTGTAGGTGTGCTTATGTGTCTTTCAGCAGCTTTTCTAAATCTGTGAAACACCCAGAGGTTAGCATCATCTTGTCTGGGTAATGAAACCTTCCTGCAAAGAGTGAGCAGGTTTACTGAAAGGCTACCATCTGTCACACAAAGCAAATGCCAGTTGGTCTCAGGAGCCATCAACTGAAGGGATACTAAAGAACAATGTTAGTCCTGTCCAGTATTAAACGAGCCCATTGCTTGTATCATTATTGTCTCAAAAGATTAACCTTGGGTACAGGGGTGCGGGTGGGAGTCACTACTTTAGCTAGCACTCCACAATCTGCAGTCATTCTCTATGAGTTTTCTAGCTTCTTCATCCTAAGGTGCTGTCTCCAGGGCAACACACATCTCCCCACCTCCAAGGGGCAAGGTAGGGCCCATTCTTCCTGCTCTAACAAGACCAGGGCCAAGGGAAAGTTCTTACCTGGTGAACCTGAATAAAACTGCCCAAGTCTGATAGTTTTGGGCCAGTGCTTCATCCAGATGCTTCCAACACTGGGGACACCAGGCTAGCCCAGTCTCTAACTCCAAAATATCTTCTTACAGGAGACTAATAGACATAGGTTTTTCTGGAGGGGATAACTGCTCCCTACTGGAACAAACTGTCTTTTCCCCCTCACTGCTATCATTTATACCTTCCACAAACTTTTCCTCAGGCTTAAGAACTTCCCAGGGTCTTGCTGGATTTGCCCTCTACCGACTGGGTCCTTAGTTAGACCCAAATCTTGTGATATTTGTTTCCTAGTGACCCAGACAGACTCCTTTGTCTATTTTGTTTTGTCTTTCTCATCCCCCCCACTTGAGTGCTTTAGCATATTAGGGTCCTGATCTACGAACCAATCTAAATCATTCAGACCTGCCAGAGCCTTCTCACCTGGCAAAGATTATGGCCCATCTTGACTCAACAAACACTAGCACTAACTACTAAACTACTAACACTAGCAAGATGGCTCAGTAGGTGTGGCCACTTGGCAGAGATTTGGGTTTGATTCCTAGAACCCACATGGGAGGGAAGAAAACAGCTTCTGCAGGTTGTCCTCTGA
>NC_022016.1:67368784-67375345 GCF_000317375.1 Microtus ochrogaster
CACACACACACACACACACACACATGCACACATACACTAAATCAGCAAACAAATGTAAAATTTAAAAATTGATGGGTATTATATTAAATCTGTATATTAATTTTGATTGTACAGCCATTTTCGTATTATTAATTATGCCAGTTTAGGATCATGGAAGGCCTTTCATTGGTCTGGGTCTTATTTGATTTGTTTTCAAGATTTAGTTTTATTTATGTGTTTTTGTCTGTGTGCACATGCACCATGTGTGTTCAAGTACCCAATGGAAGCCAGACTAGGGCATTAGATCCCTTGGAGATGGGATTACAGGTGGTTGTGAGTCACTGATGTGGGTGCTGGGAATTGAATTTAGGTATCCTTAAAGAGCAGCAAATGCTCTCAATTGATGAGCCATCTCTCCACCCTGATTTTCTTTTTCAACATCTTGAAGTTTTCATTGTACCCACCTATCACTTCTTTGGTTATCATTTATTGCTGGTTCTTTTTTTCCTATTGTTTCTTTTGTTAAGAATGCATTAATATATATGGTGGTTTATTTAAACACACACACATACACAGACATATGTATCTCCTTTGTATCCTGCAACTTTACTGTGTTTATTAGATCTAAGAGTTTTCTAGTAGATTCTGTAAGGCGCTTTTTTGTTTCTTTGTTTATTGTTTTGTTCTGTTTTGGGACAGTGTCTTTCTGTGTAGGCCAGTCCTCAAACTCACAGAGATCTGCCTGTCTCTGCCTCCTGAGTTCTGACATTAAAGGAATGCACCACCGTACCTAGCATCTATAGGACGTGGCGTTGTCTAGAATCATAACCATATCTGCAAATAGGACAGTTTTCTTTTCTTCCTTATTTGTATTCTTTTCATGTCTTTCTCTTCCTTACTTGCCACAGCTAAGACTTTAAGCACAATAGGGAAGAAAAGAGGGCAGTGTGGGTACCACCTAGAAGTGGACAACAATAGCATCCAGTCCATTCTGGAATAACTCTGAAAGATACGGATGAAGGAAAATGTTTCCAGTAGGCAGAACTTCAATCATTCCACATTCATGCATTTTTCTTGGAAGGGGAAATGGCCACACATGCAGTTGTATGCTGATATATGGCCTATGAACAATGGTTTGGCTGGAAAGTCAGGGAACAGGGAAGGAGCATGATGGGAAAATTGGTGAGAAAGACATGTGAGGAAGAAATGTGGAGGTAGCGCTCTCCAAAGGTGGGAAGGAGGTGAAGATGCTTGTGTCCCATGCAAATGCTCATCACAAGGTGACCTCAGCAGAGGAGGAGTTCAGTAATCAAGCAGATAAGGTGACCTGTGGGCAGTCAGCCTCTCTTTCCAGCCATCCTTGTTACTGCTAGTAGGTCCATGATCAAAGTGGCCATGGTGGCAGGGATGGAGCCACCTCCATGGACTCAACACATGGGCTTCCTTTCACCAAGGCTGACCTGGCAACAGCTGCTGCTGAGTGCCAGATCTGCCAGCAACAGGGACCAACACTGAGCCCCTGATACAGCACCTTTCCCCAACATGACCAGCCAATAGCCTGGTGACAGGCTGACTACACCGGGCCACTTCTGTCATGGAAAGGGAAGCATTTTGTCTTTACTTGAGCAAATATTTACTCTGGGTATAAGTTTGCCTTCCCTGTACATAGTTCTTCTGCTGAAACTACCAGCCATGAATTTCCTGAAAATCTTCTTTACTCTTAGGATATCCCAGAAACACAGCATCATTTCCGTCAAGGAACTCACTTCACAGCCAAAGCATTGCAACAGTAGGCCCATGCTCATGGAATCTTCTAGTCTTACCATGTCCACCACCATCCTGAAGCATAGCTTGGCAGAACAGTTGAATAGCCTCTTTAAGAAAGAGTTAGAGTTATACCAAGAGGAGAAGTAGCCAAGAGGACTGGGGCAGGGTTCTGCAGAAGTGGTCTATGCTTTGAATCTGCATCCAGTATATGGTATGGTTTCTCCCATAGTCAGGATCCATGGGTCCAGGAATCAAAGTGTGGACATGGGAATGGTTCCATTCGTTATCACTCTAGTGACCCACTAGAAAAAACAAATTCCTTCCTGTGCCTGTGACCTTAGGCTCTGATACCCTAGAAGTTTCGGATCCAGAGCGAGGAGTGCTCCTTCCAGAAGACATAACAAACATTCCATTGAACAGGAAGCTTCAGACTCCCGGCTAGCCACTTGGGCTTCTGACAGTCTTAATTCAACGGACTGAAAAAAGAATAATACTATGGGGGGGGGTCATTGATCCAGACTATGGGGGCAATGACAGTACAAGAGCTTCTTTAGGGCATCTCTTGGTGTCACCATGTCTATGACTAAGATCAGTGTGAAACAACTCAATCCATGCAGGATTCCAAAGGGTCCAGATCCTTCAGGGATGAAAATATGGGTCAGCACTTGAAGGACACTAGACCACCAGAGCACGTAGCTCTGGCAGGCCTTCCCCTTCTCCCCATTCCCTCTGCCTTGCTCAAAAACTGTTAGATTGCATTCTTAAAGCTAGCCACCAAGGTCTATTCCCTTATTTGGTCACTTCTTCCTCCTAGGGCTAACTAACAAAGTCCAGCAATCAGAAGCCCCCTTTAACATGCCCAATTAAAATTAAACACCTCATCCTGACGTGGGGCTTTCCCTTTATCAACCACCATTTGCCTATGTGGCATACCTGTCTCCTTTCCATCCAGGAGCCCTCTGAGACAAAGATCCCTGTCCCCTTTTCCTTGTCCCTTTCCTCTTCTCCCTCCTCATCCTCTCTCTCCTTTACCACTGCACCCTAGCCCATTCTAACACAGATCTCCCTTTTCTTAAAAATGACCCATGCAAGTTCATTCGCTGCTGTTTTTCTGCTTGAGTCAGAAAGCAACCACTTTAATTTTTCTTCCCTGCTTAAGAAAGGATCTCTGTGAAAACAGGTGTTTGGGTGTGGGCTGTGCCTAATCTGGGGTTTGGAAGGGAGCCCATAGTGCACAGGAGTTCCCTTCACCACTTGTTTTAGTTAGGGTTTCTATTGCTGTGAAGAGACATCATGATCACAGCAACTCTTATTATAAAAGAAAACATTTAATTGGGGTGGTTTGATTACAGTTCAGAGGTTCAGTCCATTACCATCATGGTGGGACACGGTGGCATGCAGGCAGACATGGTGCTGGAGAAGGAGCTGAGAGTTTCACATCTTGGCTTGCAGGCAACAAGAATTATTCGGAGACACTGGGCAGTATCTTGAGATAGGAGACCTCAAAGCCTGACCCTAGGATGACACACTTGCCCCAGCAAGACCACACTTCCTAACAGTGCCACTTCCTTTGGGGGCCATTTTTTTTTCAAACTATCACACCACTCTCCTGAGTGAACCAAGACCTGCTCAGATGCTCGCTGAGTCTGGAGAACATAGAGAGCAGGTAGTAGAAGAAGCAGTAATAAATATCAGCTAAGGTCATGTGACCAGTTGTAGGACTGAAGGTTTTAATTGATGTGAGTGCTGCTCTCTTATTTTGTTAAGAGCATGCAAAGTGATGATCACCTTTGTTCTCAGCACTCTGTAAGCAGAGACAGGAGAATTGCTGTGAGTTTGAGGCCAGCCTGGTCTACATATGGAGTTATAGGATAGCCAAGACAATATAGAAAGACCCTGTCTCAAAAACCAGCAAAAAAACCAGCCAGACAAACAAAGGAAAAAAATGTTTGTGCACATTTGTACAGTAAGCAGATATTTGTGCTTTCTTTTCTCTGGTATTTTCATGTCCCATTTAGGACTGAATATAGTTGGTTTTTTCTTTTACTCTTTGTTCTTTGGGGGCCTGCCACCCAGCTCCCAAATAAATATGAGGAGACTTATTCTTTTTTATAAATGCCTGGTCTTAACTTGGCTTATTTCTAGCCAGATTGTTTTTAACTTAAATTATCCTGTTTACCTTTTGCCTCTGGGTTTTCACCTTTCTCTATTCTATATTCCTTTCTTTACTTCTTTCTTGGCCCCTGGTGTCCTCTCTCCTTTTCCTCTTCTCGCTCTCCTTTTCCCCTATTCTCCTCTCATTTATTTTCTCTGCCTGGCAGCCCCGCCTGTTCCTCTCCTGCCTAGCTATTGGCTGTTCAGCTCTTTATTAGATCAATCAGGTGTTTTAGGCAGGTAAAGTATCACAGCTTTATAGAGTTAAACAGACACAACACATCTTTGTATCATTTAAAAAAAAAGTATTCCACAGCATAAACAAATGTAACACATCTGAAAACCATATTCTCCAACAACTGAGTGCTCCAAAATCTCTCTACACATGGTCCAGTTGTGAGTTAGTTGCCTTGTCAGTTACCACAGTGAAATGGAAATGGCTTAGAAGCAAAGGGTAAAGGGGGTAGTGAGGAAGAAACAGAGGGACCCTGGGCCCTCATCAAGAGGCTAATCCCTCTATTTAAGTTATATATTTATTTTTTTAACTTTTGTGTATGAGTGCTAATCTCAGTATGTGTGTGATCCTGTTGGTACCTGGAGCCCACAGAGGACAGAAGAGGGTACTGGATGCCCTGGAACTGGAGTTACAGATGCCTGTGATCTTCCATGAGAGTGTAAGGAACTGAACTCTGTGCTCTGCAAAGGCATGAGGAGTACTCTTGACCACTAAGCTATTTCTCCAGTCCCCTGCCTTCACTCTTTTCAGCATGTTTGTATATCCTGTTCTTGTGGCCTTTCTTCACCAATATTGGAACACACTTCTTCTGGCTAACTACGTAGACCGAATACTACCAGAATGAGGATACAGGCATCCTCCAGGCTTTTAGCACCAGACTGGGACTGCTGAGACAAGCAGCCTTGTGAACTGAAATTCTCAGCCTTTCCCATATGAGCTAGCCATTATTAGACTCCATGGGTCCTATTGTGTAAGCTAATCTAATAAACCCCCTTTTAATATATATGTTCATCTTATCAGTTCTGTTCCTCTAGAGGACCCTGACAAGTACAGCATCCTTGTCTTGTTCCTGATTTTAGAGGAAATGATCTTAGTTTGTCTCCAATTACTATAACATTGGTCATAGTTTGTTGTAGACAGCCTTTATTATTTTGAGACATGCTCCATTTATTCCTAATGTCCCCAGGACCTTTATCATGAAGACACATTGAACTTTATCAAATGCCTGTTGGGTCTCAATAGAGGTGATTATGTGGTTTCTTTCAATAACTTTGCTTATATTGTATAATTACATATATCAATGTAAATATAGTAAATAAACCTAGCCTCTTTAGGATGAAGCCCCCTTGGTTATGATAAATAATCTTCTTAATGTGTTTTTTTAATTTTATTTGCAAGGATTTTGTTTAAATTTTTGTATCTATGTTCATCCAGAAATTGATTTCTAGTTATTTATAGTTTCCTTTTATATCGATGTTGTGTCTTTACCTAGTTTTGATATCAAAATAAATACTGTCATATTGTGGGAAAATTTGGCAGTGCTTCTTCACTTCATATTTTTAGAACAAATTAAGAAAAAATGTCATTAAGTTTTCCTGGAAAGTTTGATAAAATTCAGTTATGAATCCTTCTGATCCTGGGCTTTTCTTTGTGGGGTAGACCTTTGATTATAGCTTTGAGATCATTGCTTATAATGAGTCTGCCAAAGCATTTCAGTGGCTTTTTTACCTATGATGTTTTTGTGAGCTAGTTAGAATAAAGTGTTTTTAACTGTTTGCTAAATTGAAGACCCACACCAGTCCCCAAAACGCCAGTGAATTATCTTCCTTTCTAACCTTCCTGTGAACAAAGTTCTATCCACCCTGATGGACTGGGCATCAGATACTGCTTTCCTCATGCCCGCTTCCCCCAGCAATGCCTATCCTCCCTCTACTGTCTTTCAGTTCCGCACATTCATGGGGACCTCAGCCGGCAATAACCAAGTCTCCCTCATGGCTCATACAAGCCAGTCCACTAGGGGCTGACTTCCCTCATCTTGCTTAGACTCTGCAGCCTTTGTCTCAAGAAGGGATGGAAGGTTTGTTCTTCAGTTCCTCTCCTTCCAAAGCAATCAGTCTCCTCTATCTGCACCGATATTCTCCAGCTTTGTGAGTCAGGCTACGAGAGACTCTTCTTTTCCTTGTTTAAAAGTCGTCTTCAGCTCAAACAGTTCAAAAGCAGAGTGTTCCGATTATCACAGTTTCATGTACCTGGCCCCCAGGTGCATAGGGTCTCGTGGATTGTCCTTTCCTTTGTGTGAACGGCAGAGCCGAGAGGTATTATTACATGGCTTCTACCTCCCTCTCTCCTCTCTCGCTGTCCAATTCTTGCCATGATTTCAAGTCTTGGTTCCTAGAAAGGATTCTCTTTCCAATTGTTTGTTTTTTTAATGTGGAGGAGGGTATACAAGTGGCACACTATGGACGTGGAGTCACAAGGCCATTCGCTGGTGTTGGTTCCTTCCACCATGTGGGTTCTGATTATTGAAATTGGGCCATTGTAGCAGGACTATTTTTGGACCACCAGTTACTGAATATGACACAGAGAATCTCATTAAGTATGAAAGCTTGACCTTAGCTTTGGCTTGTTCCCAATTAGCTCTTTTT
>NC_022016.1:67375636-67377435 GCF_000317375.1 Microtus ochrogaster
ATCCAACTTCCTCCACATCTCCTGGCAAATCTTCTGACTCTGAAATTCTTTCCCCAATTTTCTCTCTCTCCCTAGAGGTCCCACCTACCCTCTTGCCTATTGACCATTTAGCTCTTCATTAAAACCAATCAGAAGTTGCCTTAGGCAGACAAGGAAGGACAGAGACACATCTTCACACAGTGTGATCAAATATCCCATAATAGCTCATCAGGCTGGTGGCAAGCACCTTTCCCTGCTGACCCTTTTCATTAGCTCCTGCCCCAGCTAATTCTTTAGCACAGGTCTAACTGGTACGCTCTTTTCCTTCTAACTTCTCAGCTGGAAGAAATATCAAGCCATCACCCCCATCTTTTTTTTTTTTTCTGCCAATTCAAAGGCTAGCCTATGGGACAGCGTCAGCATCCTTTTTTTCTCCTTGTTATTCCTCTCTTGCATAGGTAATTTCTTTGCAAATAACTGAGCTTCAATTGCATGTATTATTGCTCAGAGCAACAGCCATCCACTGACTCCAGCCAGTTTAGAGTCCTGTGCCACTACATTCAGGGATGGCAATAGAGTCTCCAGTTTGTCAGCTCTTTTGAAGGTGTCCCCCGACCTGTTCATCAAGCAGGCATGTCATTCCATATCACATAGAAGAGGGTGGCAATCTGGAATTCCTCCCACGGACACTCCACCTTCAGGTGGAGCAGCCTTACTTGACTATCTATACACCCCTAACAGGGCCACTGCAGCCAGAAGGCATGGCATTTGTCTTAGGGTTACTAGGGCTGTGACAAACACCATGACCAAAGCAACTTGGGGAGGAAAGGGTGTGTTTAGCTTACATCTTCCCGTTGTAGTCCATCACTGAAGGAAGCCAAGACAGGGACTTAAACAGGGCAGGAACCTTGATGCAGTTTGCCCTAGTAGAGACTGAACCTAGGTCCTGGTTGTCCTAGAAGGTCAGTACAATAATTGCTGGCCATGTAAGACTCTGAAAAAAGAAGATTTTTGTATCTCTCAGTTTCCCATCTTACGGTCAGCTTTACTTTACCGTCTAGCATCTATTGTTCATTTTCTACTTTCAAGGCCTCTGTTTCCTTTCAAAACCTTTTCTTCCACTGGGTGGTGGTGGCACCCGCCTTTAATCCCAGCACTCAGGAGGCAAAGGCAGGTGGATCTTTGTGAGTTCAAGGCCAGCCTGGTCTACAAGAGCTAGTTCCAGGACAGGCTCCAAAGCTACAGAGAAACCTTGTCTCGAAAAACCAAAACCAACCAACCAAACAAAAAACCCCTTCCCTTCCTCATCCTGAGTGCTACTTGCAAGACTTGACCCTGCATCTTTGCTCCAGAACTTACTCTTGGCGGTGAGGCTGGAAGTATACCCCAGTATACCCCAGAGGGAGAACATACTCTTGGGACCCTGGACTCAATTCCAGTCCCGAAAAGGAGAAAAGGTGACAAACGGCCATAACCCTGCATTCAGAATGTAGAGAGACTTTCAGGAGTTGGGTGCTACAGAATGACCAAGGGTACTAGGCCAGCCTGGTTTACTTAACAAGACCCTGTCCGCCCCCCAAAAGCTGTTGCTGTGGAGTCATGCCTAGCTCAGCCAATGAGATGAGGCCAGGTCTTTTTATGGCCCTAATGTAAGAGGGACACTCTTTCCATCAGTGTTGCCAAGTTGGTAAAAGGTGAGCCTGAAGCCACTGGTAGCCGTCTGCTTCCACGAGGGAAGAGTCTGCCCAGGATAAAAAAGCCAAGAGAAAGACAGGTGACCTGAGCGCAAGGGAGACTGAATTCTTTTTTTTTTTTTTTTT
>NC_022016.1:67377535-67378096 GCF_000317375.1 Microtus ochrogaster
TTTTTTTTTTTTTTTTTTCAGCTGACAGCGACAAAGATGGTTTATTGTACACGGGTTACAATTGGCACAAGTGAGGACAGAACTAGTCCAGAACGCCACAGGTCAAGGGCAAAGGGCCAGCGGGGCTGTTGTCATGACGGCAGGGCGTCGGTCTCTCGGTGGTCTCCGGCTGCAGCTCAGTCCAGCTTGTCCCTGCGTCCCGGCCTCCAGCGTCCCTTACTGCTGCTCCTGCGGTCTTCGCGGGTGGGCAGGCGAGTTTACTTGGACCTCTGCCTCATCTTTCTTCTCTTGCGCTTCAGTCTGAGCATTCTCTTCTTCCTCCACTTCGCTCTCATGGTGCAGGGGTGTCAAGGAAGATGGCGCTGAATTCTGACAGTGGCCTCCAGCATGGGATTCAGCAGAGAGAGAGACAGGCACGACTTTTGTCGTCGCTGAGCCTGCAGAGGGCTAACAGGACACACACGTAGAGCAGAGGTGGACTTCAGGCGTGCAAGGAGAGGCGTATATGAACGTATATGGAAGTGATGAGCAGGAGCTAGCCAGGAGGATGGAGGGGACACG
>NC_022016.1:67379589-67384228 GCF_000317375.1 Microtus ochrogaster
AAGCAACAAAACTGGATACCACCTCCACTGACCCTCCCTTTAACTACAGGAATCCAGAACCTGGAAGGAGAATAACTCAGGTGCTCAGAACCTGTCAGTCTGATTTTACACCCCTTCTTGTTCTGACCCTGCATCAGTGAGTGGTTCCTGCTATATCTGCTGAACCCCTCTGTTGCTTCTGGGTCTGCCCTGGAAGTGCTTCCTGTATTGACAACACTTGGAAGAAGCTGTGAAGTTCTCAGGCCGCCCAATGACCTACAGCAACAGCTTCTCAAGCTCTGCCAAGCAAGAAACCTGTCTACCTAATGCAATCTGTGCCAGAATCTGCTCACATCTGTGGAGACTTATTTAGGCCAGGCCAGTGTGTAGAAAAATACCATGCAGCCCTTTCTCAAGGCCTGTAGATTAAAGAGATCCCAATGGGTAAGGGCGCAGTCTAGGAAAGCCTTTGCTGATGACTACACGTTGTAAGTCAAACAGAGCTTTATTGGAGCACCTTCCAGATCTTCTCTGCCTTTCTCCCCAGAGCATCCATCTGTGTGGAGTTTACTAAGATGGGGATGGGTACCTGTATCCTATTTCTCATTAGTGGCCATAAGAGAAGGGAGATCCTGTTCAGATTATTTGCTTTTACTAATGTGAGATGTGACTCTTTAATACCTTGTAGCCTTAATGAATTCCTAATCTTATCCATCATTCAAAAAAAACCCAAAAATACGAAGCAAACAAACAAAAAATAAAAGCAACAACAAAAAAAAAAACCACACCTCAAGCACAATAAGCACTTGGAATGAGTCTAGAGAATCTGAAATGCTCTTTTCCTTGACCTTTATGTCACAACAATTAGGGAAAAAAGCTTGATGGAACAGAAATAAAAGCAGACAACAAGGAGGAGAGAATAGAGGAAAAACAGAAACGGTGCTGAGCAAAAAGAACAGGCATTGAGACCCAGTGGAGCCCGAATCTCCAGCATCCCACTTCAGCAAGTTCATCCTTGCCTCTAGCTTTACTGGTAACACTTTATCTAGCATCTGGCTCTGGGCTGCCACAAATTCAGTAATGGGGCTGGGATGAAATTTAGGGCCTTTTGTGTCCTTAAGAAACTTTCAAAAGACACAAAGAATGAATAAAAAGAAAGTTTGGTTTTTTTTTTTTTTTTTTTTTAAAAAAAAGAAAGAAACCTTCTACCCCTGATCCCCACTCACAGCCCCACCGATAACCCCTCCCACAACTCCACTGAAAGCCCCGCAGCCAGTGTTCTGGCCTTTTCTTCCCAGCTTCATCATCCTGGGCACTTCTAGAACGCAGTGTGCCCTGAAACATCAACAGAGGGTTCTACACACACAGCAGGGCCATGGGGAACTCTGGGATAAGGGAAAGGACCATTCGCAAAGTCAGAACTGACATCCACCCCACAGTCCAGCTAAAGAAGACCATGGCGGTGGAAGTGCCTTTCTTTCTTTCTTTCTTACTGACATCCACCCCACAGTCCAGCTAAAGAAGACCATGGCGGTGGGTACTAACTGGGTTCTTATTATGCTTGTCACGGTCAGGATGCCCCCCTTCAATTGGAAGGACCCTTGGAGTCACTTCTGAGTCTGTGTCTTCTCTTTCAGTCAGGTGTATATGACCTTGAGTAGGAGTCATCCCAATGACTGATGAGAGATCCCAAGAAATGCAACATGGTGTGGTGGTGGTGACACCGGTTGTCTAGGGGATTGTCTGCTGGTTGTCTAATGTTCCCTGCACAGTAAAGAACTGATGACCAGGAAAGAGAAGACCAGAACATGGAGAAAGGGAAAGCAACAGCGTTTATGTGTTCGGGATGGGAGAAGTCAAGGCTGGAAGGCCTCTAATGAACGCTGGCTTGAGCAAAGGGCCCCTGGGTCCTCCCCTTTCTCCTGTTGGTTCTGTTTCAGTAACCTCCCCAATGCCTTCCCAACCTTTCTCCTCCAAATGTTTTCTGGGAACAAGAAGCTGCCGTTCCAGGAAATCCACACTCTCTTTCCTAGTCTATCTCTAAGGCCGGCAGTGTGAGAGTGTAAAAGAGATGGTGGTAATGACAACTGGGCAAGGGAGGCTCCTCCATAGCACACACCTCCAGAGGCTCACCATAGCATCCTTCCAGCAGAAAGGAGGAAGACCTGAGGAAGACTGGTCCTGTATTTAGAGTGGTCGCCAGGGTCCGTGACAGAAGGCTAAAGGGGAAACTTGGAAAATGTGAGTGTTTGGGATGGAAGAATCCTCAGTTAGGTAGCTCCTTTCCTACCATTTCCTTCCAGGGAGAAGGTGACAAGATCAAGATCTCCCGCTTGTGATTTTCTGAATTGAGGAATCCCCTTCACTGTTACTCTGTGTGGGGGTCTGAATTAGACAGAGATGGCACCAAACCAAACTTCTGTATGCCAGACAAATTAGAAGCAGACAAGTAAGTGCTCCAGCTAAGAAAATTCTCTAATAAGAGTTACTTCTGTGATAGGGAGGGAACAGAAGAGTTTTGAATTTAACATGCACCATTACTTTTTACTCTGAAATTCATCTATTGATGGTTTCTTTTGTGTTCAAAACAACCTAAATAGAAAAGGGCAAAAGAGGCCATGCATAGTGGTTTCTGTCTGTAATTCCAACACGATGGGGACTTGTGGGGGGGGTGCTGAGGAAGGAGAATCGCTGTAAGTTTGAGGTCAGCTTGGATTACAAATGGTGTTTAGATTCAGCTAAAGAGTGGGACCCTATCTTAAGCAAGCAAACAAGACCACAAACAGGTAGATGATCTTTTGGGTGGCAGCTTGTGTTTTAGTTTTGAGGGTAGTCTTAAATTAGGGTTTCTATTGTTGAGACAAAACACCATGACCAAAAAGCAAGTTGGGAAGGAAAGGATTTATTTGGCTCACACTTCAAAATTCATCACTGAAGGACGTCAGTTCAGGAACTCAAACAGGACATGATCCTGGAGGTATGAGATGATGGAGAGACCATGGAGGGGAGCTGTTCACTGGCTTGCTCCCCATGGCTTGCTCAGCCTGCTCCCTAGTAGGACCCAAACCAGCAGCCTAGGGATGGCCCCACCCACCATGGACTGGACCCTCCCCCACTGATCACTGAGAAAATGCCTTACAGCTGGATCTCAAGGAGGCATTTTGTCAATTAAGGCTTCTTCCTCTCTGAAACTAGGTTTTATTTATTTGTTTTGTTTTGCTTTTTTTTTTTTTTTTGAAAAAAGATCTCACTTTGCAGTTCTGGTTGGCCTCAAACTCTCACAGATTCTTTTGTCTCTGTCTCCAAGTAGCTGAGATTGCATATACCAGCTCTCAGGACAAGCTTGTTTATTTATTTATTTTTTAAACAAGTCAATTTTTTTTTTTTTTTTTTTAGAATACAGGGTCTAATATCAGCTCTGCTATTTGGAGCATTGGCCCATAAAGTCCCATCACAGTCCCCAAACCCTGAGAATAAATTGAGTTGACGTGGGGATGCAGCTTTAACCTGCTATTGTTGCTTTCTTGGGTTTAAACAGTACTGGTAATCTCATTTTATGACTGACTGTGTTGTTTTTCCAGCGTCTGGTACTTAAAACACAGGAGCTAATGGAGCAAAGGTTGTGTATCTCCGAGGAGTGCCAACACAGTGTGTTCTATCTGAAGGGACAACACGTTCTCCGGACTTTTATGGAGTTACATTTACTCACCCTAAAATATTTAGAGTTATGTACTTAAAAGATACAGAGCATAGATATTCCACTGCAGAGAGGGTTTTAGTCAGTGAGTGTTCAATGTAGCAGGCGGAGATGAACTTAACATGTCTTGGAGCCTGAACTGGAAACAGACTCCTCAGCCATAAAATGCACTCAGCAGTCTATTTAATAGTGGCGAGGGCCTTGAAAATGCAATATCCATGCTAATCTTGCCTTTTTCCAAACCACACATGAAAAATAGGTCACTTAGGTAGAGCCTTCGCTTTCTATTTAAAGTGTGACATTTAATCTATTTAAACAACTACCAAAACTTTATTAATTTAAAGTAAGACAAACGTGCCGGAAAAGTGGGGAACTTCATTAAAAACACAAGATTTCCCCAAAATTTACTTTGGGTATCTTAGACCTGAGGGTTCAAAGAGAATGTCTCTGTGTGTATGTGTGGGCATGAGCGTGTGTGTGTGTTTGTGTGTGTGTGTGATATGAATTCAAACAAAAGAAGGACCAGAAAAAAGCAATCTACCTTGATTAGGAAATAGCTTAAAGGAACTGAAGATTTTACAAAAGGTACGAAGTAAACATTAGAAACTGAGTCCAGTGTGTGGTGGTACATACTTAGGAGCAGAAGCAAGAGGCATGATTTGCCTGATTTTGTTTCAATAGTAGCCGCCCCCTCACCCTTGCCCCACCCCCACCCCGCACAAGAATAGGAGAGAGGGAGGAAGAAAGAAAAGAAAGGAAAGAAGTAAAGAAGAGAAAGATGGGGCTGGAGAGATGGCTTAGAGGTTAAGAACACTGACGGCTCTTCCAGAGGTCCTGAGTTCAATTCTCAGCAACCACATGGTGGCTCACGGCCATCTATAATTTGATCCGGTGCCCTCTTCTGGCTTGCAAGCACACATGGAAGGAATGTTGTATTCATAATAAATAAATAAATCTTTGGAG
>NC_022016.1:67384328-67398697 GCF_000317375.1 Microtus ochrogaster
GAAGAAGAAGAAGAAGAAGAAGAAGAAGAAGAAGAAGAAGAAGAAGAAGAAGAAGAAGAAGAAGAAGAAGAAGAAGAAGAAGAGGAGGAGAAAGATGATGGTGGAGTACATTCCAGAAGGGCTTTCCACACTCCTGACGCTTCTAGGGGGAAAACCCTTTCCAGAAGTGTATGCACAGTGAAGAAACCAAGGAATTCATTCAGTCCTGAATTCATAGTTTGTTTGAGTCAGATATCTCTCTGTTATCCGAACTAGCGGAGAACTCAGGAGAACTCACCGCAAGGCTCAGGCTGACCTTGACGGTGGTCCTGTGCCTCCCAAGGGCTCGTGCTACAGGTGTATGTTAGCATCTTAGGCTCAAATTCTGTTTACTGTAAGTAGCTGGCAGCTTTGCTGTATTTCATGGGAAGCACGGTGTCTGTAGAGAGGAGAAGGCAGAGTATGTCATGAGTCAGAACTGAATCTCATGGGCTTCTGTTTTGGGAACAATGGGCCCACTTTTTTCCCCTAGCCTTCTCTTTTTATGAATAGGATTTAGTACTCTGTGGCCCCATGCTGACGATCAGCTCAGAGTATGGGGGGGAAGCAGTGGTTCCGTCTTCCACCTTTTGGTAGGTTTCAGGGATTGAACTCAGGTCCTTAGGCTTGTGTGGTCCTGCCTTTGTCAGCTAAGTCATCTCATTGATGCCAGACTCTTTGTAAAAGTAAAATTTCATTTCAATATCTGACTTTCTGAGCCAGAGAGGGGGCTTAGGAGGTAAGAGAGTTTGCTGCCAACGTCAATAACTTGCGTTCGGTTCCCAGCATTCTCATGTTGGAAGGGGAAAACTGGCTCCATAGACAGTGCCTGCCAGTTGTCTTCTGACCTCTACACATATGCCGTGATATGTCTACAAACACACATACAGACACATGCAGGACGAATAATAATAAAAAAAACCCCTAACTTTAAATCCCATTTTATTTACTGTAAATTTTATAGTTGGCACCTCCCACCCTCTTGATTTAAATGATTTTAAAATGGAGTCCTTGCCATCTCCCTTAGGGAGGTTTTGGGTTGAACAGTTCTTACTGGCAGGTTGCCTCCTTTAGATTTAGTCCAAATTTTCATTTTCAAAGACAATTTTAGACAAGTACTGTGACAGCTGTAAGCCAGGGGATCTGGATCTGTGTCTCCCATAATAGAGTGTGACAATTCACTCGGTTGTGAAAGACATCGGAGCTGAAGTCATAAAACAGCATCTGTGTTATTACATTGTCTTTACACACCCATGTGAACACTGACCCGACCCTGGACTTAGAAATTACCCATGTTTATAGTGTTCCAAAAATGTCTTGGGCTGAGTTGCACACTATATATTTAAATTCAAACTCCTGGGCTAAAGGAGAAAGGTGCAGATTTGTGGTGCTCCTTGGAGATTTGGGGGTCCATGAATCAGGGAATATGTTATATTTCCATATTAAAGAACTCTTTCTCTTTGTGAAGATATAAGCATCATCCCATATTTTTAAAGAACTTATAAAAGCAGAGTAATAGCCCAGAGATGTAGGCTGGGCATGGTGGACCAGCACTCAAGAGGCAGAGGGAGGCAGATTTCTGTGAGTTCAGGGCCAGCCTGGTCTACATGGCCCATTCTACCCCTCCAGGGACTACATAGTGAGATTCTGTCTTCAAAACAAACAAAATAGTAAAATTTTAAGATTTTATTACTTAGACTTCTATATCAAATTATATATGTTCTTTATTGCTTTATATCTGTCCTATCTTTTCATATATTTTGAAATATAAATGAATGAATATAAATGGAATATGAATGACTGTCTTCAGTATCATTCTCAGGTTTTGTGCATACATTGTTTCTTTTACAGTTTTTTTTTTTTTTTTTGGTTTTTCGAGACAGGGTTTCTCTGTGGCTTTGGAGCCTGTCCTGGAACTCGCTCTGTAGACCAGGCTGGTCTCGAACTCACAGAGAGCCGCCTGCCTCTGCCTCCCGAGTGCTGGGATTAAAGGCGTGCGCCACCATCACCCGGCCACAGTTCATATTATTGTTGCATTTTTTCTATTATTTTTAAGTTATTTGTGTGTACGTATGTGCACAAGAGTACACATGCCCTTGGAGCCACACGAGGGTGTCAGATGCCCCAGAGCTAGAGGTCCCAAGTGGTTGTGAGCCACCTGACATGGGTGCGTGGATGGAACTTGGGTCGTCTGCAACAGTAGTTCCTGCCTTTAACCCCCAAGCCATCCCTTTAGCCTCATCCAAAAACTATTCTTACATATGATTATATACATGGACACATTTGAGGTATATTTTATATAAAAGAATAATTCTAACGGTATCAAAAGTTGACAATAAAAAGAATAATGATTATGTTCTTCTGGGATGTATATATTTTGGACTGTATGCTTAGGTAGGACATTTAGTCAATAAATATTTGTTGAATAAATATTTATATCCATAAAAATTATAAATATATACATTATTTTTAAAAATTATAAATAAATTAATAGTTTCGTTCAAGAATAAAGAAATCAAAATCAGTCTACTCATGCTACACAAAAATTCAGTTTCAGGTTGCCTCTAGGTTCATGCATATATAAAATTACTTTCAGAACTTCCTGACGAAATTTCTTCCACTGGCTTGGAGGAAGGGTGACTTTGTGTGTACGCATGTGTATTGTGTGTTTGTGGGTGAGAAAAAGGAAGAGGGAGAAGTTGAAAAGGGAGAGAAGGAAGATGAAATAAAGAAGATTGGAGGAGTAGTTAGCTCAGCTGTGAAAGAAATGTAAAAGCTGTCAGATCAACATGGAAGTTATCTGGGTTAATCTTTCCCAAAAGGAGAAAAGAAAGAGCAGTGAGCCTATGGAAAAGGTATTGACGTGTGATCACTCAGTCAGAACCATAGGAGCAAAAGTCTTCCAGAACCAGGGGCACACTAGAGGTCGCCATGACTTTTCAAAAGATTTTTCTACACTTTATTTATTTGTACCTGAGGGTGGGGCACACCACAGAACACATGTAGAGACCTAGCACTGGACAACCAGCAGGAGCAGGTCTCTCCTTCTAACAAATGGATTTTGCAGACCAAATTGTCAGTTGTCAGATCCAAGTAACAAGTGTCTTACTCTGCTGAGCCATCCCACCAGCCCATAAAAAAAGTCCTACAACCCTTGCCCAGAAACTCCTCAGTGTCAGGCTGATATCTCTCTCCTTGCCAGTTATTGTGGCCAAAGTATCTGACACAATGCCCCTTAGTTTTTCAAAGATATATATTTATCTTATTTTATGTGTATGAATGTTTTGCTTGCTGTATGTGTGTGCCTGGTACCTTTGGAGGTCAGCAGAGGAAGCCAGATCTTCTGGACCTGGAGTTACAGATGGTTGTTCAGACACCAGGTGAGTGCTGGGAAATGAACCCAGGTCATCAAGAAGAGCAAAAGTGCTCTTAACCACATCCCTCCAATCCCCAAACCTCATAAAAATTATTTTTTACTTTATGTAAGTATTTTTCCTTTGCATATATTCATGTATGCCTAGTGCTTATGAGGGCCACACGCTCAGATTCCCTTGAATGGGAGTTAAAGACAGTTGTGGGCTTTCATGTGGATGCAGGAAACTGAACCCCAGTCCTCTTTGATATGCAGAGCCAATGTTCTTACCTACTGAGCCACCTTTGCATCCCCAAGACTCTTTATTTTTATCTTTCACATATTCCCCTGGTCTCCACCTCCTTGAATATTCCCATAGTTTACTATGAATTATGGCAGTGCTCTGCTATTCCCAAATAAATATAATTATCTTTTAGAAAACACTTGGCTGGCTAATTTTTCAATTTAGGTTGACATATTATTTCCAAACCAGCGTGATCATTTAGATTAAGATAGAATAACTGCTTTATCCCATTATTTACCAGGTTTCAAAATAATGAGTTTGTTTTCTTCCTTTGTAGAAGGTGGTAGGTGGTTCATTTTTCATCATCATCATCACTATTATTATTATTATTATTATTATTAGCAGATTTTTTCTGTGTAACAGCCCTGGCTGTCCTGGAATTCACTCTGCAGACCACGCTGGCCTTAAATTCAGAGACACACCTGCCTTTGCTTTCCAAGTGCTGGGATTAAAGGCCAACATTATCTGGTGTGTTTTCCCATATACATGAGGAGGTCAGAGGACAACTTGCAGGAGCTGGTACTCATTTGGGAATGAAATTTGCCACCTCAGACTTGGTGGCAAGTACCTTTACCTGCTGCGTCATCCCTAGTCCCAAGTGATGGTTTATTAAGAAAGGAAAAGCATTACTGAGACTGGGGATGCTCAGAGGGCACCAGAGCACAAGATTCAGGGCCTTTACAAGTTATAATACACAGTACCTGACTCTCCTGGGTTGTGTATGGTGGCTTTTCTCCAGTGCGCTCTGTTTGCTGGCCTACGCTGGAGGGAAAGACTTCCAGCTGTCTACTGGTTGTCTAGCTGGCATGTCTTTCTTCATGGTTAATTTTGATCCTCCAGTCTCCGGTGCCCGTTCTCAAGTCACAACTCCCCGAGAGAGCTGTGGTCCAGAATATTTGAGCGAAGCAGGACCATGACCAGTGAATCTTTTGTAGTGAAGTCCATGCTGGTGAAGGGTGTGGTCCCTGTATATGAGAGGCTACAAGACTTTTTCTTCTTTATTTATTAGCTGAAGGAAGAGCTTCGGATTTTCTGAAGTAAGAGTTGGTTGAATCTCTGTACCACATGAAATCTAGTTTGAAATTGTCACATAGCCTAGAAAACAAATTTTAAAAATTTAAAGACTCTTGTACAGTTTTGTACATGCATATAAAGGATATTAGTCCTTTCTACTCCCCATCACCATCCCTCACCCCCTCACCCTCTTGCTTAAAAGTCTCTTCTTCTAAGCAACCCGTCTACCTTCATTTCTCTGTGTACATGGCCCACTGAGCTTCATTAGGGTTGCTTGCATGAATAGAGGTGGGAGGTTACTTTCTAGGTAACATGTCAGTAGACCCAGCACTGAAAAAAGTGATTACCACCTCCCCTAGTAACCATTCTCTCGAAACCATCTCTCAGAGAGGGGTGAAGCCTCATGAACCAATCCCCCTTTTTTCTGCTTCATTTTACTATTTTTTTTTATTTTAGGTTTTTGGTTTTTCGAGACAGGGTTTCTCTGTAGCTTTGGAGCCTGTCCTGGAACTAGCTCTTGTAGACCAGGCTGGCCTCGAACTCACAGACATCCGCCTACCTTTACCTCCTGAGTGCTGGGATTAAAGGCGTGCGCCACCACCGCCAGGCTTTCTTTTTTAATAAAGACTTTTATTTATTTATTATGTAAACAGTATTTTTATGCATGTCTGCCTGCAGGCCAGAGAGGGCACCAGATCACATTACAGATGGTTGTGAGTCACACTTTGTAATTGTTGGGAATTGAATTCAGAACCTGTGGAGAAGCAGCTAGTGCCTTAGCCACTGAGCCATCTCTCCAGCCCTCATTTTACTTTCTTTTATTTTTTTTATCCATATATTTATTTTCTATCCCAGCCACGGCCTTCTCTCATTTCCTCCACTCCCCACCCACCAATCCCCTCCTCTTCTATCTCCATCCAGAAAAGGGCAAGGTTCCCACAAATATCAATAAAACATGACATGCCATGTTGCAGTAAGACTAAGCATCTCCCCATGTTTTAAGCCTGGACAAGGCAACCAGATGGGTCAAGGACACCACAGGAAGGCTCACACAATCAACTAACTACTGGGCTCATAGGGGCTCGCAGGGACTGAATAGGCAACCATGGAGCTTGCATGGGACAGATCTAGGCGCCCAGCCCCCTCTTTTTATGATGAAATGTCTGACATGCTCAGTCATGTGCAGGTGACCACAGCTGGAGTGTTTTCATAGTGCAACAGCTGCGTCACATCCAGCTGTGTCATGTCCAGCAGACGTCTTTTTGTGGCACACCTCCCCGTCTTCCAACTCCGCCATTGTTTATGCCCTCTCTTTCAGAATGTTCCCTGAGCCTTGGAGACTGATATAGATGCTCCATTTAGGGCCAAGCATGCCACCATCATTTCTTGTTGGCATTTTGACCAGTTACAGGTCTCTCTTGGTATTAACCACCACCAGCCGCACTAAAAATGCCTCTGACAAAGGCCAAGAGCAGCATTAATCTATGGATATAAATAAGAGTATTTAGAAGTCGGCTTGTTTACTTACTGTTAAGGCTGACAACTTGAGTTCAGTCCCTGGGACTCCCGTAGTAGAAAAAGAGACCTGGCTCCCATCCCCACCCGACCCCCACACACTAGGTGTTATAAAAATATTTTAGAAACCGATAGAGCTATAGGGGCAAAAACAGTTTCAGGGCTGGTGGGTTTTGGCTGCAGGTAAGTTGGGAAGAGGAAGAAACGTGAAGGTGTACCATCAGATCAGCCTTGTCTTTCAGGAGTTTGAGTCACAGGGGCCTTGCAAACCGGACAAAGTTATGATCTTAGGGTGATGAAAAATAAGGAGAGGGAAAGTGAATAAATGTTCCAGTTTGCGTCCTGTTAGTGTGATAAAACCTGACCAAATGCATTTGGGGAAGAAAATCTGAGCTGGGATAGTGATAATCAAAGAGCATTTTCAAAATTTTACTTTTATGTTTAGGACTGTGTGTGTGTGTGTGTGTGTGTGTGTGTGTGTGTGTGTGTGTGTATCCAGTGCACATATATGCACACATTTGTGTGTAGGTGTGTATGCATGCACATGTGTGGAGGCTAGATTAGTGCCACCCTTGCCATCCCCACTGCTGTAACTGCAACTACTGGAGGTCTTGGTGATCTGTGCCTACCTTCCAAGCTTCTGTACTTTGCCTTGATCACCTTGGACTGCGTGCAGAGTCATAATAGTAAGATCAAGGATGATAACATAGGTGTCTTGAGTGTGGTGAGACAGGTGGTGGCAGCCCGTACTGCCTTACGTCTCTCCAGCCCTTCCCCACCTGCTTCGGCGACTGTGGACTTCCTGTCTTTCTGCCTCTTACATTCGTCAGACCCGGTTGTGACTGGGTCTGCCCCTCTACCTTCCGTTACACCTCACAGCCCTACAATCCCCAACTCTCAGTCTGGCTCTCCTTTGGCATCCTCTTACCTCTCTTAGGGGCAGGCCCCATGTAGGAGTTCCCCCATGGGAATGAAGACCCTACTGATTTGACCAGACCTGCAGCTCCTCCTGCAGGAGGGAATCCCCAATACTAATGTGTGCAGATTGTCCCGTCCTCTTTCCCTCACCACCCCTCCATTCGTTTCCACGACAACTCAGGCATCTGAATGCCTGACCCAGCAGCCCTCTTTAGAGCCTGTGCTGATGTCTGTAGACAGGATGCTTCTCCCGAGGCTGCTATTTTGAGATCTCTTCCAGGCTGCAGCAGGAGCTCCTTTCCATCCCCCGACGCAGCAGAGGCGCACTATGTTAATAGCCTTCATGGGTTCACTAGCATTTGGAGTCTTGGGCCTCATCCCAGTTCCAGTTGGTCTATCCTTTTGGCTTAGAAACCACTCCCAGGCCCATATCTGGGGCTCCTTTAAATTTCATTGATTGATTGTATGTGTGTATGTTTGTGCATATCTACATCAGAATTCAAAGGATGTCTTTCAGGAATCAGGCCTTTTCCTCTACCCTGTGGGTCCCAGGGATTGAACTCTGGGGGTCAGGCTTGGTGTCAGGGCCTTCCCTGTTCAACCATCTCTCTGGCCCCACAGTTGGGGTTTTTGATGGAAAGCAAACGAGTACCTCTCCCTTGAGTGTCCCTCTACTCAGGTCCGTCCTGGACTTCATCCCGCACTCCCAGCTAGGGTAGCAGACAGCACCTGTGCGCATCATCATCCCATCCTGCCGCTGAACTCAAGGATACGGATACCAGCCATCATCTTCTACTCTCCTCTTGTTTCGAATGGCAGCAACATTTTTGTTTCGTATCATATTTCCTGGTTTTGGGAGCCTACCAACCCAAGAGCACATTGCCTCTACCACGTACGGTAAATTTTCGGGGCCAACTGAAAGCTGCAATCACGTGTTTCATAGTAGATCCATCCCTCAACTGTCGTCCGGGGTACTGAATAAGCACCTGGATTATAGCTCTTTGGGAGGGACCTGGCAGTTTCAGCAACAGTCACAACCTTTTCAAGTCCAGCCTCCTAGTGGCAGCACAAGGTAATCAATTCAAGACTAGAGGCATGAAGTCACCCGGTTTGCCTTGGCACACCTGACACAAGCCCAGGTGCTTTGCACATTGCTACACTCACAACTTCTCCCTTTGGAATCACCGCTAAACTGGCTGGCTCTGGGAACGCACCTCATCATTTTGCCTGCTTCGCTCCCAGCACCCTGGTGTTTATGAGATCTGCAGCTCCATCGAACATAGGGAACTGGGCTTGGTATACCCACTCAAAGCCTCAAGTTGAGAGCATGCAACTTTACAGATGGACTGAAGGGACAGCCGATGCCCTGCAGCTACCTCTATTAGTCCAAAAACTTTGCTATTTAGACACAGCAAGAACGCTGTGCAAGGGGTGAGGACCGTAGAGTACCTGCCCCCCTCTTGATTGGCCGCTCACTAGACTGACTAGTTTGATATTAGTGTTCTCCATCTCTGGACTTAGCAGGCTGCCCTTGCTTTATGTAGACTCTCTCCCTCCCCTCATTATTGCCTCAGCACCCCCCTCTCAAAAAGGTATATACAGAAAAACCTGGGTGATTTTTAATCTGTTTCTGATTGAGTTTCCTCCTCGCTTCTTTGGTTGAGTGTGGAAGAAGCAACCTTATCATAGTGGCTATCTGCTGAACCAGACTTGCCAATGACTCAAGGGACATAGGGGACTTTCTAGGAGACACCATGCTGGTCGAGGCTTTTCATTCTTGGATCACAGTTCCTGCACCTGAATTTTTTAATGGCTCTATTAAAATATACTTGGCATAGAATGAACTGCATGCACTTTAAACGCACAATTTGATAAAACTGCTGTAAGCAGATTTGCAAAGCTGTGATCAGAAAACAAACACACAGGTCACTCACAGTTGTTTCCTTGTGCTCGTTGACATGGTCTTCTTTCGCCCTTTGCGAAAGACCCCACACATACTCACCCCCCAACCTTACACATACACACACACTCAGCCTGCATTTACCGCCAGATGTACACACACCCACACCACATACATACACATGCATACCTATCCCAAACATATATCACACATTCACACTCGCACACACCCCACACAAATACACACTCTCCACAGCCCAGTACAGGACTTTGCCACCATAGAGTGTATCATTTCTAGAAATGTAAATGAATTTTTATAATACCTCTTTTTTGTGGCCCCTTTTACCAGAAATAATAATTGTGACCCTAATCTGGGTTTGTGTATGTTACTGATTTGTTTTGCTAATAGTATTCTAAGTATAACAAAATTTATTCATTATAGTGATATTTCATTTGTATTTTAATAAATAAAGCTTGCCTGAAGACCAGAACACAAAACAGCCACACTAGTCAGTCATATAGGCTAGACAGTGGTGGCACACACCTTTGATCCCAGCAGCCACACTAGTTAGCCATAGAGGCTCAGCGATGGTGGTGCATGCCTTTAATCCCAGCACTAGAGAGGAATATAAAATGGGATGAGACAGAAACTCGCTCTCTTTTCAGTCTGAAGATTTCATAGAGGTAAGAGCTCTTTAGTTGCTTGGCTGCTTTGCTTTTCTGACCTTCAGATTGAACTCCATTATCTGTCTCTGGGTTTTTATTATTCATGCTACAATTCATTTGCATGTTGAAGGTATTTATTATTGTTTTCAGTTATTAAATTTGAAAATGGTTTAAAAATAATAATAAGAATATATAAAAGGGAAACCACATAAACACAGGAACAAAAAAGACAAACAAAAATCCTGAAAACTGACCAACTAACCAGTAGCAATCACTTCAAATAAAAGCAAATAAAAACACTTCAAATATCTTTAGCTTCAGCTTTTTTCCTGGGTTCTGATTCACAACGGGCACCCAAGAGAATGTATTAGAGTAACTTCTTTCTCCCCTTGGCCTCTGAAGGGCACACACACACACACACACACACACACACACACACCCGCCCCTTTACCCCACACATACTCACCCCCAACCTTACACATACACACACACTCAGCCTGCATTTACCGCCAGATGTACACACACCCACACCACATACATACACACGCATACCTATCCCAAACATATATCACACATTCACACTCACACACACCCCACACAAATACACACTCACCCCCCAACACACACACACTCACACACATCCCATGAAGTGTGTGTTAAGACAGTTGAATAGTGAAAGGAAACATAAAGTCAACTGGGCAATAATAATAAGCAAACAACGCAGAGCTGGGCTGTACCGCTCCTGGCATGGGGAGGGGAGAAACCTCATCCAAAAGGTAAACCAGATGGCCCTGGTAAGAGTCCTATCCAAAGAACAAGTCCACAGTTTCCTGCAAGCCTCAAATGTCTTTGGGGCTCTTCTGACACAGTGATGCTTTTGGCCTGGGTTAGCAGATGACAGCAGGTTTATTTTGTCATTTCTTCATCTTGGAGGCCTATGTCTGGGTGGCAGATTGAGAGGGAACCTATTGATTGAGACTGAGCTATCCCAAGAGCCTGATACCAAGGAAAGAGAAGTTAGGGAGCCTGTAGTCAACTGTTCCACCTGAGTGGAGAGATAGCGGCTGCAAGACGCAGGCATGGTTTGGGTGCGAGCTGGATATGCAGGCATGCTGAGGATGAGCTGGACTTTGCACAACATGTGTATGCGTGCTATAGACTTCCTCGGTTCAGCTCCCTCCTGGTGGGTTAAACGGACGGTCACTTACGAACAGCTGTCCACCTTCCCCCTCCACTCATTCCTCATTCTTCAGCAAATAAAAACACGTCATCTATCTTTAGCCCCAGCCTCTCTCCTGGGTTCTGATTCCTATTTTGTTGTGTTGATGTCACATCAAATTCATTATAGTGTAGCATCTTCCTTCAAGGCAGCTCCTAGCTTCCCAGTTCGAAACCTTGGGTACCATCCCACAGTCTTCCTTCCTTTTCACTCTGCTTCCGCCCACTTAGTGTGTTACAAAGACCTGGGCACAGGCCCTCCTGCATTGACCCTTTCTACTTCTCACCCTGGGCTGGCCGTGAACCTTTCCCTCTGACTCATCCAACCCATTATCACCAGTTTAAGTTTCCTCTAGCCCAGCACTGTATACACTTGACTCCCTGCGAAATGTCACTTAATGGACCCTTACTGATCACCGCGTGATTGCAACACCACAGCCTGCAGCTCAGAGCTCCTCCAGCTCTTCTCTGTCATCAACCGCCGTGTAAGGGGGAGAAATGTTCTGTACTTTTTCAGCTGCCGTGACTTTGGTGTCAACCGTTTCCCTTGTCTAGATTCAGACACCCATGCTCTTGGTGTCCAGTTTTTCTTTCAAGGCCAAGGTGGCTCATCTGGGAAGAAGCATGTCCTGATAGCTGATGGTTTCCAAGGAGCCTAACTCTTGTCTCAACTTCTGTGGGCTGTAATGTAAGGAACACACCACTAATGTGACAACATGCACTTCCTTCTACCACTTTCTGTTTTTTTTTTTTATTTGTGGAAATGCTTTCCAAAGAAAATTAAATTTATTGAGAGCAGGGATTTGGTTATAGCTTGTCATATTTCCAAAGTAATTTTTTTTTTTTTTGTGAGACAAGATCTCATATAAGCCAAGACTGTCCTTCAACTCCTGGGGGTAGCTGGTTGCAAAGATAGGCAGACATACCTGGAGTTCCAGATCGAGTGAGAGATGTTGTTTCAAAAATAAGGTGGTGATGGATCGAGGAAGATAGCAGCGTCGACCTTTGGCTCTCACAAATACACACAGGTACACATACCTGCACACACACACACACACACACACACACACACATACACACACACACTCCAAACAACGTAGTCCTAGCAATAACCAAATGTTTGTTTTTACTTATATCGGAGTTGGTGTCTAAAGAATGGGACAGTTCAGAAGCAGGGTGTGAGGGAAACTGGGGAATATTATTTTTGGCAAATGTGGGAATAGGCGATTCAAGTTGCCTGATGGGGCATGCAGTGTCTATTCTAGGACCGAGCTGTTTTTTCAGTGGCTCGGGGACAGGGTCTTGCTATGTAGCTCAGGCTGACCTCTAACTCCTGATCCTCTTGCCTTAGCCTCCCTGGGGCTGATATTGTCACTACGTGTGACAATCTAGTGTTTCTCATAGGCTCGACTCGGAGGCTCTAGAAACGGTTTCTCACTAGAAGCCACTTCTCAGCCTGACTAGGCAGTGGTGTTTGCTTAGCTGCAAGAAATTAGGCTTGCTTGGTGGCTGCTGGAGGGCACTGGCCCAGAAGGAAGACCTGCCTCCTGGGATGAGGACTGGCCAAGTGCTCGCCACTGCGAAGCGGGCAGGAGCCGCCCCTCACAGGAATCCATGGGCTAAGCAGCCGCTCGGGCCTTGGCCGCGATCCCGGGAAAGAAGAGCAAGGGGCTTTCCACCTGCCCCTGACCTAACCCCGGCCGCCAAACTTCTCGGGTTCCAGGCCTTGGACCTCGCCTCCCGAAAGGCGGCAGCCCCACCCGGCCCCGCCTAGTCCCGCCCCCGCCCCGCCCCTCGCCTTACGGGCTCGCTCCCGTGAGGGACGACGGAAGCGCGCTTGCTCCGCGGGCAGTGAATGCGCAGGCGCTTCTGCTGGTTCTCTGCAGGCGCCAATTCCGGAGTCCAGTGGCTGGTAAGAGCCCGGGGTTGCAGTGAAAAGGAGCCGGCAGGCTTGGGGAGGTGCTGGCAGCCGGCAAGAACAGGCGACGGGGGGTTTGGCACAAGGCCTCGCCCAGCCACGGGGCCCTCGGTATGCTGCCGTCCTGCAGTGGTGACGCGGCCTGGCGGGAGTGACCAGGGCGATCCTGTCCCCACCGAGCCAGGGGTCTCTCGGCCCGGAAAGGGAGCAGCTTGGGATTCGGAGGCTGACTTCTGTCGTGATGCTCCAGCTGCCTGCATGTGGCTTCCTGAGAAAGTTGCAGAGCTGCGCTTGCAGGTGGAACAGCACTCACAGTTTAAGGGGGAAATAGCCCGGCGTGGTGGCAGTGCTAGGCAAGCCTGGTCTACATAAGCGAAATCTAGGCCAGCTAGAGCAACACGATGAGACCCTGTGTCTCATTTAATAACCACATAGTTTCCCTCTCTTTCCCCTCCCCCCTTTTGCCAACCCTGCTCTAAGTGTGAAAGGGCACCAAAGGGTCTAAGGAGGATCTTTGCTCTTGTGGCATTTTTGGTCCAAATGACAAGTAAATGCCATTTCCTCCTAAGCTATTTTGTTGATATACCATGCTTACAAAACCTGTGCTGGAAGTTGTTGATCATTGAGTTATCACCTAGTGAACACATTTTTTTTTTTTTTTACTGTTACTCAGTTCAAATAGCTATATTATTCATAGCATCTCAGAACACATCCCCAGAGACCCTTTTCTCAACCCCTTAGGTATTTTTTTTTTTATTTGTAACACCATATAGTTAAGACTTTTCATGACAATGAGACACGTCTGTTCCTGGCAGCACCAGTCTACTTCAAGAGAAAGATGAGCATCGAAGAGGCTCCTTATGGAGTTGGTTGACCATTTGGCAAGAAACTTCAGAAGAACTTTGGGTGACTGTCCAGGCAGTAAGGTGTCTCTGTCAATTCTAGAATTTTGGAAGTTGCTTACAATCTACTTCCTGTTTACTTGGGTAATATTATATCCTTCTGGAGTCTTTGATTTAGTTGAAGAATTTATAGTTATATAGTTTTCTTTAGTCATGATAAAAGATAAAATAGACATAAATATTGTAACTATAATTTTTGCTTGATACCTGTTTTGTAATATTTAACTTTACTATGTTAAATAAAGTTAAAACCTTCCTTTTCACTTAAACAGAAAAGGGAAGATGATGTGGGATTCCCCTCTGTATGCTATGAATACCATTGGTGAATAAAGAAACTGCCTTGGCCTGTTGATAGGGCAGAACTTAGGTAGGCAGGGAACACTAAACTGAATGCTGGGAGAAAGAAAAGGCGGAATCAGTGAGAAGCCATGTAGCCCCGCCGGAGACAGATGTTGGAACTTTGGAACTTTAGCTGATAAGCTAGAGCCACGTGGCAATACACAAATTACTAGAAATGGGTTAAATTAATATGTAAGAGTTAGCCAATAAGAAACTAGAGCTACTGGGCCAAGCAGTGATTTAAATAATATGGTTTCTGTGTGATTATTTTGGGGCTGAGGAGCCGGGAACCAACAAGCGGCCTCC
>NC_022016.1:67399008-67405799 GCF_000317375.1 Microtus ochrogaster
GTTAGTCAGCACACACTAGTTATCTGTTGTCTTCTAGTTAGCACACACTGGTTATCTGCTGCCTTCTGGTTGGTCAGCACACACTTGATTTTTCCCCCCATATTAACTGCAATGCTTTAAATGTACTTGAATTTATAAGTTCATGTTAGTTCTAGAATTAGATTTACTCCATAGTTGCTAGAGACCGGATTTATGTGTTCCACCTGTTACCTAGCTGTGTTCTCCACCATTGGGCTCTTGGCAGGCCGATACCTGTTAAGCCTTCCATTGTTAAGTTCATGATGCTGACGATTCAGTATTATTATTAGTAGGCTTGTTTTTATTAAGTTTCCTGAGGAAGTACTTAAATAAAATTAATCTGGAGCAGAGGAAAATTCATTTAACCTTGTTGTTAATCAGTCTCCTAATTTGCTTTGTGTTGCTATGGTAACCACCATAACCATAGTCAACCTTAGGAAAAAAGGTTTATTTCATCTTATAGGTTATAGTTCATCATTGCGGGAAACCAAGGAAGGAGCTTGGGCCAGAAACTAAACTGCTGCTTACTGTCCTGCTTCTTGGCTTGCTCAACTAGCTTTCTTATACAGTCCAAGACCACCTGCCTAGAAATGGCCCAGCAGACTGTGGCCTGGGCCCTTGTGGTGATTTGAGAGAAAATGGCCCCCAAAGGGAGTGACACCATTAGGAGGTGTGACTTAGAGTAGATGTGCCCCTGTTGGAGGAAGTGTATCACTGTGGAGGTGGGCTTTTCGGTCTCATACATGCTCAAGCTTTGCTTAGGGTGATACACAGACCACTTCCCGTTGCCTGCAAGATGTAGGACTCTCAGTTACTTTTCCAATGCTCTGTCTGCCTGCACGCCACATGTCCCACCGTGATGATCATAGAGCAAACCTGTGAACTGTAAAAGAGCCACCACAATGAAATGTTTTCCTTTACAGGAGTTGCCGTGGTTGTGGTGTCGCTTCACAGCAGTAGAAACCCTAAGAGAGCCCTTCTATATTAATTAGCAAGTAGAAAAAAAGTCTCACTGATGTGGCCACAGGCCAGTCTGATCTGAGTAATTCTTCAGTTGAGGTTCCCTCTTCCTGGGTAATTTTAGGTTGATGTCAACTGAAGCCAGCTATGACCATCAGTTGTGGAATATTTCTTTACACTGTATGGCACTGTGGTTGGGTTGTTAAAAGTTGATTGGCCAATGGCTAGGCAGGATTTTGGAGCAAAGAGGATGTTGGGAAGAATAAGGGAGGAGTCTGAGGGTTGAGAGAAGGAAGATGAACATGTCATACTGAGAGAAGGTACCACACATGGCAGAGGGCAGATAAGAAATATGGGTTAATTTTTAATGTAAGAGTTAGCTAGTAATAAGCCTGAGCTATGAACTGAGCATTTAGAATTAATATTGAGTCTCCATGTCAGTTATTTGGGAAATGGCTGGCGGGACAGAAAACTCCACCTACAACCAATGACTTAAATTTCCTACTTGGAGTATTATTTAAACTACATGTAATTAGTTAAATATATATGTATTTAAGGTCCCCAGGAATTAGCATTTAATTAAAAGTTTGAAATGTCGTAGCAGAAATATAACAGTGCAAGTCCGCCTGGAGCCCAGCATGTTGATAGAAGAGACTTTAGTGGAAGACTGAAAAGCACGTGAGTGGACTATAGTGGTGTCCAGCCTGTGCCAAGTCCAGAGTCAGCGTTGGAAAGCGAGTTATCTCTGATTCTGCCTTGTCTCTGAGATGGCAGCTTGAGCAAAGGACTAGAGGAGCAACACAGTGGAGAGGAAGGGGGTTTCTGTCATTCAAGCCGTAAGCGTGGAGTTATTGGAGTTCTGTAGCCTCTCCCAGTGCTTTGAGTCATTCTCCCCAGACTCCGTTAGTTCTGGCATTGCTTTTGATAGTTTAAAAATAGTAAATCACACTGTTTTTCAATATCTTTTAGTATTTCATTTCTATTTATGTGTGTAGCAATGGCTATGTGAGAATATGCCAAGCGTGCAGTGCCAGACGAGGGCATCAGATCCTCTGGACTGGAGTTAGGTACCTGTGAGCTGCCTGCTGTGGGTGCTGGGGATGAACTCAGCTCCTCTCCAAGAAGAGCATACTCTTGCGCTCCAAGATCAAGCACACTTCACTGCTCAGCCATCTCTCTAGTCTCCTGATATTTTTAAGAAAGGAAATAATTTAAACTTAAAAGGTAGACTGTTCCAATTGTCTCAGTTGACTTATTATTTGTAGTTTTCTGAGTACGTTTAACATGGCCCATAGTTTTCAAAGAGGACAGTGTCCACTTGCTTGCTGCTTTCAGCCACCCAGCCTGGCCTGGGACGTGGCTCTGATGTGATACTTTACTAGTGCGAGAGACCCTGGGTTCCATCCCCAGCACCTCAGAGACAATAAGACAAAGCACACTATTCAGCCTGAAGACGGTAGAAAGGGGTGAAAAGGATCTTCCAGGTGGTTAATTTCTTTTTTTAACCTTTTTTTTTGCTTTTGTAGTTTCTCTTCTAAGCTTTGGGTTTTTCTTACCATTTGTCTTTATTAGCTCCCTCGCACGGGAAGTTGATGTGTATGGTGTGGGAGAAGGGAGAGACACAAGACTATAGAAGTTACACCAGTGGGAGGCTTTTCTACACTAAATGCAAAGACAAACGTTCTCCTCTGTACCAGAGATAATTCACCCTTTCCCACCTTTGTGGTCTCAGGATGGGGGTCAGGCTGGCCTTGAACCCATATCTTAGCCTCCCAGATGCTGGAACTGCAGGTGTGTGCCTCTAGGTGTACTTGCCGTACATAGACCGTGCCACTATCTACACCTTTCAGAAGTACTCGCTTGTAAAAATAAGTCTTTGTCTATCTTATCTTTAGACATGATTGCATCACATTTTACAGGAAATTGCCTTTTGCAGTTGTATTTCTCAATCCGGGCATAAAAAACCTGTAGCTCTCCCCCCCCCCCCCCCCCCCCCCCCCCCCCCCCCCCCCGCCCCGCCAAGCTCCCAGGTTTCTGAGCGGCTTCATTGCTAGGGTGCTAAATTAAATTTTGGTTCTGTTTTCTCCCCAGGCTACTTCTCCTGTGTTGAAGCTGAACATCCTTTAGAATCCTGTCAACCTCCCAACTGCAGAGACGGTGACATTGCTTTGAACAAGGAGACAAGTGACTGACTTCCTAGGAAGTGTTCTGGCCCGGCTTTTGTCGTCCTCCCTGAATTTGAAGAACTATGGAGAACTGGTCCTGGATGACACTCGTGGTCTTAGTAGGACTCACAGTGCGGTGGACGGTATCTCTTAACCCTTACTCAGGTAGTGCACTTTCTGTTTGAAAGATTGGTAAATATTCCTGCGTGGGTTGCTTCTGCTTGCTTTGATAACTGTTTGTAGTTTTTGACTGAAACAAGGATTTGAGGCTTTATTGTTATGATTAAGAAAATGCATGCCCCTGTGGTAGTGACGCACGCCTTTAATCCCAGTGCTCAGGAGTCAGAAGCAGGTGGATCTCTGTGAGTTTGAGTTCAGCCTGGTCTACAAAGTGAGTGCCAGGTTCCAGGACAGCCAGGGCAGTTACACAGAGAAACCCTGTCTTGAGAAACCAAAAAAAAAAGTAAAGAAAAAAGAAAAGCCATGCATCTAATTATAATGAGTAAGTGTAAGAGGTAAACATACATTGTAATCTCGCTTGGAATATGACAAATTGAGGTGTGATTATGTCTTGAGCTAGTCCTTGAAGACGGTCTCAGAGTCAAATGGTTCTGTTTGCTGATATTGTTTATGGCAGAGCAGACACATTACTAGATTGAGAAAGAAAAGGGCAGTGGAGAAGAGTAAAATTCAAATGAGGGATGGAGCATGACCCTACAGACTTGTAGCACAAATTCTAATTGTTTTTAATAATAAAAACCCGGAGGCAGCTATTGGGTGAGAGCTGAAAGGTCAGAGAAGCAGAGCGATCAGCCACTAGAGAGACCTTTCACTTCTACTGACTCTTCAGACCTAAGGGGGTGATCCTGTCTGTACAAAATCCTCAGTCTGCATGCATGCTCAGACTGCATCTCCAGATTGCCTCAGACTGCAATGAGCTCCTGTCTCCTTCCGCCTTATATTCCTCTCTCCATCCAGACATATTACTCCTATCTTTACATCCCTAGTGCTGGGATTTAAGGCATGGGATCCCAAGTGCTGGGATTACCTTAGTGTTAGCTCTGTTTCTCTTACAGACTACATCAGTTTCGTGTAGCCCGGGGTAACCTTGACCTCACAGAGATGTGTCTGACTCTATCTCTTGAGTACTGGGGTGAAAGCTGTGTGCCACCCCTCCCCAGCCTCTAGTGGCTTAGCTCCGCAGTCTGATCTTCAGGCAAGCTTTATTTGTTAAACCATAAACAAAATATCACTAGAGAGACTGGGGTGATACCAGATTTAATTCTGCAGGTTTGTATTTAATGCTTTGTCGTATTATGCATGGTAGGTGCGATAAATATAAAGTGAATATTGATGTCATAGAGCACAGTTCCAAATAGACAAGCAGTCACTGTAAGATGTGTTGTGTCTGAGGTACATGCTGAGCAGAGAAGTGACCCATGAAAGTGCAGTAGAGCAGATTTCAGAGAAGATGTCTGACTTGAGGGTTTGCAGGATTAATCAGAATTTGCTAGACAAACAGGTTGGATACAGGGTTCTAGAGAATAGTGACTTTCACAGACACAGAGAAGAATATAGTTATCAGTATGTAGTATTAGAGTGACTAAAAATTGAGATTAAAAATGGAATCAAAAGGAATAAAAATAAGAGAAAAAGTGAAAAAATTGTGTCTGTAAAGAAAAAAACCAGGATGTAGCTCAGCATTACCATTTTGGGAAATGGCTGCAGTTTTGGCCACACATCTAGGCAAATGTGGTTGCAGAAAAATTTTCTGGTAATAAAAAAGATTGTAGGAAAAAGGTCAGAGGTAAAGAGACAAAAGAGACAATAACACTAGTAGCAATGAGAGTATATTTGATCATTTACTGATGTTTGGCACTGTTTTCTTTAGTATTTATCATAGCCACTGAAGATGAGGTATTATCTAATGTACAGACACAAAGTGGGACAGGCCTGGAGAGTAAGGATTATGATACTGGACTGTTTGTTCTTAGCCTGCAATGAGTATTTACTAATAAATCTAAACATAATTTGAAATAAGAAAAATGTGGGCTGATGAAATGGGTCATTAGGTCTGGGTTTGGTTCCTAGCACCCACATGGTGCTAGTAATTGGTTGTAAATATTTCCAGAGGTGTTGACTGAGGTTTTCTGTCCCATCTGGTCCCCTCAATTGTTAAACCCCAAAGAAATCACACAGAGGTTTACATTAACTATAAACTGATTGGCCCATTAGCTCAGGCCAATTATTAACTCTTATAATGTATATTAGCCCATTATTCTTGTCTATGTTAGCCATATGGCTCAGTACCTTTTTCAGCGAGGCAGTCACATCTTGCTTCTTCTGTGGCTGATCAGAACTGCCAAGGAATGGGCTTCCTCCTTTTCAGAATTCTCCTGTTCTCATTGACCCGCCTCTACTTTCTGTTTGGTTTTCCCGCCTCTACTAAGCCTGGCTAGTGGCCAATCAGCATTTATTCAAAATATAATTGACAGAATACAGACCATGGTCCCACACCCAAGAGGTTCCAGCATCCTCTTCTGGCATCCATGGGTACCATGCACATGTGGTGCACAGATACACATGCAGGCAGTGGGCACCACCATGTCATGTGGTGCACAGATGTACATGTAGGTAAAACACCCATACACGTAAACTATACTTTCTCTATATGGGAATATAATCAGACATTTACGGTCATGACTCACCTCTATTGATCATCACATTTGATTATTTAACTCCAAAATATGGCCAAGTATGGCCACACAGCTCTAATCCCAGCACTCAGGAGGTAGAAGCAGGAATCCAGTGTCAGCTTTAGCCACATAGTGAGTTCATGGTCAGCCTGGTTTTTATGGGAGCTTGTCTTAAAATACGAACAAACCCTCCAAAATATTATTGTTTGCTGTGTAGCCAAAAAGAGGTCTTGGTAATTATTAAGACTTTAATAATAAAGAATGGTAAATGGTATCTTCCCTAGAGAAGGTAACAGTTTGGTGGGTAGGGTATGTGTGCAAATACTTATCACATTAAAATTTAGCGCAGTATAAAGTGATTAGATTTAGAACACTAGATATTTTCTAATTCAGGTGAGAAGGTCTTTGGTATGTAACATTTAAGAATATCCTAAAAGATTTTACTAGGGACAAAATGGGTGAGAAGAACATTCTGGTACAAGAAAACATGAAACAAAGCTTAGACTTTTCTGAAGGATGGAAGAATACAGGGTGTGTGTGTGTGTGTGTGTGTGTGTGTGTGTGTGTGTTCAGACAAATGAATCAGGCCGATGGTTAGCTAAGCTAGTTGTGAGGGCAGGAAGGTCCAAAGATCATACTTGTTTTTAAGAGCTCATTCTAGAAGTATCCTAGAATTTGGATTAGGGTGAGGAGAGGCAAATAGAATTGTCTATGTGCAGTGGCCACAGTGTGCTCACCGTGTTTATTATAAGTATTGTTTCATGGAGCTGGTTCTATGGCTTAGGTCAATGACCAGGCAAACAAACAGAACAATGGAGGGATGTAGAAGAGTCATGTAAGCCCCTCCCCCCCCATTGCCTAGCTATAGCAACAAAATGGCAGCCTTTGTAACTTAGTGTGGAGAAGGGCATGTGCTAATATTTTATGTGGGTGCTGGGGATCCATACTCAGG
>NC_022016.1:67406446-67408639 GCF_000317375.1 Microtus ochrogaster
AAAAAAAAAAAAAAAAGATATATTTTCTTTTTCTTTTTGTTAATTTTCTTTTATGAGTGTAACTATGAAACATTTGTTTGGAGAGAAAAAAAAGCTTTTCCTTCAACCCTTCTAACCTTTCTGTTAGAGCATGTGTAACAAAAGACAAGTTAGCAGATAACCATGTAGATCTGTTCAGCGTAAGCTTTATGTGATATGGGAGCCTTCATGAGGACAGAAACTCTGAAACCGGATGTTTTGCACTAGGTCTAATAAAGAATAGACAGGTTCAGTCCCTTTGCCACGTCGACTTGTGTGGAAGCAGGAGGACCAGGAGTTCAAGGTCACCCTTCATTAGCAGAGTTTAAAAATCAGCTGGAGCTACCGGAGATCCATCTCAAGCAATAACCAGAAACAAAGTCAGAAGGCATATGAACGGATAGTTTCTTGCTTCTTATGGCCTGGCCTCCCAGTTTTTGGAGCTAAGGACACTCCAGAGCACTTCTTGCGTGGTGGTCTTGTGACCTGCCCTGGGGAAAGGTCAGAGAGACCTGTCTGTGCCTGCTGTTTTTTAGGTAGCCTCAGCTTGATCTCTGCAACGTCACTTTGTGTGGCACGTCCAAATCCCTGTCACACTCAAGTACAGGTCAGGTTAGTGTGTATTCATTTTACTGAATTATTTTTTCTTTGAAATGTGTATATCATTTAGGCAAATTACTTAAATACAATATTGTAATTTAATTTTTCCTAAAAGTTATTCTCTTTATATTTTTAGTGTTGCTTTTCACAGTACTAAGATGCTGAATGTTGTATGTTGCATTAAACAACCTGTGGGAGATAGACAGGTTCTTATTTTAGCACCAATTTGTCATTTTTTTCTTTTTTCTCTTCCTTCCTTCCTTCCTTCCTTCCTTCCTTCCTTCCTTCCTTCCTTCCTTTCTTTTTTTGTGATAGGGTTTCTTTTTGTAGCCCCAGCTGTTCTGGAACTTGCTCTGTAGACCAGGCTGGCCTTGAACTCAGAGAGATCCTGTCTCACACTGCCCGGCCAGTCTGTCATTTCTCACAGAGATTTACAGTACCCCTTACATTCCACCCAGAGTATTATAACACTTGAGGGAGGCAATTCTTTGTTAGTTCCCCCCAACCCCCACCATAAATTATATTTATATCTAAGGAAAACGTCATTAAAAATCATTTATTGCAAAATATCAGGTATTAAAAAGCATGACAGCATGTGATTTAATTGGTTGATTTTATTTGACGTTTCCATTACTATTTGTGAAAGGTTACATACACGCCCTTACCTAAAAACAAGAAAGAAATTCATGGAAAAATGTCGTCAGCTCAGTTTCTCTTGGACTGTTTAAAGCTGACTGTAAAGTATGTGTTGTTGACAGCTGCTTATTCTTTATATTTAAACACAGTTTTGAATAATTTAGCAATTAATAAAATGAATATTTTTAGTGCTACTTAATCCCATTTTCCTGGGAGCCTGGCAACATTGAGGTTCTGTAACCGCACATTGTGTGTTTTCTTCACGTCGTTCTGAATCTCACATGAGCAAGTGTGGAATTAATCACTGTAGAAGGAATCCTTTTGCTCTTCTGAGTGCAGCTCCCACAGGCGCAGTTGGGCTGTCCTTCTGGCTTGCTTTGAGGGCACTTTAGCAGTTTTAGAAACTTAAGTACTAATTTCATAGCCGGTGTCAGCTGAATTTATTGAAGTAGGTCAGATTCTGGATAAAAACATGTTCCCCAACCCTGAAGAGAGTCATTATCCGTTCTTCTGTTTGCTAGAGAGCATAATCAATTCTTCCACATCGACCACACGATTTCTAGAGGAGTTTTAGGAAATCTAGAGAGGTTGATGTCTTTTTCCAGGTATAGGGCATTACCTGGACTCTTTTTTTATTATCCTAAGGGCATTGAAAAAAAGAAAAAATTAAGTCACCTCACTTCCCAAAGAAGCCATGTATCTAGTGGTTTGTATTCATTGGACTAGGTTCACACACTGTCCATACCACTTGTGAAAAACATAAAAACTCTTGGAGGAATCTTTTCTTTTTTTCAAGAATTTATTAGTGTTAGTACCCAGGAACACCTTGGCCCTGACCCCCTTGGCTTATGGCACACAATTCCACTGTAAACAAAGGTCCCTCCAAGAGACAAGTTTCATCCACTTCTGATCTCTTTCTTTCCGGCCTCCCCTCCCCCT
>NC_022016.1:67409129-67416283 GCF_000317375.1 Microtus ochrogaster
TTTTTGAGACAAGGCTTGTGTAGCCTAGGCTGGCCAAGCCTGTGCAGCCAAGAATGGCCTTGAACTCTTGACCTCTACTGAGTACTGGGATTAAAAGCATGGACCCCTGTGCCTAATTTTTTTTGGGGGGGTGGGCAGGGTCTCACTTTGTAGCCCTGGTTGACCTGAAGTAGATCAGGTGAGTCTCAAACTCACAGACCTGTCTGCCTCTGCCTCCCAAGTGTTGGAATTAAGGCATGTGCTACCATCTCTGCCCCATCCACTCCTAGCTTTTGAAGTGATTCTTATCCTACACACAGCTCAACATTTTGTTAATGCTTTGGTGTGAGAGATCGAACCTTGCACGCCTAGTCACACTCTGACTAAGCTACACCCTAGTGTGTGAGTGTGGGTAGCTGTGAGGCAGCTCTGGGTAGCCTCTTGTCCCTGCTGCCTCATCCAGGCAGACTTCTCTTACTGTTGCAGACTGGCCGACCCATGGGCTTTGGATCATTCTGTCTCTGCCTCTGGTCTTGCTTCAGAGACACTGGGATTACAGACGTGTGCTGCCACATCCAGCTTTTTGTGTAGGTTCCGGGGGTCAAACTCAGGCCGGCAGGATTCAGTGCAAACACTTCACGTGCGGAGCTCTCTCCCTGGTTCCTGAGGTGTGTTTTGAAGGCAGCATATACGAGTTGATAGAAGATATGTAGAGAATAGAGAGCGAGCAGGGTGAACAGAAGTTTCAAAGTTCCGGAAGGAAAGGTGTTGGGGGCAGAGCCAATACCTGGGCTTTATATTCAGACAGCCTTGGCATAGTTAGCCTGTCATCACAAATGGGTACTGAGTGCTCATTAAGTGGGAAATGAAGGGCTCACAGGTTTTGAATTAGACACCTTGCTGTGTCGCACCAACCAATTCACCGTCTCTGCTGTATCAAGTGCTGGGCATCTGTAGGTGCTGTTGAGAGACACGGGATGAGCACATGCTGAGGATACGAAGATGAGTAAGCATGGCTCATCTGAGAGACGGGAATTGTGCAGGTACAAGTGTGTGTAGGTCGACTTTTCTGTCCCACCAGCCGCTTCCCAAATAACCACACTGAGACTTAATTATAAATGTTTGGCCCATAGCTTAGGCTTATTTCTAACTAACTCTTATAGTTTAAATTAATCCATATCTTTTAATCTGCATTCTTTTACTTGACTTGGTTACCTTTACTCAGTGCACATGTTCATCTCCTGCTTTATCTACAGCTCAACAGACTTCCCTGACTCTGCCGTTATTCTTTCCAGAATTCTCTCAGTCTGCTTCTCCCACCTTTTCTTAACCTGCCCAGCTATAGGCCATTCAGCTCTTTATTAACCAGTGGGAGTAATACATAGTTACGCTGTACAAAGATTGCTCCACAGCAAATGTGTTTGTGCTGTGGGTTGTTTCTTGTGCCAGTTACTCAGTGGCATGCCGGAGAGCTGTTAGTCTGCTTTTCCTGTAATTGCAAATCGTTTCCTTAGGGATTGTATCATTCAGAGAATACTGGTCGAGTGCAGCCAGCGAGTGCAAACAACTAATGGTGCTAAACCTGGAGAAAATCTGGGTTAGAGTTCAGTGAGCAGGGGTCTGTCACTATTCGCAGTGACACACCTTCCGGCTGGGTTAGAAGTATACATGGAGATTTTGATTTCTACCTTGTTGCTGCCTTAAAAAGTCTGTGACTCTATTGTACCTTGTTGGGCTTCCTTACAGTTAGTTCAGTAGTCAACTGCTAGTTACATAGGGTGTTTGATAGTTGCTATAGAGATCTGTCATCTATGTGGGCATGATAGGATCGGAGTTAAGAATGAGTTTTAGGGGCTGAAGAGAAAACTCAGTGGTTCAGAACACTGGCTGCTCTTCTGAGGACCTGGGTTCAATTCTCGGTACCCACATGACAGTTCATAACTACAACTCCAACACCCTCACTCAGACACAGACTCAGGCAGAACACCAATGCACATAAAATAAAAATAAACCATTTAAGTAGTTTACTTCTTTAAAAAAAGATTCAAAACAAAACAAGAATGGATTTTAGAGTCAACCTGCTGTGTTTATATGTTCCCTACTTTTGACTACTTGTGTTAATATTTCCTCTTTTCCCAGTCTTTGAATAGGATAAATGATAACACTTAGTTAATAGGATTGTTGTATTAGCACTATGACATACATGTTAGTTATTAAAAGTTTATCCCTTGTTTACAAAAAGCAAATTACAAGCTGTTTTATCTTTAAACATTTATTTGCTTTCTTATTGTGTGAGTTGCATGTTTACAGTGCTTGGCGTGTAGAAGTCAGGACAACTTTGTAGTTGGTTCTCTAGTTGCATGTGGGTTCCAGGGATTGACCTCAGGTTTGGCGCCAAATTCCTCTAGCTGCCTAGACATCTCAGCAGCCTTGGAGCATTCGTACAAATCATTCGATAGTGCAGGCTGACCTTGTCAGTACAGAGCCTGTTTTTAATTCTGTGTTTGACCTGTGTGTTTTTTTTTTTTTTTTCCAGTTTCTAAGTACAGATGTTTGTTGTTAATTTATGGTACTTTCCTGGAGTATTTGTGTTGTTATTTTTCCTATTGCGTTGACCAAATGCCTGAGAAGAAACCCCGTGGGAGAAGAGTTTATCCTGCCCTCCAGTTTGAGGCAGGAGCTGGATTGCTGCTCACACTGAATCCCTACTGGGAAGAGGAGGGGACTGGAGGGGACTCTGGCTAGGGGACTCTGGCTAGCAGGCCTCAAGGTCCTGCCCCAGTGACCCACTTCCTCAAGTCTCTGCCTCTGAAAGGTTCCACAGCCTTCCAGAACAGCTCTGCCAGCTGTGGACCAAGTGCCCAAACATGACGTATATGTGACATTTTATACTCAGACAAGTTTTTCTCATGAAGTAAAAGTAAACATGGTGGCTGGCATGTTGGGTAGAGGTGCTTTCATGCATGCTGGACAACTCAAGTTTCATCTCTGTAGCCCATAAGGTGGCAGGAAAGACTCCCTTGAGAGTTGTTCTCTGACTTCTATATATTTTACACCTCCCCCCCACACTTCACACTCACACACAAATGTTCTTGGTTTTTGGGGGGTTTTGTTTGTTTGTTTGTTTATTTATTTATTTATTTATTTATTTATTTATTGAAACAGTCTTATTATGTACCCCTGACTGGCCTTGCATTCATAGAGGTCATCCTGCCTCTGCCTTCCCAGTGCTGGGATTAAGAGTGTTGTGCACCATCAAAGCTAGCAAATAAAAACGGAAGAAACAAAAAGCAACTGCAGCCATAGACGCCTGTGCGGGTAACGGAGTGGTGCTGCAGTGGCCCTGCTTACCGTGTGCTTACCGCATGTCTGCTCTGCCAGGCTCTACACTGGCTGTTTACCCCTCTTTGGCATTTGCTCCAGCAGTTCTCTGGGTAGACTGTGGCTCTTGACTGAGGGAGAGTGAGGACCTTCCCATCACGTGGTCACTTGGTGACAGCAGTACTGGGCTCAGGCCTCATCTCTGACTTTGGTAGCTCTTGTGTTCTTTCCCTAGCTTGCACTGCCCTTGTGATATAGGGCGTTTTTTTTTTTTATAAGGAAATAAAATAAAAAACAACTTTGTAAGCCAAAAGTCCATTTTGACCTTCTTTTTGCTTTCCATTCTAGGTGCTGGGAAACCCCCAATGTTTGGTGATTATGAAGCTCAGAGACACTGGCAAGAAATTACCTTTAATTTGCCAGTAAAAGAGTGGTATGGATAATTTTGGTTTGTTTTACTGTTGATCATAGTTAATACAGATTATATGAAGGCATTTAAAAGAAGAACACTTTTTTTTCCATCTTTTCCATATTGAGCTTCGTACATGTTGTATTTCATATTGCATGTCATCTTTGAAGTTTCACAGTCCTGAAAATCCTCCATATGCATGCTCGGTTAGCTAGGACATGCTGTTGATCTAGACCTTCTAATTTTTAGAAATCTTTAAGTTTTGTTTATTCTCATCATGTGTGATGACATGGGGGTTGCGCTCATGCCACAGTGTGCCCACTGTTGTCAGGGGACAGGTCAAGTTGGTTTTCTCCTGCCATGTTTACAAAGGTTTCAGGGATCACACATCTTTCTTCCACTTCCTGATGAAATATATGAGCCTATGGGAGTCATACTTTTTATTTTTTGTTTTGTTTCTTTATTTTTCAAGATAGGGTTTCTCTGTAGCAGTTCTGGCGGTCCTGGAACTCCCTTTGTAGACCAGGCTGGCCTTGAAGTCACCTGTGTCTGCATCCCGAGTGCTGGGATACCATGGGAGTCATTCCTGTTCGAACCATCACAGCCTGCGTGCTAGGCAAGGACTGTAGGCCAAGCTATACAGCTACACAGCTATCTTCTTCCAAGCTTCTTTTTCTTTACTTCTTTGCCCCCCTTTAGATAGTCCCACTGTGTAGTCCAGGCTGGCCTTGAATGTAATTCAATTGCCTCTTCCTGAGTAGCTGTGTTTATAGGCAATGCGTCCATGAGCTGGCTCCCTCTGTTAGGAATTACCCTAAGAGTGGGGTGCATAGTCCTTACCATTACCTTCTTTCCTGATGGTCAGTCTGCATTTTCACAGCTCACTGTCTCTGCAACTCCTCTTTCGCTTATCTCTAGTGAATTTCAAGGCTGAAGTAAAGTCGCCTTTTCTTTATAAGCTAGAAACCCAATCAACTTGTTTTGGTCAAAGTGTAGTCTTGAATGTCTTGGTGACTTCCCATCGCTGTGTCCATCCCAGTAGTTTGGTGGTTGGTGGCCAATTAGAGCTACTGCTAAGCACTTAGGCTTTGCCGCCGTAACTTGACAGCTTTACATATTTAACTCGGTGCTTGAACAGCTCCCTGAGGCGGATGCAGCGAAGCATTGTGCAGTGTGCCCTCTGGTAGTACGAGTTTGGAAGTAACACAGTTGGCGCCTGTCATCAGGCAGCCCTTCCTAGAGAACTGAACCCTTGTGCACCATTGTTCCTGGCAGATTCAAGCTGTGCAGAGCACCTGCAGCTCACGCGGAGAAGACACTGCTTTTTGGCTTCTAGTGCAAGCCACACACAGGACTCAGGATGTTCCTGTGGATGTTTCTGCTGGAGCATCCAGCTGCCACCAGCTGTACTGTACCACAGTACCCCCACCTACATTTAGCTTTCTAGTATGTTTTCAGCATTTTACTAATAGCTTACTGTAGCTCTATACATGCCTACATTTAAAGGAAAGCAAATTAGGGTATGAATAATAGGGTCCTTGATGGAGATCCCTTTAAATACACTTGTAATGTATTCTTTGAGAATTTCATACTCCCTACTCCAGCTTCTCCCAGAGGCTGTTCTGTCTTAATCTCGCTCTAACTTAATGTCTTCCTTTTGTAACCTACTGAATCCAGTTACCGCTGCCAGCGAGTTCATTGGGGTAGGGCCATCCACTGAGCGTGGGCACCCTACCAGACGTCTGACCCTCCCTTCCCTAGCAGCCATCAACTGCCAACAGCTCCTCAATCTAGGTGGGCTGGATCCTCCCCCGTGATGTGAGTCTCGAGTGCTAACGTTAGTCTTTAAGTTAGAGAAGTGAGAGCTTGTGACTCGTTTGCAACAATGTATGAGCGTCTATTTGTGGGTTATGTAGTTTCATCTGTGTTACCATAAATTGCTCCTGAGATGGAGAAGAGGAGAAGACGTTGGTTAGCTTGAAAGGACATAACTAAGAAATATATTTGTATAAACTTAATTTTCATTTTAGAGGCACAGTGGTTTTTTATAATTCCTTCACATCTGTAACTAGAGGAGCTGGACGCTTTTATGGACTCTAGACAGGTTTTCCCCATTGGTTCATAGATTCTTTTCTACTGTAGGCCTGGAGTATATATATGCTAGCTGAGTTATTTTCAAAGCCTTCATTAAGCCTGCTTACTCCATGTAGTCTTCCTCTTTCTATAAGCCCTATCTCATGTGTTCTTTGACATTGGCTTTTCATTTTTTAAATTATACATTAGAAGTGCTGTTTTCTAATTTGTTACAGTATCAGATACAGATTGTCTTTGTTGCATATATTCTGTTATATGAGTGTAGTTAATTTACTATGTCTGCAAAGAATAGAGTAACGATAAGTCCCAGGCAACTGGGGCATCCCTGTTTGTATTTGATGTCATAGGGTGATTATTAATGTCTTACTTAGTTAAACCATTAAGCTTAATTTTAATTAAGTGGCATGAGATACTAAATTATGTCTTGCATATTGATAATGGAATGGTGCCTTTTATTTTTCCAGGTATTTTAACAGCAGCGATAACAATTTACAGTACTGGGGACTGGACTACCCACCGCTCACGGCCTATCACAGTCTCCTGTGTGCATATGTGTGAGTTCCTGTTTTCTATAGAACTGGATATTTGTGCCCTTAGACACAGTGTGGTCTGGTTTATTTGAGAGTGATTGCTTGTGGCTTCGATCATCACAAGTTTAAGAACCACTATCGGAATTTGAACGTTTCTGTAATGTTTGTGGTATACAGGTGAGAAAGAATGCAAAACTTACATTTGTTTTGGCGTAGAGCTGTTACCAGCTGCACATGGACTTCTGAGCAATGTCTAATACAAGAAAATGTTCATTTTTCTGGAGTAGCCAAGTAAATGAAAACTGGAGGTCCAAGTGCTGCCCTTCTCCCCCCATTTCTCTGTGCAACCTTGGCTGCCCTAGAACTTGCTCTCTTCTATGTTCCAGGTTGGCCTCAAATTCAGAGATCTGCCCACCTCTGCCTCCTGAGTGTTGCCAAATAACCTTCTTAACTATAGGATTGGCATGCCTCCTTAAAAAAATGAGGTGGTTTATAGAGGAGGACTTCTGTTCTTGGGGACCCTGTTCACTTCTGTAGCACCGTTTCTCTTAGACTTCAATGTGTCAACAAATATTTGAGAAATATCTTGACAGTATCTCCTGAGCTCACTTTTCATGATTTATTATTTCAACTTTTAACTGTTTCTAAAGTAAACTTTTATGAGTGGAAAGTAAGTTCCTAAACTTCATGTTGGTTAGTTATACTCTGTAGTGTCCAGGATATTATAATACGATTGAAGGCTAGACTTATCAATAATAATGGCTAAATTATGTATAAAATTTATGATTACTGTGTTTACTATAGCCAATTCTTATGGTAAC
>NC_022016.1:67416478-67428240 GCF_000317375.1 Microtus ochrogaster
CCACTGCCCAGCCAAAGTAGGTTTTTAATAATGAAATGTAATGTGACATCAGATTGTTTTTTATACCAGAGTGGCAAGGGTCAGGCATCTTCATATCACATGGTTTTACTGGAAGATGAGCAAGGCAGATGAGATACTGTTTATATCCTCAGTGCATTTTACATGATATAAGGATTGAAGAAGCGTCAGGGCTGACAGCCAACTCTTAGAGTTCTGTGTTCTCAGATGTCTTTATTACTAAAACCAAGTGCATGATATTATATATGCTTTGATTTGCAGGGCGAGGTTTATAAATCCTGACTGGGTTGCTCTGCACACATCACGCGGATATGAGAGTCAGGAACATAAGCTCTTCATGCGTGCCACAGGTAAAAGAGTGCTTGGTATTGGGTTAAAAATTTGATTTTTAAAAACAATTTGGGTAAATTGATAAAAATGCCATTATTTTTTTGTTTGTTTTTGAGACAGTGTCTCACTGTGTAGCTCTGGCTGTCTCAGAACTCACAGAGGTCTGCCTGTCTCTGCCTCCTGAGCACTGAGATTAAATGCATGTGCCACCAGGCCCAGCTATTGTTCTAATGACTTTAAAATTGTATAATTACAATTTTATATGCATATGTATATATGCTGTAAGCCTAAAGGTATATGTAAGCTCTAAACCAAGAGTAAAGGAGTAATTCTGTGTATTTCACCTTTGGTTTTTTTTTTGGTTTTTCGAGACAGGGTTTCTCCGTAGCTTTTGGAGCCTGTCCTGGAACTAGCTCTGTAGACCAGGCTGGTCTCGAACTCACAGAGATCCACCTGCCTCTGCCTCCCGAGTGCTGGGATTAAAGGCGTGCGCCACCACCACCACCGCCCGGCTATTTCACCTTTGTTATCTCACCTGATCCTGTGAGCACCCAGGTGAATTGAATGTTCTTACCCATATGTCAAGGTGAGGAACCTGCCGAGGCTCAGGTACAGGAGGCGGAAAACCTCAGATAGTTAGGAACTGAAGCTATACTTGTCTGTGCTTCTGCTTTAGTACCTAATCCCAGGTTCCCTCAGCTTTCTTAAGACAGTCCTGACAGGGGGGCTTCAAGCATTGTGTTGTTTGTACATTAAACAGCCCACCCAAACACCCTCCTCTCTGTGTGAGTGGTGCTGGGCTCCTGCTAGTCCAGCCCTGCCACTGAGCAACCTCCCTGGCCTGTCGTCAGTGTTTATCGAGCATCGCTCTTGAAGTAATAAGCTTTGGTCTCTTTAAAAGCATTATATAACTGAGATTTTAATTTTAACTTGTACCTTTTGTTAGTCAGCCTGAGGACTCAGAGTTTATTGTCTTCACTGTTCTCCTGTTACAGAATATTGCCCAGGAGATAACTTGTGTTTGTCTACCCTCTTCACGTCTCTCTCCTCCTCCCGGTGCTTTCCAGTGTTTCCTGACTGTTCATCTTGTAGTTCTCAGCACCCAGACTGATATCTGCATTCCGAAGAGTCACAGCTGTTTAAAGCCCATTCTAGTATCAGAGAGTGCCAGGCATTAATTTTTTTTCCTCATAGCACGATAACACAGACTTTTTGAATAGCAATGATGTCCTATTCGAGAATTCTTTTCTTTGCTCTAAAATGACTGGACATTGCTGTTTTTTTCTGTTTTGTCCCTGATCTGTTGCCCCCACCATCCCTTCTTATGTTCACACAGACACACACTCACAGACAAACGGTGTGTGTGTGTTTCTAGTATCTTCCTTACCCAGGTCTCTCAAGCTCTTTTTTGTTTCTGTTTTTTGGTTGGTTTGTTTGTTTTTGTTTTATTTTGAGACAGAGTCTTGCCATGTCTTGTTATCTCATGACTGGTTTGGAAGTCATTATGTAGCCCCAGGCTTCATCCTCACGCTGCATCCTGCTGGTTGATAACTTATTGCTCACGAGACACCGTGCTTGGCTCTCTAACTCTTTACATGCACTGACTAGTAAAAGTCTGTGTATTTTTGTATATGGTAGCACTTGAGCAGAACAGAGCATTTTGAGTGTACAGGTGTGAGAGAATAAACTGTCTTCCCGTGTTTTTGACATGTGCATTTGACACTCAAGCCAGAGCAGCGAGAGCGGGACTGTGTCATTCATTGTCTTGTTGATTAAATGTATGAAAAGTGGAGGGAATGAAAAGGCCTAATTGTTAGGGATTTGCCTGTAAGTAGTGTTAATAGCTGCAGGAGGAAGGTGGCTGGTGGAGCGCCTCATGGACTCGTATGTTTGCTTGTTTTTAGTTTTAGTTGCTGATCTGCTCATTTACATCCCAGCGGTGCTTTTGTACTGTAACTCCTTAAAAGAAAGCTCACCAAAGAGAAAGGTAAGTTTTAAAGCTGCCTGACATTTCATCTCTGAAACGTTTAAGTTATTACTAGCCTACTAAGGATCGACTTTAAGGAAACCCTGTTCTTTGGGAGTAGCTAGGATAGTGAATATTTTATCTTCTACTGATGAATTTTCATTTAGAAACAACAGTTTCACTTACAGTGCTCTATAGTAATAACAGAATGCACTGAACTCTAGAATACTGCGCTGTTGACCCATCTCATGCTGGGTTTATTGCTAAGCTTGTAAGTCACAATTTTGAGCCGGTCGTGATAACTAGTGGGCATTTTGGAAAGTTTGTGTGTCTGTTCACAGACATTGTCAAGTATCCTTACTTGAGAATTTTACACTGAATGATTAGGTGGCCAGTCATTTTATTAAAATTGCCTTTCTGGGTGTGGTCGGGAAGGTGGCCTTTAATTGCATTACTCTGGGAGGCAGAGGCGGGTGCATCTCTGTGACTTTGAGGACAGTGGGGCCTACATATTATTAAAGTGTTTTCCGTTGCCCTCATGAAAGCTTTAGTGTCTTAATAGGTGTCTCGTGAAAATGGGAAGTTTTGATTAAGGAAGGACAGTGCCTCGAGAAGATGGACGTTCCTTCCATGCTAGACACATAGTGCACGTCTCTACTGTAGTAATGACCTCTTTACCCACCATGCTTGTCTTCACAGATTGCTAGTGCATTGTGCATATTGCTGTATCCAGGTCTTATTCTTATCGACTATGGACATTTTCAGTATCCTTTATTCAATTAGAAATGAAACCAGTTATTTATTATGATCTAGGCTTACTGCATGTAGCATTGCCATCTTCTATTTTCATACATGCTAGTATACTTACTTATATGAATTCTTTTCACTTGATATAAAGCATTGATAAAAGTCAGGTGTAGGGAATTAAAGTATTCAAGTTTTTGAGTTATGTAATTTTTGCGGGGTTATATTTTTTAAATGATTATGTATCCTTTCCTTATTTCTAATTTTATATCTGTGTTCTTTTTTTTTTCCCTTTTTTTCTTTTGGGACAGAGTATCTCTGTGTAGCCCTGGCTATCCTGGAATTTGCTGTAGACCAGACTTGTCTAAACTCATAGAGAGCCACCTGCCTTTGCCTCTCTAGTTCTGGTATTAAAGATGTGTGCTACCACATCCAACATTTTTTCCCCTTTTTTTATAATTTATTCTTATTTTATGTGCATTGGTGTTTTGCCTATGTGCATGTCTGTGTCTGATTCCCTAGAACTGGACTTACAGACAGTTGTGAGCTGCCATGTGGGTGCTGGGAATTGAACTCAGGCCATCAGGCCTGGCGGCAGACCCCTTACCTGCTGAGCCCTCTCACTGGCCCTAATCACTGTTTTTTATTTACCTGTTGGCTCTAAAATGTGCAGTGGTTCACTTAGGCGCAGATCAATGTTCTTCCCACTTGTTTTGGACACTGGATCCATTCATTTTTTTAAAGGCTCATACTCTTTAATTTCTTTGATAACTTTCTTGCTTTTCTCCTTTCTGAGCTTATTAGCCAGCTGTCAGGTTTTTTATTTCCCTCTTCTGCATGTTTGCTCTTCTCTATTGCGCTTTATAGACAATTACTCTGTCTTTGCCATTAGCACCTCTATTAAATTCCATTTGTTTTGTTAGGCACATTTTGAATTTCTAATTAAAATTTTCTTTCTCTCTACTCTTTTTCTTTTGATTCTTTATGTGATTGACAGAAGCATACGGTGACAGCAGTAATTTTGTTGTCATTACTGAACTGCTGCCAGAGGAGTTTCAGTCTGTAGATTTGGCATATTATTATAAGAATATTGTGAAGTAGTTAACAGGAATAAAGCTAGGTTGTCAGTATTCATAACCCCTTTAACCCTTTACACATTGCTGTTTAGCAGCAGACAATATGTTTGAGGTTGCTTTGTATGCTTTTTTAGCACTTTGATATTTTCAGTTATATTTAGAACTAAGCTTTAAGTTTACATGTTATTTTTAAATCACACAAGAAATATGTTTTATCAAATGCAAGCTCTGCGTCTCAATTACTGAGCTAATTTTCCTTGACACCAGGACATGTATAATTCTGTGAGTCTTGGCTTTGCTTTGTGGGGTGTTCTTGGAGTATCTTGTGACTGGGACCTGCTAGGGTCATTGGCGTTTTGCTTAGCTCTAAATTATAAACAGATGGAGCTCTACCATTCCCTGCCTTTTTTTTGCTTTTTACTTGGCAAATGTTATAAAAAGGGCCTCAGAGGAAAGGGGTAAGTGACTTTTAAAACACAGAATTAAACATTTTCTGAGAATTTATTTGCATACTTACCTGGAGGAGGATGGATTCTTAGAAATGTGTTGTGTACATTAGTGAATGGGAAGGACGCTGTCGCCTTATAACGCATCCTTACAGTCTTCCTAACTCCAGGACTGTTGTGATCTGCATACATGTTAGAGGCAGCGTGGGCCAGCTCTCCGGGCACTGCTGCCGAGTGCTGCACCTTAGCTGCCCACTTTAGCGCCATCCACTTATTAAAAATACGTCCTGCTTGACATTTTTCTTTATGACTGCATTCCTTCATGCTTGTAGCGATGGCATCCAAGCTAAATGCTAATTATGATCGCAGTGGGTCTTTGGCTGGAGAAATGAGTCTTTTTTACATTTGTGAGTGGATTCCCATCTTATTGGTAGTATTGATTGACAGTACTGTTGTATTTGCAGTTATTGTACTAAATGATATTCACATCACTGTTCAAGAGTCGTTGGCCTTTCTCTGTCTTACTGCTCATCTCTGATCTCTGTTGTAGGTTTGAGTTGTTGATTAAGATAGCCTGTACTGTCGTGGCTTCCTTCCTTCTGTGTTGGTTGCCCTTCTTTACAGAAAGGGAACACGCCCTACAGGTTCTAAGAAGACTCTTCCCTATTGATCGTGGATTGTTTGAGGTATGTTTAAGAATGGACCTACCCTCTTTATTACGGCACCTACATTTTACCCTTGGGGAGCTCATGGAGGAGACACCAGGGGCTGTAACTTCCGTGTCCTCCTTCAGTCAGCCCTGCCAGTTATTTAATCCAATATAGCGCCCCTGGCTCAGTTCACATTTTATAGTGCCTTATATGAATAGGTAATATTTTTGCCATAATTAGATTCATAATTCAGTTGTATTTTTTTTTCTAAGTCAGATTGGTCCGTAGTAAAAGAGCATTGGCTGCTGCAGCTACCAGGTTAGCAAGCCCACCACTGTGGTTTACATTCTCTTTGTAGTTTGCCACAATTATTGGTTAAGCGGATAATCCCGATTGCCTCAGAAAGATGTCCTAATTCCTTTTGAAATATATAACCTTCATCCATAGTAATCTTTAATGAGAATCTCTCATTTAATGCTAGTTTAATCACTCTTGTTAAACTTTTATTGCATGAGTAATTTGATCATTTAGATTTAGTAATTAAATTAAACAAACCATTTATTTCTGGAACAAAAGGTCTTTTAATAAACTCAGAGACAACATATTTATAGATAATTTGCTCCTGAATAACATTTCTTTTGAAAAGAATCAGAAAGAATTTCTAAGTTTTGAATAGATAATTCCTTTAAAATGTTTTTCAGTGGATTTATAGGAGGATGGGCTAATCATTTTGAAAGAGATTAAACAATGTCGTGAAGGCAGAAGTGTGTGTGACATTGTCGCGGTACAGATTGGTGATATCCCCTTTCTTGCTAGCATCTCTTATTTGGGGCTCGACCCTTCTGCATGCCTTATGATCCCCACAGCTCTAAGATGCTGTTGTCCCTGTTGTACAGATTCGGAAACTGAGGTCAGAAATTCATAGACCTGGCATGTGGCAGGGTCATAACAGCAAAGTAAAGAAAAGCTTGATGTTCTATAAAAGCTGCCAGTTGCTTTGTCTTCCATTTCAGAAGTGTGGAATAGTGTCAGACATCTTCAGGGTGTCACAGAAGCTCTAGGTCAGTGCTTCTCGGCCTTCCTAATGCTTCCTAATGACCCTCAGATACAATTCCTCATGTTGTGGTGACCCTAGCCATAAAATTATTTTTCTTGCTACTTATAAAGTAATTTTGCTACTGTTATGAATTGTAATGTAAATATCTGATATGCAGGATGATCTTAGGCAACCCCTGTGAAAGGGTTTTTTGACCCCCAAAGGATCTGGACCCACAGGCTTGGAGCCGCTGCTCTATCTTGTTAGAGGCCATCCCTCCCTTGATGCCATGCTTGCACAGCTGTGAGATTTGCAGCTCTGTAGAGGATGGACCGCACTAGCTGGGGAGCTGGAATAGCAAATTTCATCTTGGAGTGAGCCTAGTGCAATTGCTAACGTTTTAAAGCTTCTTGATTTATTAGCAATTAATCTTATCATTGCTAGGATCTATTAGATGATGTGACATAAAGTTACATTTGTAATAAAATGGTACAAATGTAATTAATATTTACTTTACAAGTTTGGTGAGATTTTTGCTTAGTATACTGCTTTTTGAAAAATATCAAGTAGTTTACTGGACTGTGGATTATAGTTGACTAGTGCTTTACGTAATCTGCATCTCAAAAAAGAAAAAATGCTGGAGGCTGTGGGTGTCTGTTTTTATTGCTTGAAGAGTTTAATTCTTTGTTATAAATGTGAATGAAAGTTTTATGTCTTGAAAGTTTATTACCTGGAAGTTATAGGCTGTACTTCATGGGATTTAATATTTCTTTCAACTCTACCAAAATGTAAGACTAACAAATCTTTTTTTTAAGGATAAAGTAGCCAATATTTGGTGCAGCATTAACGTTTTTCTGAAGATTAAGGACATTTTGCCTCGTCACATCCAATTAGCAATCAGGTAACTAACATATATAGGGCATTATAAACTATCCTTCAAAAATATTACAGTAAACAGGGGAATGGTGGCACATGTCTTAAATCCCAGGACTCAGGAGGCAGAGGCAGGTGGATCTCTGTGAGCTCGAGGCCAACTTGGTCTGCAAAATGAGTTCCAGGACAACCAGGGCTACGCAGAGAAACCCCGTCTCAAAAAAAAACCAACCTAATTACAATAGTATGCTATTTATCTGAGCTGGTCGTTAGTGACTTCCCACTTAATACAATAAATTCTGTCATCCTAACTCCCCCACCCCCATTTCTTTTCTGTTTGTTTTCTTGAAATTGGGTTTTTCTGTGTAGTCTTGTCTGTCCTTGGAACTTGCTCTGAAGACCAGGCTGACTTCAGCTCAGTGATCCTCCTGCGTCTGCCTCCCCAGCTGGGATTCAAGGCGAGCACCACCATTGCCTAGCTTTCTCCTCCCACTCTTCATCTTTCTCCCTCTTCTCCTTCCCAGCTTATGTGAACATTTTTCCCATTTTTCAATAGAACATAGACTAAATATGATTTAACATTATCTTGAAGAGTCATGATTGTCACAGGTGTGCAGCTAGCATCAGCCAGAAAAATAGAACAAGTTAGAGATTATTCTGTGTGTGAAACTATCTCAAGAATTGGATACTGTGGTTGTGGGCTCTGGCTAAGCACAGCAGAAGTCTGCATGGCAGACATCAGGAATGTCTTGGGAAGGAAGTGTAGCTAACCCGCGGTGGCTATTAAGAGGCCTAAGCTGTTTTAGGGGGCTCCCAGCTGAGTGCCAGGCTCCGGGACAGACTCCCCTTTGCTTGGCCTATTAGCAGATGGGTTTTGCCTTTCTTGTGGGCCCTGTCTCTCAGTATAGGCCCATCCTCACAGGAAATATACAGAAAGGGAGTCGGGAACTTCAGTCTTGTGAGCTCACTAGTTACAGCACCTCCAAAAGTGACCAAGTCAGTGGGTTCTGTGTTGAGTCATAGACTGTGCTCAGGCTCCAAGAGCTGGCTGTCCCGGGCTGTCCCAGGCTGTCCGTCTGGCTCTGGTCTTCCCTGCTCCCCAGCCATCACTAAGAGCTACACAGTTCACTCCCTTATAATTTGTTCGTTCTGGACTTGAAAACTCAGATTGTCAACTTTTGTGGAGTGAGGGCCAGGACTCTTCTGAGAGTAAAGTTTATGAATATTTGTGTTGAAAAGACAGTATTGTCTCCTTAGACCTGGTAGTGTTTTCTTATTTTCTAGTGTTTATTAACTGACCTGCAACTATGTATCTTTATACATGATATTAAGTGCTAGCTGACATTTGTATTTTGTATTAGAATCTTGTACAAAAGTGTATGCATACATCAATGTGTATGTTTTACTTAGATTCTAATTTAAAAGTTGATAAATAATAAAGTTTAATCTGGGACCAGATTAGATTGATGAATGATATAACCCTTATATTTTAAAAAGTAATTATTTTAGCTAGATTTCTATCACAGAAAACACATTTTATTGCTTTTTAGCTTTTGCCTTACGTTTTTGAGCTTGCTTCCTGCATGTATAAAGTTGACCCTTCAGCCCTCTTCCAAGGGATTCAGATTTACTCTGGTAAGTTTCTTATTTTTCTTAAGATGTTTAGTTCTTGCTGTAACTGGCATTTTAAAAACATCAGTCATTATTTTCTAGTTTGGGGTAAGATTGACTGGGCAGCAAAATAAGACACTCAATTATTTGATAGACACTGAACACCATCCTTGTGCAAGTGCTGGGTTAAGCATTAGGCTGAGCAGTCAGAGTCTTTAGTTTACCCAGGAGCTGTTTCCGATTTGTTTGATTGACTAATGAGGGAATACAGAGGTGGTGATAATGTATGCGTAGCTGTACTGGCTGCTTTTGTGTGTCAAGTTGTCACAAGTTAGTGTCATCAGAGGAAGGAGCTTCAGTTGCAGAAATGCCTCGATGAGATCAAGCTGTAAGGCATTTTCTCAATTAGTGATCAGTGGGGAAGGGCTCAGCCTGTGGTGGGTTGGGCCATCCCTGAGCTTCTAGTCCCTGGGTTCTAGAAGAAGGTGGGCTGAGCAAGCCATGGGAAGTAAGCCAGGAAGCAGCTCCCCTCCGTGGTCCTCTATCAGCTCCTGCTTCCGGGATTCTGCCCTGTTTGAGTTTCTGACCTGACTTCCTTCAGTGATGAACAGCAATGCTGAAGTGTAAGCCTAATAAACCCTTTGCTCCCCAACTTGCTCCTTGGTCATGGTGTTTCGTCTCAGCAGTAGAAACCCTGACGACTGTTGAGCAACTGGCGTTATGTTCTGTCAGGTACAGATCAAGTCTGTGATGTGATGGGGAAGGGGGAGATCTTGAAGGAGGATTTTAGACTGTTGCTGAGCAAGTGGGATTTCGGCCAGCTTTGGAAAGCTAGACAAGATTAGAACTGTGGACAGCAGGAAAGAAACTCCAGGCAGAAGGGAGCTTGAGCTAAAGCCACCTGGGAGTGGATGTTAAAAATGCTTGTTTGTGTGTCCTGTGTTTAAGGGTAGGTGAGGAAAAGGTAAAAATAGGGCAGATTTCAGAAGACGTCAGATGTCTGGTTGAGAGGCTTGTGTGTGAGAGGCGCACAAACAGGTTCTGGGAAGAGGAGAGAACAGAAACATACTTGGTTTGTTAAAGGATAAAGGGATAAGTAGAGTGGCCAGGACAAAGTGGGATGAATTAGGGAAGACAGATTTCCCAAGAGCCCAGGTTTTATTGCAAGTGTACTAGGAAGCCCCGTGGGCATTTGAAAACGGGCATTATGTGATGGACACAACTGTGCAGGTTACCGTGAGAGGCCACAGGGCTTCCAGGTGGGTTATTATGTGTCCCGGTGAGGTGTCGGTGGCCTGCCAGCATCGGCAGGGCAGTGCGGCAAAGTGGATGGCTGATGTGTGTAGGAAGGGTCCGCACATTGACAGGGGAGTGTGGGGTATATAAGACAGGAGTTGTGCATGAACAGCTAGATACACACACACTAATCTGAAAAACTTACTTAAAACCCCAAGTAGCAGGTGGCTTCACAGGACAGTTAATGTGTTTCATTGGGGTGCACTTTTTAAAATCTGCAATAAATTTGTTTCATTTTTTGACCTTTTTGTCTTTCATACTTAAAGTTACATTTACTTTACTTGTGTGTATGTGTGCACTTTTGTGCACATACCATGGCGTGCATGTGTAAAACAAGGACAGTTTAAGGGAGTTGGTTCTCTTTTTCCTCTAAGTGGGTTCTATGCACTGAGCCATCTTGCTGGCCGTAATGGGGGTTTGATTGTTATATTATCTCCTGTACATGGTAGTTTTGTTATTTATTTGTTTGTTTGTTTGTTTGTTTATTTATTTATTTATTTGAGGCAGAGTTTCTCTGTGTAGCTTTGGAGCCTGTCCTGGAACTCGCTCTATGGACAGGCTGGCCTCAAACTCACAGAGTGCTGGGATTAAAGGCTTGCACCAGTAAGCCTAGCTGGCAGTTTTATTAGTGGCTGAGTTTTAAAACCATTTTAGATACTTCAATATAGCCTTTCAATAGTTTCTTTAAAAAAAAAAAACACATTTATTTAATTATTTTTTTGTGGTGGGGGACTTTACTTGTGCTACAGCTCGTCAAAGCACAGCTTGTGGGAGTCAGTTCTCTCCTTCCTCCATGTGGGTCCTGGGGATTGAACTCGGGTCATCAGGCTCTGTGGCAAGCACCTTATTCCTCCTGCACCATCTCACCAGCCCAATTGTTATTAGTTTTTAAAATTTACATGCTTAAAATTGGTTAAATATTATGCATATTTTGTGTTTGATTTTTATCTGTAGGTAGTAACTATAATATTCAAACTGCATGTTTTTATTTAGATTTATAATTATATTGATACAATTTCAAGTTGTTAAATCATGATTTACCGTCTTCTTTTTCCTTAAAGGTTAGCTGTGCACTGTCATTCTTTCTGTTTTCTTTCCAAGTACATGAAAAGTCCATTCTCTTGGTGTCACTGTAAGTAGAAATCTTTTAAGTATGCATTCTTTATAATATTTATTATATAAAAATAAGCTTATAAAATGTTAATTTCAATAGAAAATAAGACAACAGCTATTTTTACATATAATTATTTAGTCATTGTCAGATTTTTTTTTTACTTTTTAAAATACATTTTAAACCAAAACAGTTGATAAAATTATTATTGACATATTCTCATGTCTTATTTCTCTATACTATTTAAACATGTTCCTCAAAGCTGCTTTCCTGTTTCTTTTCTTTGCCTTTTCTATTTTACTCACTTCCATGCCTGTTGGATAGCCTTGTTCTCTAGGTCTTTCATAGGTTGTTTCTTGTGTTTTGTCTTTTGACCCCTCCCCATGCACATATCACAGCATATAGATGAAGGTTCCAGACCTTCTTGGCAATCCTTAAATAGATTACTTTGTTTAAGAGCATTGGAATTTTCCTTTCTGGGTGACAATTGGGCTGTGTTATCCTAATACTAAAGTAGTATAAGCTAGAATAATGTGGACTACTTGAATCCTCCCCAGGTCAGTCCCAACTGTCTGCTGCCTTATGTCCCACCCAGTGCTCTCAGT
>NC_022016.1:67428443-67449839 GCF_000317375.1 Microtus ochrogaster
GGAGAGGAGGGACATGGTAGTTCTCGTAGGTGGAGCTCTGGACGGGAAGCTCTGTTCTGCTGCCTTTGTGGAAGACACCTTGGCATACAGCTGTAGCACAGGTCATTGCAGATGGGAGGACATGCCAGCCTCTGGAACCCACACCTGGGTGAGGGCTTAACTCTTCAGAGGGAACAGTAGGCCAGGTTATGTAGAACCTTGTAAGGGCAACTAGAAACTTTGGCTTTTATTCGGAGGGAGTGGCTAGCCAGGCGTGGTTTCTGCAGGTGAAGAGGAGAGTGAGGCCCTGAAGGTGGCTGTGCTACTTGGTACACCTTGAGATTAAGGGCCAAGTCGTGTTCCATTTCTGTTATTTCAGAGCAGTGTCATCTGGTTTGGTAATTATATATTGAAAGAGTAAGTGGGAAAGAAGACTCAGAAACCCTTACATATTGAAATCTTACTATGCTTCTGCTGACACCCCTTCTGGTTCAGCACATTGGAGCACTGGGATGGAAAGTTCTTTGGTGTGATCCCTTAATAGGAAACAGTGGCTTTTCAATGCCAAGCTTAAATCTTATATGCCAGCTGACATGCATTAAAAACATTCCTTTAAGAAAGGAGATATATTAGTTATTTTTCTGTTGCTGTCATAAAACACCATGGCCAAGGCAACTTAAAGAAGGGAGGGTTTATGGTTCCAGAGGTTTGGGGGCTTATTTATGGTTTATTTGGGTTTATGGTTCTGTTACCATGGGGAAGCATGGTAGAAGGCAGGTGGCTGGAGCAGCAAGCTGAGAACTCGCATCTTAACCATTAGCATGACGCAGGGAGATCAAACTTGAATGGCACATTTAAACTTCAGAGCCCTTTTCCAATGACATACTTCCTCCAGCAAGGCAATACCTCCTAACTCTACCCAAGTAGCACAGCCAAGTAGGGACCAAATATTCAATCTGAGCCTATGGAGGACATTTCTCATTCAAACTACCACACGAGGAGAATGTCAAGTCTTTGGAAACTTTTTAAACACACGGGGAGAGAGATTAGTACTAATGGCAACAGTAATTCAACAGTTGTCTCTCTTAGAAAAGCTTATTTTATATTGCTAAAAACAAGTACAAGGTAATATTTGCAGAGAAATTAATCCTTGGCCTAAGTCACACGGTGAGTGGCAGCCATGGGACTAGGTGCAAGGCCTGCTTCTCAATGGGCGTGGATGCAGCCGAGTCCAGAAAATGTCAGTCAGAGGCTGCGTAGCTCAGCCTAAACACCAGATAAGAGGAGGCTCCACTGCCCAGCATCGTGTCCAGTCCCTGTCCTTGTCCTTTCTGTGTTGTCTCTAACTGTTTAGTTTTCATAACCCATCCCTTTTATAATTCAGCGGTGGTGTCGTTTCTTCACTGATGTGGCAGTCCTGTTTTCCATGGCTGCTTTGTAACCAGCTGAGTAGCCTATAACGTGGAAGAAGCTCGAGAACAGTTGTCTTGGCAGTGATTCACTTTGTATTTGCAAAATGAACGCAGCGCAAGTGCCTCTTTCTCTGGTCGTTTCCTTAAGGGACTGTTCATGTGGCACACGAGCAGCGTTTGATGATGACCTAGTCTAGTGGCTGTTGTCTAGTTTTGAGAAATTGACATTTTCTGAGTAGTCGCCTGGAGAACTTTAATTTTTAATTAACCTTGAAAATAAGACATGTAGAGTATATTTAGATTTTTATAGGTTAGAGATAAAATTATATTCTGTACTTTAAAATTTTTTTTTCTTATCATTTTAGGCCAGTTTGCTTAGTTTTAAATGAAATTCCTTTCATGTCAACTTGGTTTTTACTAGTGTCAACATTTAGGTGAGTCAAACCAATTTTCCTATGATAGTCCAGTACGATTCTTACAGATTCACTGAAACTTTTACCAGGTAATTATAGTTTAACTTGATGCTTTTGGTTTCCCCGATTTTCCTTTACAGCATGCTGCCTCTTCTGTTAAAGGATGACCTCCTGATGCCCTCCGTTGTGACAACGATGGCGTTTTTAGTAGCTTGTGCCACTTTCTTTCCAGTGTGTGAGAGCATTTCCGAAGAACAACTGCAGCTGAAGTCCTTCGCCGTCTCCGTTAGGAGGCGTCTTCCGGGCTTCACATTTCTCCCCAGAATTATACAGTACTTGGTAAGCTAGGCAGCTTTGTTTGTGTCTATGTGTCCTCCAGCCTCATCGCCCACATAGAGGTCAGAGGGTAACGTTGGGAGTTGGCTGTTTCCTTCCACTATGTGGAGTCAGGGATTGAACTCAGGTTGTCAGCCTGGGGCAAGTGCCTTCACCTGCCAAGCCATCTTTCTGGCTCCGTTCAGTTTTGAAGTATAGTTTCTAGCATGTTGCTGTTTTTCTTTTTTCTTCAAGTTACTGAATTTTTGTTGTTGAGACAAGGTCACATTCATTATGTAGACCAGGCTAATCTGAATCTCACTGTTCTGTAGACTAGGCTGGCCTCCAACTCACAGAGATCCACCTGCCTCTGCCTCCCAAGTGCTGGAGTAAAGGCGTGCACCACCACCACCACTGCCACCCGGCTTTGAATTGATTTTTATACAGGGTGAGATATAGATATAATTTCATTTTCTACACAAGCATATCCAGGTCTCCAACACCATTTTTTGAAGAGACTTTTTTCAGTGTTGGCTTTTGACACCTTTGCCAAAGATGAGTTATCTATCTATAGATATTGGGTTTATTTTTGGGTCCTCTTTCTAGTACTTGCTTATTTTTGTGCATTTATATGAAATTTAGGGGTTTTGTTTCCTAGTTCTTTAAAGAATCCGCTGGAATTTTAAAGGAGAGTGCTGGATATATAGGTTGCTTTAAGTAATATAACTATTTTTACAATATTATTTTTTGATGGGCAGTTTGTTTTGTTTTGAGACAAGGTCTCACATAGCCTAAGATGGCCTTGAACTCACAGTGTATATGAAGCTGATTTTCCTCCTGCCTCTATCCCCTGAGTGTTAGAATTACAGGCTCATGCCACTATACCTGGTATTTAGATTGCATTCCGTTTTGATCTTGTTTTTCCCTCCTCCCAGAATTCCTCCCAGATTCTCTCTACCTCCCTACCCACCCATCTTTATGTTTTCTCATTCTTTAAAACAAACACAAAACAGCCCCATACACAAAAGGAAATGAAACAAGCAAAAATATCAATAAGACCAATGTATATATCCACCCAAATAAATCTACAAAAAAGGAAGGAAGGAAGGAAGTAAGGAAGGAAGGAAGGAAGGAAGGAAGGAAGGAAGAAAGGAAGGAAGAAAGGAAGGAAGAAAGAAGAAACCTATGGAGTTTGTTTTGTGGGCCAGCTACTACTGGGCATAAGGTGTGCCCTGAGGTATGGTTAATATACTCAGTAAGACCCCATTAGAGAAAACTGATTTTTTCTTTGCTAGTGGATTACTTGCTGATAGGTTTTGGTTAGGGGAGGGAACCCTTGTCCAACACTTCCTCTTCTCATTGCTGGGACCTGTCTGGTTTGAACTTGTGTGGGCCTCTGTGCTGCCACAGTTTCTGTGATTTCATATGTGCGTCAGCCCTGTTTGTCTAGAAGACATTCCCTAATATTTGACTCATAATCCTTCTTCCTTTATCTCTTAGATTCTTGAGCCTTGAGGGGCTGGGGAGTGGGGGCTTTGAAGAAATTTAGGACTGAGTTCTCCAAAGTCTACTTACTATTCTCTGCATCATATCCAGTTAGTTCCCATCTACTGAAAGAAGAAGCTTCTCTGATGAGGGCTGAGTGAGACACTGATCTGTGGGTATAGGAGAATATCATTAGGAGTCCTTGTATTGCTGTGCTCCTTTAGCAGAATCATAGCATTAGGTTTACTCTAGGCTCATGACCTATCTAGTCTCAGGATCTTGGTCACTGTAGCTGTGTGAGGTATGGGTTCCATCTATAGAGTTGGCGTTAAATCCAAAGAGTGGATGGTTACTCCCATAACATTTGTGCCACGATTGTGCCATTAAATCTCACAGGCAGATTATTACTGTAGGTCACAGGGTATGCAGCTAGGAGGTACTGATGATGACCTATCTCCTGCCTCTGTATAGGAGAGTGTAAGAGCAGTGTAAGTGTGCAGAGCACCTTACAGCAGTGGACAGCATTCTTAAATGCACAGCTTAGTGAATGTCCGGAGAGTTTCTCACTGTTGGTAATGACCATGAAGCGGAAAAGGTTGGTGAAGTAAAATTAAGAGGTGAATAAGAAAGACAAAGATGGACTAATTTTCTCATTCAGGGGTTTAAGTGGAAAGCACAATGTAAAATTTATTTGTTAGCACATGCCTGAATTCTGGGATGTATATAGAACTGTAGCCTCTTGTGACATCCACAGGGTGGTCTTAAGGTGAGGAGTATCACAGGCTCCTTGATTTATTCATCAGTGAGTGCTTGCTATATGCAAACACTTTTTGGAGTTTGAAAATACAACAGTGAGGGCTGGAGAGATGGCTCAGAGGTTAAGAGCACTGGCTGCTCTTCCAGAGGTCCTGAGTTCAATTCCCAGCAACCACATGGTGGCTCACAGCCATCTATAATGAGATCTGGTGCCCTCTTCTGGCATGCAAGCATATATAGAAGGAATGTTGTGTACATAATAAATAAATGATTAAAAAAAAAGAAAAGAAAATACAACAGTGAAAAAAATGAAAACTACCTCCTATCACAGAAGTTATTCCAGTTGGGGGCAAGAATCAAAGATGCTAGCAGGTAGAAAATACACATCACAGATGTTAGCAGTTTGGAGGAAAGTAAAGCAAAGGAGCAAGGACAATGGCAGTGTTCAAGTAGCCGGGTCTTCTAAGGGACTGAACTATCCAGATAATTGAGTATGTGTTGTCCCAGTTGGGAGGAATCCAAGCATGGTGTCATGGTAGCTGTGTTTCCTTGAAACAAACGATTTCATGGTGATGGCGTAATGTGTCACTTTTGTGCTGTTAATTGAGAGGAAGGATGAGGGAGGAAGAACATATGCAGAGCCCTGTATAGAGAGAGCATAGTGGAAGCCGTGGACAGGCAACTGCAGCTCTTATGTGCCACAGTAAAACAGAAGCCCAGGTGACAGATTCACCAGTGGTGGCAGAATTGAACAGTGTGCTACAGGCACTTCCTGAAGCTTTGCTATAATTATTAGTATAAAAATAGAGCAAGCACTGCAAGAGTCAAATTTTTGTCTAAAGCGGAAGAAATCTCAGCATGCTTTCTCCCCCACAGGATTAAAAGCCTTGTGTGCGTGTGTCTCTGTGGTGGGCACACGTGTGTGCAGTGCTCGTAGGGCCAGAAGAGGGCACTGCACCCTGGAGCCGAGGTACAGGATGTTGTGAACTGCCTGGCCTTGGTGCTGTAGTCAAACTCAGAGCAGTATGTTTTCTCACTCCCTGAACCATCTCTTCAGCCCCAAAGCATTCTTGTTTAACTAGTTCAAGATCATGGTATTTCAACTCTTTTGAATATTTTTAAGTATTTAAAATTATTTCTTAAATTTAAATTTTTCTTTCATTTTTTTAAAAAGATTTTATTTATTATGTACAGTGTTCTGCCTCCATGTATGCCTGCAGGCCAGAAGAGGGCACCAGATCTCATTGCAGATGGCTGTGAGCCACCATGTAGTTGCTGGGAATTGAACTCAGGACCTTTGGAAGAGCAGTCAGTGCTCTTAACCTCTGAGCCATCTCTCCAGCCCCCTAAAATTTTCTTTCATTTTACCACAGGAATGTTTTTTAATAGTGTAAATAAATATGCCTCTGCTAAAATCAGTTTTTAAAGAGGACTAATTAACTTCTAAAATTATGCTTATAAATGTATAATTAATTAGCTATTCAGATGTTTGGGAGTAAGGAATTAAGCAGCTCACTATGTAGATAATTCAAGGACAAAGCCATACCTGTTGAATGATGAAGTTTTGTTATGTGGCATATGGGACAGTAAAAGTCTGTAACTCTAGAATGCCCCTTTTACTAGTGCTGAACTTATTAGTCTAAATTAAATCCAAGCAGGCTGGCATCAAGTGAATTTAGTGGGAGGCCATGATGGACAAACTGTAGAGGGTATAGAAATACTGTGTGTATTGCTGCCACCAGCTTTTCCCTATAGTGTAGAAATACTAAGTATCCTATAGAATGGGTGTTTTGTGGTTATTGAAATTTGTATCTTGGACTGGGGAGAAGGGTCAGTAGGTAAAGTGCTATTGTAAAGCTGAGACTGGGGCTCAGATCCTCAGAACTTTGGGGTGAACATAGTGGGGTATGGAGATAGGGAGCCCTGGCCGGCCACACTAGCCGAGCTGGTGAGCTTGACGTTCTGCGGGAAGTATGAGGTGGAGTGTGACAGAAGACACCTGCTGTCAGTCTTGGGCACCTTCACATGCATGCATACACTGTGTGCCCACCCACACAGGTGCACACATATGTACATAAACCTGATCTAGTACGTATTGCATTAAAAAGACAGGTTCTGGAGCCACCAAGATGCCTTGGCAGGTACAGACACTTGCCTCAAACCTGACAATCTGAGTTTAACTCTCAAGACCGATAGGATCAAAAGAGAAAACTGACTGGCAAACACTCTCTGACACACACCCACACACACTTACACACCATAGCATAAGCGCCTCCCCCCAAACACTGTAAAACAAAGACAAAGATTAAAAGCTTCATATGGGAACCCTCTGGAGAGCTTTAACAACAGGTATTTATATTTAAATGGTGTTTTTAACAGGTAATTCCAACACAAAACCAAAGCTGAGATTCGCTTGTAGGACAGACTGGACGCCCCTTCAGCTCGTTTCTGCTGATAGAGTAGCCACAAACCAGTTACCAGCTGTCTAAGCCTGCTTTCTGTTGCTGTGATAAAGGCCATAACCACTGGTTGTGGTGGCACACGTCAGTAGGATTTGCTGAAGGAGGAAGAAGATCATGAGTTTGAGGCTAGCCTGGGATACACATTTTGCCAGGTGGTGGTGGCACATTGGGAGGCAGAGGCAGATGGATCTCTGAGTTCAAGGCCAGCCTGGTCTACAGAACAAGTGCCAGGACAGCAAGGGCTATACAGAGAAATTGTCTCTTAAAAAACAAAACATGATCAAAAGCAACTTGGGGAGGAAAGGGTACAGGAGAGAATGTGAGGCAGGGTCTGGGGGAAGGAACTGAAGTGCATCCGGGGATCACCTGCCCAGGGTGACACCATCCCCAGTGTGCTGGAACCTGGCACATCAGTCACTAACCGAGAGGATGCCTACAGGCCAGCTGATGGCAGCGTTTTCTCAGTTGCACCCCGGCAGGCCTCTACCACTCAGTAAGAGTCTCTCTTTCCCTTCCAGTTCTTCTATTCCGTCACCACCATGGCCCTTCTGACGGTTTTGAGTGTCACGTTGCACCCTCCCCAGAAATTACCAGACTTGTTCCCTGTGCTGGTGTGTTTTGTGTCCTGCATAAACTTCATGTTCTTCTTGGTATACTTCAACATTGTAATCATGTGGGATTCCAACAATGGAAGAACTCGGAAGAAAATCAACTAGCTGTTTTCCAAAACAAATGCAGTCTTCTGTTACGTGCAAGTGAACGTGCATCTTTAGAGTCATGGTATCATAGGAAAGAAATGGCCAGTGCCTACCGTTATCTACACAAACTGTTTATGGGACCAAAACACTTGTTTCCTAAGTATTTTCTGGTAAAGCATATTGTAGTTTTGCTAATATTCACAGATAGTTAAATGACAGAATAAGAGAAAAAAATGTCCCAGCTGGTTGCAGTACGCACATCTGTAATTCCGGTACTGGGAAGTGGAGGCTGGAGGACCTGGGATCAAGATCATTCTTGGTGATATAGAAAGTTTGAGGCTAGCCTGGGCTCCATGAGACCCATCTTAACAAAAAAGGGAGAGAAAAAAAATGTCCTTAATACCAATATTTAATAATGGAATTATTCTATAAATTGTAATTTTTAAAAAAGTTAAGTATCGTGAGTTTATTGGCAGAACTAAACCTCTGTCTTGTTTGAGCTTTAGCATACAAGTAATAAGCATCTCATTTAAAGTTGTATCTCTGGGAATTAACTTTTTTTTAATAACTGAGAAGGTATGTTGTGCTGTTTGAAATTTGAATATGCATTACTACATATGCAAAATTGGATGCTAATAGATTAAATGGTATTCTTGTTTCCAAGCACTTGATTCCATTTTTAAAAAGAACTTTATTGAATATAAAAATAAGAAGTTTAAAGTCTTATGGTTACTCATGGTCATTAGTTCTATATATTTATAATCATTCTAAATTAAACGACCTTATCACGGATTCCAGCTTCCTTTCTGCTACCTCGGTTAAGATCTCCTTGGACACAAGTGTTTATTCAGGTCAGGCCTCTTGTTGGCTTGTCCTGTAGATATGGCTATCTCTTTTCCTGTGCTTTCTCTGGTTTCAACTGGTAAAAATCATGTATTATGTTTTCCTTTCTCATGGAAAGCTGTTTCTTTAGTTTTGATAAAAATTAAAGTCACTTTACCACTAGCCTATCTTGAGTATATTTCTTTCATAATACAGTCATCAATTAAATCATTTAATGGCATATTCTAAGGTAGTATAAAGAACTGGTTCTGGACATGGCTAGCTATAGGCCGATGCAGGAAAACATGGATTTCTCAGTCTGATCAAGGAAGTGGGTCTAGGCAGAGCCAGTGTGCGTGAGGATTCAAAGGGCAAGATCAGCAGAGAGAAGCACCTTGATCACTGTCCAGTCAGGAGGGGCATCCCTGTCCATGGCCACTGTTTGTAACCTCTGGGCCTGATTAACAGCATCTTGGCTGGTTTAACTTTACCACCTTTCCCCACTAAATAATGTATCTGAGTTTAACACTGAAATGTTGATTTCTGTTAATGACAAAGTTTTAACTTCTCAGAAATTCAGTAGAGGAACCTTATTACTCAAAAGCAAAAGTAATTAACAGCATAACATGATGCTATATTTATGTACAGATTTCTTGTATACGTAGATTCTGTCAATAAAAACTTTTTTTCCCTGATGATTTAGTCTACCCATACTGAGTAACCTTCAGCTTTAAAGGAGACTGAGGATGATCAGTGTAAGTCATAGCTCTCCTACCCATTGCAAACCAGTTTAAGAATGCACTTAGAGCTGGCTCTGGTGGTACACACTTGTAATCTCAGCACTTGGGAGCTATATTTAGGAGCATCATGAGTTTGAGGCTAGCCTGAGCCACATGAAATACTGTTTTAAAAGACAAAACAAAGTCAGATAAAATATGCTTTGTTTTGCAGCAGCTAGCTTCCAAAGCACTGGGTCCTCTTCCAGTGAGGGGTCCAAAGCATCCCTCAGCTAACCTCAGGGCCTGGGGGCTTTAATAGATACTTATACAAAATTAAAATCAGAAGCCTCGTTTCCTTATCTGTCAAAAATCAGGAGTTCCATGTTCTTTTCAGATACATCTTAGAATGAAGAGGCATTCTTGAGAAATGCAGTTTCTCTACTACTAATGCACTTGGGTTTGCTTCTTAAACCAGAAGAGAATAGGGTGTGGGTTCGTGTATCATATGAAGCTCACCAGAATCTTTATCCTTTGAGGCCTCAGGGAGGGAAAAACATCTGTCCAAATCATAAACCACGAGTAGGGGAGCCAGCCACACAGAGGTCAAGGTAGTCAAACAGCCCACTGTTCTATAGGAAGGAGCAAGACACAGATTACAGCCAAAACATGGCCAGAGGAACACAGTGGTTCCAATTCTCAGTTGGTTTCTTTTTTGCTAATTGGAATATTTGGGCCAGCTATATGTCTCCTCCTCCCCCACATAAACATTAGTTTTGTGTGTGGATCTTTCTGCTTTGTCCTTCATGTGGCCTCTAGGGGTGATAAAGCGAGAGTCATCTGATCTACAATGAAGAGAACTGGGAACTGGTTCTCAGCAGACCCAGCTGTTCTGAAAGGCAAATGCTCAGTCTCTCAAGAGGTCAAACACACAGTAACTGTGTTAAACACATACCTACATAACTCATTACATATGAAACCAACTTGCTTCTTAACCCTTTGTTTCCTGACTGATGCAGGGTACTTTATAAAATGTTCTGACTTGTGTCCTAGTTTTCAGTGTTAGAACAATCTATATTTGTATATTTTTCGTTACATACTTGAAGGATTATATCAGAAAGTATCCTTGATATTTAGCAGACAGATATAAAAAAAATCTTGCTTTAAGTAGCTCCTGGAAACCCAGAAGACAATTAGGTTGAATAGTTCATTGAGATTGAACAACTACTTAGTACCTATGCCATTTATAGTAACAGATTTTTAAAAACACCGTTAATATATCAATCTGAAATGTTTCTAAGTGGAAAATGCTTTTCAATCTTGATTTTTATTTTACATCTTCATACAAGATTTTTTTTTTTTAATATTTATTTATTATATATACACTGTTCCGTCCGCTTGTGTGCCTGCAGGCCAGAAGAGGGCACCATACCTCATCACAGATGGCTGTGAGCCACCATGTGGTTGCTGGGAATTGAACTCAGGACCTTTGGAAGAGCAGGCAACGCTCCCAACCACTGAGCCATCTCTCCAGCCCTTCATACAAGATTTTTATTTTCGAAGAAATACCTAATCAGGTAACATCTTAGACTAATTTTGTCAAAACTTCCTTAGGGCAAGTACCAAGAGAACAGCATTTCTTTCCTGCAGCAGTGGTCCGGTGTGTGAGGTGTAAAAGCTGTGTTATAAAGATGTGACAAAGGTTTTGACTCTCCTTCCGCTCGTTCCTTACAGCACAAACAGATTGCAATGCAGACACCGCAGAGTCACGTCTAAGCTAATGTTTCAAACAGTCTGGAAGGGATCCCATTCTGCCCTATAGTAAAGCTCTTTGTTTTAATTCATTGGACTCTGAATTTAGTTCAAAACCAACTTAATATTTAAATGTCTGTCCCAAAAATTCATTCCAGTGTTTCCTAAATATATAAAATCTTCAGACATTCACAGTAATTTTCTCTGAGCAGAGAGGACGGTCCCTAGAGTGGAACAGTGCACACCTGAGACACCAGTCTCACAATATACTACAACATTTCCAACAAACACAAAGTAACCTGTAAATTACTGAGGGGCTGGGACTGCACATGGGGGCGCTGGTTCCTGGTTTGCCTGGTGGACTGTGAGTGTCAGTAAACTACGTCATTCTACAAAGGTAGGGTCATAATTCTATCCACAAGTGTTCAAAGTCGATAGAACATAGGTGAAACAGTGCAAGTCAGGACTCCTGCAGGGCTTACATTAAGGGGTCAAGAAGAAATGTATTATTTACATTGAGATTATCTAGTGGTGTGTGTAGAAAGTTTAAATTAGCTGCAAGAAATTTTATCTAGACTTGCACCTGCCTCGTGCTACGAGTTGGTATTTACTGGGCAGATTAATTACACACATTTCTCTGTGCCTTTAAATATGATCAGGCAGATGCGGACACTGTTCACAGCGCGTGCCTTTCTTCAAGTGCCTTTGGGATACAGAAGATAGTTATTACATCATCATGAATTAGTTTCCAAATTAACATACATCTCGTACATCACTCAAGAAATGATTTAAGTGCTATTTGCCATGTGGTACCTACTTTAGACACAAAAAGCTCCCGTTAGCTTACTTTTGCGGCTTCTAAGATTCACCTTCAGAAATTAGTTTGGCTGTTCTGACAGCGCTTTGTATTTTGCATGGGGAAATATGAGAAATACTTTTGAGAGAATTTTGATACTCCAGCATGACCCACTGAAAACACAATTTAGATGCCTTTGTCTACATGCCTTAAGGGACTTCCAGCAGGTGCTTCCTTCAACAGCTGCCAAGAAGGGTGTGTGTGGTGACTGTGACAAATTCCTACTCAGTGTGTCCTACTGGGGACTCCTAGTGGTGACAGAGGATCTTATTTGGACTCGGGAGCACTGAGTCAGGGAAGATATTGGCAACTGAAGAAACAAGCCTTCTTGCAGGCATGTGGCTCTTTCCCTCCTGTGTTCACCATCAGAAGTCATGGACAGTGGCTCAGTGTGCGAACCTGCATTTGGGTCGCTCGGACCCATATAAAGCTGGAGGCAGCAGCACACGTCTGTGCTCCCACCACTCACGAGGAGCTCACAGGCCAGATGAGTTGGTGTGTACATTGGTGAACAAGAACCCCGTCTTGGTCAGGGGGAAGATGGGCTCACGCACAGATTTTTGCATAAAAGGCAGTCAGTGCACAATGAACTCTTTTATTTTTTCCTGTTTATCCATAGATGATCTGCTTCCTGTCTGAGAAGGTGGTTTTCACACTTAACAGTCTACTTTCACCAACTCTTCATGTCAGGCAAGGTTGCATTCTTATTAACACTCATGTAGATTGACACAGTTGTCAGACTTGAAGGTAACACTATAAAAGAGAGGAAATCTCATTAAAATGTTACCATGGAGGAGATGCTAGTTAGGCTAATTACACAGTTTATTCTCACAAAGTAGGATCACAAGCCCCACTTACAGTCCAGTGTGAGGGGACCCTGGGGCAAGAGTAGGGTTATAACTAGGTAATAGAGTTGGCATTGCACATCTTGGACTTTAAAAAAATTAATATATTTTTTGTAATACTAGACACTACAAAAGAAGTTTTCATCAGCTGTCCCTGATTGTTGGGAGAACTATTGAGAAAGATTTTGAAGTCAAATCCAGGGTCGAGCAGAAGACTTAATAAGAGTTATGTTATGGAATAACAGGCAGTAGCAGTGTCCATCCTTCGTGGAAACCATATATTCTAAGGCATACTTCAGATACTTGCTGGCCTCATAATCCTTGCAGCTGGGCCATCTCTGCCCGTATGAGGCTGGTGACTGCCTGCATTGCCCTGAATTCTTAGTCTCGCTTGTTGATATTTTGTGCTTATGTAGGCATATTTATACAGCCCTTCAAAATTGCCCATGTTTTTGAAGCCAGGCATATTTAGTACATGCCTGTCATTCCAGCACTCAGGAAGATGAGGGAGGAGGATTGAGGTCAGGCCTGGCTTTATTAGAGGAGTCCTGTCTTACAGGTTCTTCTGTCTGAGTGCTATAATTAATAGACTGTAAGCGGCTCCTGGACGAAGGCAATGTAGAGCGGAACACACTTGCTTGTGGGAAAGCCCCGGTGTACATACAGCTCAGTCTCTCAGGCACTGGGATTACTGCTGTGCACACCACACTGGGCTAGAGCTGCTGTGAAGTCCCCAGTCTCTGATTCCCTTGTCATACTTTCCCAAGTAGACCTATGCCTGTTGTGAACTTTCTAACACTGCGTTTTCTCCACTGGCACCCACAGCAGAAAGCAGTGTTTATTACCAACTATTCCTTGCTCCACACCTCATGAAAGGCAGGATCCAGGACATCCACTGGCCTACATTTTACTGATACCAAGGTCATTAATTTTACACGCCATTCTCTCTCACATGTAGTTTTGCTGTCGCGGCCTATCTCAAGTTCATGGGCCTTCGTGCTCCCGAGCTCATGTGGTCAGGAGAGCAGCTTGTCCTTGCATGTCCAGCTGCAGTCATGAACAGAAGGCAGGATGTGGTCTTCAGACTTAGCACCCAAGCTTTCCCCTCAGGTTAGGGACGGTGTGTGGAGTTCAAGGTTAGATTTGGTGTAGATTCCAGGGGATTCTGCCTTGAGGCCTGGTCCATGTTAATTACTACATGTTTTGCGACAGAGGGCTTGCCCTGTGGGACATCTGTTTCTCCAAGCTGACACTTTGATCCTTGTTAGAGTGTCAATTTTTGTACAGTGGTCCAGAAGCCCAGAGTGAGAGTCTGAACCTGTATCATTTAGTACAGCTCAAATTCTGTCTCCACAGCTGAAATGCTGCTGGATCATATCACTTCTGTTGTATTTGGAGTTTTTAAGCCGGGCTAGTGGGATAGAAGGAGGAACAATTTTGATGAGGAAGTGATGAAATAAATATGCTGGAGACAGTGTAGCAGCTGAGACTGGGCCTGTGGTTACTCGTGGAATGGAAGCTCTCTTCACGAGGGTGAGGACCAGTCAGGTGTGGATAGATGAAGGAAGTGCCCAAATCAAGCAAGGTGTGTCCATCTAGTGAACTACTGAACACATCACGTCATGATGTACTGATAGTTCATATGATAGTTAGGAACTAGAAAAGGATTCTTTATAACATAGTAGTAATGGCTCTAAAGGAAAGCTGTACTAATTAGTTAAGTCTTACAATGTAAGTTAAATGTTTACATGTACAAGACAGTGAACTTTAACAAAGTTAAGTTAGAAAAGCAAGATATTACCTCAGTTCAAAATGGCTTTAAGGAATTTGAAGCTGTCAAGATGATGTTCTATATGAAAAAAAAAAAGATTTGTTTTCAGAAAAGAGTTCAGAATAACTTGCCACACTATGTGATACAAAGTAAATATCGATTCAAGTGAAATTAAAATAAATTAAAAGTGGGGGTTGGAGAGATGGCTCATCAGTTAAGAGCACTTACTGCTCCTGCAGAGAGGAGCCAGGTTCGGTTCTCAGCACTCATACGGGAGATTACAACCATCTACACTCTCTCCAGCACCTTCTGGGTACTGCATGCATATGGTGCCTTTACATACATGCAGGAAAACATTGATACACATAAAAATAGATAAATCTTTAAAAAAAAAACCTCAACTTTTATTTGACATAATAAACAAGTTTGGGCTTTATAATTTTTATTTTAGCATCTCAGAGGTTTTTCTGATTCTACTTCAGAATATATATTTTAAAATTATAAGAGCCAAGATACTCGTATGCCTTATACATTATAGCATTACAAGGAGTATTCATATGTACTACTATTGCTATTATCCTTCCACGCTTCAGTGTGGTTACTTGCTTTCTGTGCTGGACAATGTCTTTCTTGTCTTGTTATCTCTAAGGTCAGAAGACTAATTCATAACAGGGATTCCAAGATCAGTTAGTGGAGTACGTGACGAGAGCAATCATAAGTATTTGAACCTTCTTTAATTCCAACCCTTGGGAAGCAGAGGCAGGTGGATTTCTGAATTTGAGGCCAGCCTCATCTACATGGTGAATTCCATGCTGGCCAGGAAAACACAGGGAGACCCCATTCAAAATTAAAGCTAGAGAGAGTGAGAGAGAGAGCCTTCTCCAAATTTTGATCTAGGCTCTGCAGCTGCAACTCAGAAGACCCCCCCTCCACACACACACACAAGGCCAGTAATCTGAGAGTGTTGATGCACTACACAAACACACGTAACAGTAACTGACAAACACTGACGAGTACTATGGGAGCCCACAACAGGAGGCAACTGTGCTTCTCTTGGAGGAATGGGGAGTTTCACAGAGGATGGGCCACTGAGACAAACTTAACAGTTAGGTAAGCAGGAGAGGAGAAAGCAATCTCGTAGAAGGAAAGTGGCAGAGGGGTCCAGGCATTCCAGTGGGCTGGAACTGAGTGTGAAAACAAATGACCTCTCTTCTGAGTCTGTGATGGGCCGCAAAGCACCGAACATAATTAGCTATATAATAATGTAAATATACTTTGTTGCGTATGTGTCTAAGGTATGAATGCCACTTAGCAATTCGATGTGCGTCTTGGGGGTGGGGTGAGTTTTTCTGGCTGCTTTTCAGGGTTAAAATGGAAACTGTTCACCTGTCAGGTGACAAAAAACCAATTTCTATAAATGTGCCAGGATAATTCTTCTCCTCCTCAAGAACAGCCAGTCCTCAGTCTATTCATTACTGTCTTTTTATAGTATTTTTATTTAATAAAACCTATTAAGGCTACCATACAAATCTCTTTACTTATGCTTTTATCTTTTAACTGATCAATTTTTATATTGCTGACATCCCTTCTTCACCATTTGTTCATTTAAAAATTCATAGTATGTGAGCTATGTCTCCAGGGAAGTGTCTATAAAATTTGTTACAGCTGGCAAATGTGTATGAGTCAGTGATAGCACATGACTAAATGCTTCACAGAAAATAAAATTTGTTTCTGTAGTAAGCAGAACTGTTTAAATGTTATTTATTTTTATGTTTCAAAGAAAATATATTGTGAAGTGCTGCATTGATTTAAAAGGCAACAATGTCTGTGTACACGCTGTAGAAGGGAAATTTATGAAACCTTTGCACAACTCCTTTAATTGAATTTTCCAAATCTCTCACCACACACAAATAATCAATATCTTCTGCAGAGAAAACCAGTCAGAATTATTACAGTCTTTCTTTTCAATTTTGTTGTCATCAGCACATAAGAACACCTGGATATTTGTACTGTCTGCTTGCAAGTTATTTACACCTCCTAAACACATAATTGCTACTAAGTGAGTCCAAATGTATAATTTTAACATTTGCTACAGATTTTTTTCAAAAGGAAAATTATTATGCTTTAAGAAAAGCATAAGAATTTAAAGCATGGAAGAAAATTATGTAAAAGACTTTGAAAAGTAATAAACCTGTTTGGTTTTCCTTAAATCTAAGACAAATCTTAAGTAAGCATTTCCAGCAGTTGGTAGTGTTCCCCGAACAGTGATGCCTGGCACAGAAGAAGAACATTAGCAGTATCTACAGTGGAGGTCTGACCTGGGAACAGCACGCACAACAGTGACTCCATACAAAGGGCTGGGGCTGCAGTGCACTTTAATGTGTACATGTGGCACAAAATTAACAGCTATCTCCAAGTCAATCCAGGAGAGCACATGGAATTTTTAAGAGAATGTTCAAACTCAGATGAGTGCTTTTTAAAACTGAAGTATCTGACAAAAAATATACTTAATTTATAAGATGAAAAGCCAAAAGGGTAGTAGTCTTCGGGAAGTAAGATTATTTAGCCAATATGATGAATACTTTTTCAAGATTGAGTTGAGAGAAGCAAAACATACTTTTGTTAAAAATACTCTAATGGTTTCTAGGAAGAAAAGGCAATGCCAAAACTACTTTATAGTGTCAGCACAGAAGGGCTTTCAACTTGTCATGTAGCCTAAAGAATTTTGGAATTCTCGAACCAAGAAGAATTTTACAATGGAAGTTAACTAAAGAAAACAGTCTGTGCTTCTTTCAAAAGACCAGAGCTAGAAGTTCTGAAATCATTTCTGTTACAAATAGCTGAAACAATCAACTTTTTTGAACCCTGTAAAGTTCAGATGGTTATACTACGTTTGAAATATGCACTCTGCCACCTACACAGTTATTCTCAAAACATAAAATATGTTTTGGACTGAAACTGTCTTGATTTCTTATCTTGGCAGCTGCTCCCCAATTTGCTTACATTCTTTTCAAAAACATTTTGTTTACTGGAATTCCTAGACACAGACCAACAATGGTGGCATTTTAATATCTCCAGAAAAACTGAAAATGCCAACTGCTGCAGAATGCCATCTATTGACTAGGGGCTATCTGTGAGAGGTTGTTTTTAGTAGAGGTTGACTATGAAAAGCAAATACATTGCATGCCTTCCCGTGTGATGACAATGTGACATTCCGTCCGTCAGCCCACTGAATAGTCAGATGTCTTAAGCTTAAGCATAACAAATTTAAAATAATTATGAAAATTCACATCCATATCTAACAGAAAAGGAATCTTTCATTTCATTGTTTTCCTAATAGTCATAAAGCCAATATTATTAGGGAAAGTGAAGTTAGTCTTATATCCTAAGTAACCAAAAGAAGACTTCCTTTGTTCAAGAACCTTGGGTTTAGCAGCGGAGTGCCTGTTATTCATTCACATAGTCTAAACAGGCATTCTGATTCATAAGGTCTTAGGGAAAGTTTAGTGACCTCTCCAAGTTATTGGGGATGTTTTAGTTACAGGAAGCTGGCACAGTATGTGTCACGTGCCTGTTTACTTAATCCTGTAGAATCATTCTTCACCCTGCAATACCAGCTGCAGGTGGTACTGAGGGAAGGGACGGGCACCAAGGTGAAAGAGGAAAAGACCAATCTAAACGGGCAATGGCAGCGGAAATGTTGCCGTTCTCCTGCAATTCTAGGAAAACTTTAGAAGAATCTGAAGGGTAAGAGGAATGACCAGCATCGTCCTCAATGGCCACCTCAGGGATGTGCTGATGGTGAAACAGTGGCTGGCCTAGTCCCTCCTTTATGATTACAGAAATGAAACAAATTCAGTATATATCATAAGAGCCGACTCAAAGAAACCTTCTGATGTCATGAAGAGTCACAAGATGTAAAATTTAAACAAATTTGGATAATAATAGAAAAAAAGTAAAGTAGAAAACATCATTAAGACTCAAAGCCCAGTCTCCAAGGGAACACATGAAGCAGACTAATCTCAGATGTCACAAAAATTAGCAAATGCTTCTTAAAATTAGTGTGATAAGAAGAGGGGAGACTTGTTAATTTAGCAGAGAAGAATCTGTGTGTTTGTGTTTATGTGTGTGCACAATCTTTAACAACAAAAAAACAAATAGCAAATATGTCTAGCAGGAAGCAGAGGAAGCAGAGGGGAAGCACCCAGTGAAATGCAGGAACTCAACCTCAAATTACACAGGAAGCAAGTTTTCCTAAGTCAAAAAGTGAAGAACTTTTAGTAGTCTAGAAGACAGAAAGAGCTAATGTAGCTTGTGCCACATAGGAATGGAGGATTATCCGTACAAATACATGGTCCAGATAGTATATAAAAACAACACATACTGGCATACAACATGCAAACAGGTTTTTAAATTAAGTTTGTATTTATTCTACAAGTAATTAATGCCTACTGGAAATTTCAAAACATGATTTAGTGATTCAATTTCTTCTATGAATGAAAGAAATCAAACCTTGTAAGAGCCTGGAAATGGACAAGTCAGTCTGCACAAATAAAAGCTACAAGGCTGGTCTTACACAAATGCACAAAGAATTGAGGTACAATGAGTAACTAAAATGAATGGCATATTATCCAAAAGCCCCCAAGGAGATTTTAGTGAAGTAGCAATACTTTCAGAAAATGTTCTTGAGAATTATTTGATGGCTAGTGAGATGGCTCAGTGGTGAAGATGCTTCCTGCCAAAGCCTGATAACCCGAGTTTGGTCTCCAGAGGCACATGCTAGAGGGAGAGAACTGATTCCTCTGACTTGCCTGCAGACCTACAAGTATACCATGGTATACCCTCTAACACATGAATTCAATGTAATAATTCTGCTAACTAACTACCCGAGAATTTTCCTTCATTTCTCCAAATTTGGTAAATGCCAGTTTTAATTATTAATAGTTCTAGGAAAGTATGGATTTTAAAATTATGTCATCAACACAAGATATAGAAGATTTCTTCTGACTGAGAAATAATACACATAGAAATGTCACATAATCCTGTCAGGTTAGGAAAGTTCAACAGTGACACTGAAGTCACGCTTTGAAGAGCTAACGTAAGAGAAAAGAGACCCCAATCTGCTTCCAGGTCACAGTACAAGTAGGGTGCAAAAGCCCACTTTGCGTCTCTCTGCAACAGCTTTGGAGATATCTTGCCCATTACTTTTGGGTAAAGTCGTTGGCCTCTGTATCTGACTGGAATCTGGTGTCACCACTGGAGGTCACTGTTCAAGTCCTAGCCCAGTCAGACATGGTAGACTGGTTGACCCATGCCGGTTATAAAAATATCCCATGATTTTGCTTAATTGTGATTCCCAGATATAGACCTATAACATCATGTACACATACGTGGCATGAAAGTAGAAGTGAAAATATTTAGGGGAAATAAAGGGAAGAATGGAGGAGAAAGTATGGTAGGTGGTTAAGCTCACCACACAATATATACTTGTGCCAAGATGTCCTTTTAACCCAGGACCATAAATAGACACAATGAAAACCTAAAATAGAAAGTGTATACACAATATATTGTGAGTCAAACATATATATTTATATGCATATATAAGCATATATGGACCTGCCTTATTAGGGTTTCTATTGCTGCAACAAAACACCATGATCAAAAAGCAAGTTTGGGTTATACTTCCATACCACAGTCTATCACTAAAGGAAATCAGAACAGGAAGTCAAGCAAGTCTGGAACCTGGAGGCAGGAGCTGATGCAGAGGCCATAGAGGCCATGGAGGAAAGCTGCTTACTGACTTGCTTCTCATGCTTGCTCAGCCTGCTTTCTTATAGAACCCAGGGCCACCAGCCCTGGAATGGCAGCACCCCCACTGATCACTAATTGAGAAAATGCCTTACAGCTGCATCTCATGGAGGCATTTCCTCAACTGAAGCTCCTTCCTCTCTGATGACTCTAGCTTGTGTCAAGTTGACTCATAAGACCAGTTAGTACAGGATCATACACATTTTTTTTATAGTTTGGGTACATAACTGAAATCATATTGCATATGATCATTAAAATCTAAAGAAAGACTTTAAATGGCTGTAGGAAATTGTTTTCTATGAATATAATTTACTTAGCTTAATGCTACACTTGAAGATGTTGCATAAAATTTCCTTCATGAAAATTTCATGAGTGCTTGTATCTACAAAAGATAATGTGTAGGAATGCTCACAGCATTCTTCAATAGTTTTCAGGGGAGGAAAAAAGGAACAAAGTCGGGTTACTTGGAAGAACATGGATGGAACTAACGCTATCTTGTGAAGTGAAGTAAGCCTGACCAGAAAGAGAGTTATCATCACGTGCTCTCTCATCTGCAGAGTCCAAGGAACAAATAAGGAAGGTGACAAAAAAGCAGAAGGGACGCCATTAGGAACTCGATGCCCTCTTCTGCAGCCAGCTCGGGAACACAGGCACACACCCCTGCACGTCCTCAGACAGGGAAGGATATGGTATGGGTGGGTAAGAGGGGGCAATACATGTGAAGAAGATAAAAATGCTTTATGTACGCATGGGATTATCACAATAAAACCCCACATTTTGTACAATATATAAATGCTATAAAAAAAAAAAACTCTCTTAGATAAAAGGGCAATCCCCCCCCCCATCAAATGCTGACTTTCAAATTGGTCTCAAAATGTTTAGAACTTACTTGGATATGGTGTGTCTGACCCATGGAAACTGAAAACCAACCAAATTAGTTTTCAGTGTAAAATGCTCATAATTATAAGTTCTTAGTAGATCAAATGCCAAAGGATCACTAATGACCTGTAAGTTTCTAGAATTAGAATTACTTTTAATGCTTTAAAAATATTCTACCACTAAAAATTTAAAGATTATTAACATTCTAAAAAGAAATTACAATAAAAAGACAAAACTGTATTTTAAAAGGTATTTCAAAATTCAGTCATCAAAAAAGTAAATTTCACCAGGTGTGGTCTTCTTGTTAATGTATTACCAACATTTTTAAATAAAATAATGCAGGGCTGGTTCAACATACGCAAATCTATCAATGTGATCCACCATATAAATAAACTGAAAGAAAAAACCATATGATCATTTCATTAGA
>NC_022016.1:67452457-67455480 GCF_000317375.1 Microtus ochrogaster
TTCTTTTGGTCGTCGTGTGTGCATGCACACACACTTAGGTTTTAGTTTGTGAACTGACTGATATGAAAGCATTTCTCTTTTTAAAAAGATTTACTTTATTTTATCTTATGTGTATGAGTGTTTTGCCTACATGTATTCTGAGCACCATATATGTTTCTGGTGCCTATAGAGGTCAGAGGACGGCACTGGATCCCTAGGACCTGGAGTTACGGATGGCTGCGCAGCACCACGTGGGTTGTTGGGAACCAAAACCACGTCCTCTGCAGGAGTGATAAGAGCTTTCAACTGAGGAACCACACTCCAGCCCCATGAAAACATTTCCTTACGTAATAAACTAAAGTACAATCTTACCTTTGGGGGGAATTTTTGAATTCTTCTTATCAAACAGCTTTTGTTCTGTTGCTTTTGTCACTATATTAAAAAACAAAACAAAACCACCTTCAGAGTAAGAAGTAACATAAGGGGCTGTAGAGATGGCTTGGTGGTTAGCTGACTGAGCCAGTATAAGAACTAGAATTTGTGTCTCTGCACCCATCTAACAAGCTGGGAATCTTGTGCATGACTATAGTCCTAGATCTGAATAGGGTGGGGACAGGAAGATGCCCAAGACTTGCTGGTTTCCAGACAAATGAGAAAACAAAAGTCCCAGACTGAAGGAGAAACCCTGACCCACAGGAACAGGCAGTGTGATAGGGGTACACACACATGAACATAAGCTCTTTAACACAAACACAAAGACACACAATCTTTTTTTTTAAAGAATTGACATAAAATATTTGGGTGTGGTTGGCACACACCTGTAATCCCAGCATTCAAGAAGCTGAAAAAAAAAAAAAGAGGATTGTTGTGACTTCAAGGAGAGCCTAGGCTATGTGATGAATTCAGGACAATCTGGGCTAAGAACAAACAAATATGGAATATGAATGAATAATTCCTCATTATTTGGAAGATCATGCAAAATGACACATACTGTAGCTATCAAGCACAACTCTGCCCTCTTTCTTACTTTGAAAGTGAGCGCACTAGAAAGGAAGTCTGCTTGCAGTTTCCAGTGAGCAATCTTTTCTTCTGCATCCAAGGGGAAGCCATAAAACAGCAAATCCTCTAAAAGACACATGACTCCTTTTCTAATGAAAGAACAGTACTTCTACCTGGGCAGCTCTGAATATGTGTGATCTATCAGACTGAAACGTGAGAAACATTAGGAGGTTTATCTCTAAAATTACTATCGTTAGAAATACAGGGGCTGGAGAGACGGCCCAGTAGTTAAGAGCACAGAGGTCCTGAGTTCAATTCCCAGCACTCACATGGTGGCTCACAACCATCTGTAATGGAATCCGATGCCCTCTCGGGTACGCAGACAGACATGCAGACAAAACACTCATATACATAAAATACATAAATTAAAAAAGATCTTTAAAAATACATTAATCTTTCTTACTTAGTGTTCTAGTTTTCTCTACTTCATTTTTTAAGGAACATGGGACCAGGGAAACACCAATGAGATCTTCAAGTCTTCTGTTATTCTTCAAAGCCTAAAAGAAAACTATTTTTAATGTATTGAGTAAGTTCTCTATAACCAAGAGGTTATTTATAAACAAAATATAATACACTGAAGTCTTCATTTAAAAAAAATCTTAAATTAGGAAATTTGATCTTTCCTGGTAAGTCAAGTGTAACAAGCCCTATAGAGGCTGTAAGGTTTGAGACAGGATTTCTCTATGTAGTCTTAGCTGATCTGAAACTCAATATATAGACCAGGCTGGCCTTGAACTCTAGACATCTGCCAGCCTCTGCCTCCTGAGTGCTGGCATTAAGGGAATATATCTCTATGCTCAATTAAGAGCAGGCTTTTAAAAAATTATTATTATTAAGAGACGTAATTTAAACATGCCAGGTGTGGTGGCGATTGCCTTTAATTCTAGCACTTGCAAGGCAGAAGTAGGTGAATCTCTGAGTCCAGCCTGGTCTACATAGTTGAGTTCTAGGACAGCCAGAGCTACATAGTGAGACCCTATCTCAAACAAACGAAAATTCCAGAAACCTTAAACATATACACAAAATTACTTTTAAATGTGAAAATGCCAGCTATTACTAAAATATTACAGTTAATCATTATGTATTATAACCAGGGAGATTCCCATGAGAAATAAATTATATACTCTGCAAACTTGTGGCTAGACATACAAGGCTTCTTTTTTATCCTTTTCAAAATGGACAGCAGAGGTCTGAAAATTGCATGTGAGAAAAGTGCAAACCTGTATACTACTTAAATTCTTCATTATCTCCATGGTGTTTTCTGCTGATCTCTCAATTTTAGATAGCAGCACTATGAATCTAGGAAGGAACAGACAAGCATAGTTACTAAGAATAAGCATGGAAATGTGTCAGGTCCCAGGGTTGTAAGTCTATTCCTAGAGACACACGCTGTTCTCTAGCCCTTTCTTCAAGTGTCAAAGAGCTAACATATGGAAATGTTCTCCCCTTGCTTTGATATTCCTTTATAAGCACAACACACATTATTAATCACCCTCTCAGCGCCTACTCGCCCAGCTTCCATTCCCACCCATCAGTGTGAGGGGAGATATAGCCACCTCTTTCCTTTCCATACATCCTTTTTGAGTTAATATTCCACTGTTCACTTACCATGGTTGAGACTTCAGGGCAGTGCTATCTAGGAACTTAAAATAATAGCTTGCAGAGTTCAGTGTGAAAAAGATACAAAAGTAATCTCTTAAATTTGAACTAATAGGGAAAAGCTACTTCCTTGTGATCATGTTATTCATCAGTAGGTTGGAATTTTTCCTCCTTAGGATTTAAACTTAATTTTTGTAAGTTTGAATCACCAGTTTCAACCTGTTCATTGTGACCCTTTTGGGAGTCACATATCAGACATCCTTCATATCAGATATTTACATTACAATTCATAACTAGCAAAATTACAGTTATGAAGTAGCAATGAAATAAATTTATGGTTGGGGTCAGCACAGCATGAAGAAGTGTCTGAAAGCAACATTAGGAAG
>NC_022016.1:67455615-67477002 GCF_000317375.1 Microtus ochrogaster
TTGAGAAAGAATGCCAAAGTGTAACTCTGGTTGGCTTGGAAACAGCTATGTAGCCCAGCTGTTCTCATATATGTAGCAATTCTCTTGCTTCTGCTTCTAGAGTGCTGGAATTATGGGCATGGACCACTACAACTGCTTAACTTCTGAGGGATGCACACACCAAAAATGGATAATTTTAAGGGCTGAACAATATTCTATCAAATAAACAAGCCAAAGATGACTTAATCATTGTTGTGGTTTCAGGCTGTATTCTAATCTTAAGATCTCATCATCTAAGAATACATATCCAGAACGTAACAGAAATGTAAGTCACACATATACTTTTCAAGTAGCTGCATTAAAAGGAATAGAAAGAAATAGTTAAAATTTAATAACATTATTTAGCTCAAGATATTCAAAGAATTATTATTTAAACATAAAATAATATAAAAATTCCTGAGATATCTTTGTAGTTTTCAAGTCTGATGTATATTTATACTGAAACATCTCATTCAGACTAGCCACACTTCAAATGAATTTTAGCTACATGACTGAATCACCCTGAGGTCAAGGAAGAAAAATTAAAGACTTCCTAGAAGTCAATAAAAATGAATGCACAACATACCCAAACTTATGGGACATCATGAAAGCAGTGCTAAGAGTAAAGTTCATAGCACTAAGTGCCCACATAAAGAAAGAGAAATCTCACACTAACGACTTAATGGCACACTTGAAAGCTCTAAAACAAAAAGAAGCAGACTTACCCAGGAGGAGTAAATGACAGGAAATAATCAAATTGAGGGTCAAAATCAATAAAATAGAAACAAGGAAAGCAATACAAAGAGTCAATGAAACAAAGAGCTGGTTCTTAAAGAAAATCAACAAGATAGACAAATCCTTATCCAAACTAACCAAAAGGCAGAGAGAGAACATCTAAATTAACAAAATCAGAAATGAAAAGGGGGACATAGCAACAGACACTGAGGAAATCTAAAGAATCATTAGGTCATCCTTTGAAAACCTGTACTCCACAAAATTGGAAAATATAAAAGCAATGGACAATTTTTTTTCAGATAGATACCATATACCAAAATTAAATCAAGACCAGATAAACTATTTATTTATTTATTTATTTTTAAGACAAGGCTTCTCTATAGTTTTGGAGCCTGTCCTGGAACTAGCTCTTATAGACCAGGTTGGCCTCAAACTTATGAGTGCTGGTATTAAAGGCATGCACCACCACCACCTAGTTCCAGATAAACAATTTAAATAGACCTATAACTGCTAAGGAAATAGAAGTCATCAAAGGCTCCCCCCCTCAAAAGAAAAGCCCAGGGCAGATGGTTTCAACACAGAATTCTATCAGAATGTCAAAGAAGAGCTAATACCTATACTCCTCAAATTGTTCCACACACTAGAAACAGAAGGAACATTGCCAAACTCTTTTTATGAGGCTACAGTAACCCTGATTTAAAAAAAAACTCAAAGACTCAAGCAAGAAAGAAAATTACAGACCAGTCTCACTCATGAACATATATGCAAAAATAATCAATAAAATAATGGCAAGCAGAGTCCAAGAGCATATCAAAAAAATCATCCACCATGATCAAGTCAGCTTCATCCCAGAGATGCAGGGATGGTTCAACATACGAAAATCTATCACAAGAAACTCATGTGAATCTTGAATTTCATTCCTCATATTGATTCTAGGAATACAGTATGAAGCTTAACTGCAGTCTCAACCATCTACAAAACCTCCTATCCACGTACAAGGAATTTCTTTTTGGCAGCACTCTCATCCAGAAAATGGGGAGTTGTTCTTGTAGTTTATTATTTTTTATAGTCAAGAGAAGATTTCTGTGCTCTCTTAAGTGCTATTGTGAATTCTGTATTTGTGTGGTAATTTGTACAATAAGGAAATAAATCTATAAATGAAAAAACCCAAAAATATGTCATTGTAATCCACCATATAAACAAACTGAAAGAAAAAAAACATATGATCATCTCATTAGTTGCTGAAAAAGCCTCTGATAAAATATAACACCCCTTCATGATAAAGGTCTTGGAGAGATCAGGGATACAAGCAATGTATCTAAATATGATAAAAGCAATATACAGCAAGCCAACAGCCAACATCAAAATATATGGAGAGAAACTCAAACTGATTCCACTAAAATCAGGAATAAGACAAGGCTGTCCACTCTCTCCATGCCTATTCAATATACTACTGTAAGTTCTAGCTAGAGCAATAAGACAACAAAAGGAGAACAAGGGGATACAAACTGGAAAGGAAGATGTCAAACTTTTGCTATTTGCAGATGATATGATTATATACATAAGTGACCCCAAAAATTCTACCAGGGAACTCCTTCAGCAGATAACCACATTCAGTAATGTGGCAGGATACAAGATCAACTAAAAAAAAATCAGTAGCCCTACTATATACAAATGGTAAAAGGACTGAGAAAGAAATCAGAGAAACATCATCCTTTATAATAGCCACAAATAACATAAAATTTCTTGGGTGGTGTAACATTAAACAAAGAAGTGAAAGACCTGTTCAACAAGAACTTTAAGTCTTTGAAGAAATAAATTGAAGAAGATACCAGAAAATGGAAAGATCTCCCATGATCTTGGATAGGGAGAATCAACATAATAAAATGGCAATCTTACCAAAAGCAATCTACAGATTCAATGCATTCTCCATCAAAACCCCAACACAATTCTTCACAGACCTCGAAAGAACAATACTCAACTTCATACGGAAAAACAAAAAAACCCAGGATAGCCAAAACAATACTATACAATAAAGGAACTTCCAGATGCATCACTATCCCCGACTTCAAGCTCTACTACAGAGCTATAGTAATGAAAATAGCTTGCTATGAGCATAAAAACAGTCAAATGGGTCAATGGAATCAAATAAAAGACCCTGATATTAACCCATACACCTATGAACACCTGATTTTCGACAAAGAAGCTAAAATTATACAATGGAAAAAAAATAAAGCATCTTTAACAAATGGTGCTGACATAACTGGATGTCGACATGTAAAAGAATGCAAATATATCCTTACCTATTCGCATGTACAAAACTCAAGTCCAAACGGATCAAACACCTTAACACAAATCCAGCCACACTGAACCTCATAGAAGAAAAAGTTGGAAGTAGCTTTGAGCACATGGGCACAGGAGACCACTTCCTAAATATAACCCCAGTAACATAGACACTGAGAGCAACAATTAATAAATGGGACCTCCTGAAACTGAGAAGCTTCTGTAAGGCAAAGGACACAGTCAATAAGACAAAACAGCAGCCTACTGAATGGGAAAAGATCTTCACCATGCTACATTGGACAGAGGACTGACTGATCTCCAAAATATATAAAGAACTCAAAAATCTAGATATTAAAATACCAAAAATCCAATTAAAAATAGGGTACAGATCTAAACAGAATTATCAACAGAAGAATCTCAAATGGCCGAAAGATACTTTAAAAATTGCTCAACATCCTTAGCCATCAGGGAAAGGCAAATCAAAACAACTCTGAGATACCATCTTACACCAGTCAAGATGGTTAAGATAAAAAACACCAATGATAGCTTATGCTGGAGAGGATGTGGAGTAAGGGGAACACTCCTCCATTGCTGGTGAGAATGCAAACTTGTACAGCCACTTTGGAAATCAGTATGGCGGTTTCTCAGAAAATTGGGAATCAATCTACCTCAAGACCCAGCAATACCACTCTTGGGCACATACCCAAAGGATGCTCAATCATACCCACAAGGACATGTGCTCAACTATGTGCATAGCAGCATATTTATAATAGTCAGAACCTGGAAACAACCTAGATGCCCCTCAACTGAAGAATGGATAAAGAAAATGTGGTACATTTACACAATGAAGTACTAATCAACAGTAATAAAACAATGAAATCCTGAAATTTGCATGTGAATGGATGAACTAGAAAAAACTATCCTGAGTGAGGTAACAGACCTAGAAAGACAAACACAGTAAATACACATAAGTGGATATTAGACATAAAGTAAAGGGTATCCAGCCTGTAGTCCAGAACCCCAGAGAATCTGGATAACAATGACAGACATACATGGATCCCCCTGGGAAAGGGAAATAGACAAGATCTCCTGAGAACACTGGGAGTTTGGGGATGGCGGTAGAAGGGAGGATGGGAGGGGAAGAGGGTGGGAAATGGGGAGAGAGGAGGAGAACATGAGGGAATGGGAGAGTTGATATGGGGAAAGGATAGAGAAGGGAAGCAAGGAAAGAGATACCTTGATTGTGGGAACCATTATGGGGCTAGCGTGAAACCTGGCACCAGAGAAATTCTCAGGAATCCACAGAATGACCCCAGCTAAGAACCTTAGCAATAGTGGAGAGGGTGCCTGAACTGGCCTTCCCCTATAGTCAGATTGATGACTACCTTCATAGAGCCTTCATCCAGCAACTGATGGAAGCAGTTGATCTACAGCTAAGCTTTGGGCCAAGCTTCCAGAGACCAGTCAAAGAGAAGGAGGAGCAATAATATGAGCAAAGGGGTCAAGATGATGATGGGGATACCCACAGAGACAGCTGAGCTGAGCTAGTGGGAACTCACTGACTCCAGACTGATAGCAGAGGAACCTGCAGAGAACCAAACTAAGCCCTCTGAATGTGGGTGACAGTTGTGTGGCTTGGGCAGTCTGTAGAGCCACTGGCAGTGGAACCAGGATTTATCCCTAGTGCTTGAACTGGTTTTTGAACCCATTCTTTTTGGAGAGATAACTTGCTCAGCCTAAATATAGGGGGAAGGGCTTTGGTTATGCCTCAAAGTGATTTGTCAGACTTTGTTGACTCCCCATGGGAAGCCTCACCCTCTCTGAGCAATGGATGGGGGATGGGGTGGGAGGAAGTGGGGGGAGTGAGAGGATGGGAGGGAGTAGGAACTGGGATAGGTATGTAAAATATGAAAAGATTGTTTAAATAAATAAATTTTAAAAAAATGAAAGAAGAAAGGAAAGGTCGTCACTGGTTACTTTGCCACCACTTCTCCGATCATCAGGTGCTTATCCCATTTCTGACTCCTGAGTGTTTATTAATAAAGAATAATTAGATAAACGCTTCAGAGTTCCCTATAAATGATTTAGAAAACATGTTCAATATACCTCATTTCTAAATTGAGGGCATATTAACTTACAACATAAGACTATGAACTCTAAGTGGGTTGAAATTTCACTTTACATCCTACGGTATAGCATGCAGAAATCACTTCATAGATGAGGTGAGCATATGAGCCACTTTGCAAATTCAACTCCCTTGATAATTCAATCCTTCCAGGTTGACATACATAAATAGTATTTCTAGGATACACAGAATTTCTGCAAAAAATACTTTCATTCAGAGGTACTGGTGGCAGGCCAATGTGAACTGGGCTGGGTGTTGGCATCCACTCTGGGCTGAGGAGAGCCCTCCTCACCCTCTCCCTCCATGCTTGTGCCAATCTGCTCCCTTTCTATCCAGGTGTCTGTTAAATGGAGATTTTCTTATTAGTTTTACCTCAAACTGGTCTATATACACAAGCCTAGACCTAGGCTTAATCAGTATTAAAATGAATGCGTTATACACTCCTGCTACATAACCATGTAAGACAAAAGTACTTTCCTTAACAGCAGAGAGTTAAGAAGAGAAGCATATAAAATAAATAAATGCTTAGATAGAATAATTCAGCCCAATTATAAACTACTAATTTACAAAAAATTAAAGGATTCATTTAAAAACAGTCAAGTTTTTCCTGAGTACGATTCAGTGACTGTAACTTTAAAGCCAAGCTTACCCATTGCTGTCTTTTGCTATGGATTCCTCTCTCGCAGGTGAGCTGAGGTTATTCTGCTTTGTCTTTCCTACATGAGTGTAACAAAGAAAAGAACACAATGTTAAAGAGGTGATTGGCCAAATTTTAATCGATTGAATTGACAAATTTTAGCTACCTGTAATTCCAGCACCTGAAAGACTGAATCAGAAGGCCTGAGACTGGCCTGGTAAGCATCACCTGACTCAGCTTACAAAACAATCACACAAAGTTGAATTTAGACTGCTGAATATTAAACAGGAAGGGAAAAACAGAAGGAGAGTAAGGAAAAGAAAGTATTTTGTTTCAGTTTTTCATTTCCTTTCTTTAAAAAAAAATCTTGACCAAAAGTTAATTTCTTGAATTTTGTACTATACTGAGTATATTCAGTAAAGTATACTCCAAAATCAAATAATAAAATTGCTTCCTTAACTTGTAATTCATTTCCACATTTTATCCCCAGAAGCCAGTGGCAGCCTAGATTATTTTACTAGAATTTTTATCAGGTGTCCAATGCTTTTCTAAATATTTATATTATTGCATAATAATTAACCATATATTAGCCACTATGTGGGTCAATAAAAATCTTGGTTTTCTTAGCTCTTTAAGTACTTTTCAGTTACTAAATAGGACTTTAAATATCTCTCCAAATAACATTTTTTAGTTAATCATTCTCTTTTCTTCATTCTATTCTCCTTAAAAAGTAAACACAATACGTGCCTGGCTCAGTGGCCTTTAATCCCAGCACTCAGGAAGCAGAGGCAGGTGGCTGAGTTCAAGGCCAGCCTTGTCTACAGAGTGTGTTCCAGGCAACCAGGGCTACACAAACAAAACCCTCCCAGAAAAACAAAACAAAACAAAACACAAACAAACAAAAAGAGGGAACACAAGACACAGCACTTATTGAAGGACAATGGAATCATATCAGCATTTTTCTTTCTAGATTAGATACACATGTTTTAACACTTGTGCTCTTGACTTTTTTTTTTTAAATACAACTTTACAAAACACCTATTATAAGTGTGTTATCATTGACTCTACACTGAGTTCAGAACTGTTTTTAAAGGTTCTGGCAGGAATCCAGGGAGCCTTTTCCTTACCTAAGGAAAACAGCTTTCAGTGGATAAGACTTGAAAGCACAATTATTGGTGATGATGACGATGGTTAACACATGGCACTTATTAGGGCCAGCTACTGTTTTAAAGAAGCTACACAAAATAATTCATCTAATCTGGGCATGGTGGTGCATGCCTGTAATCCCAGTACTTCTGAGGTGGGGGGAAGAAGACCAAAGAGTCAAAGTCAGCACGGGCTCAGCATGACCAAGATGACAAAGGTGCTAAAACATGGAAGAAAAATGGTACTTGATGGATGAATGGCTTTTGTTCAGAAGATGGTTCAGTGTCATACAACTCCGATGTGAGTTCGGTCTCAGGAGTGTGTGGGGGTGCACATGTGTAACCTCCATACCTACAGGAGACAGGAGGCAGAGAGAGGAGATTGCTCTGAAACTCACAGGTCATCTAGCTCAGAGAACAAGTGAAACAAGATAGAAGGTGAGAATTGACACTCAAAATTGCCCTCTGACCTCCACATTCCATCTGTGAGACTTGAACACAGTATGCAAAATCCAAGTATAAGGATTTGGGGTTTATTATCAAGTATAATGAGGAGCAAGTAGAAATAAATTGTTTTCTAAATGTTATTTAAATTTCCTGTTCAAGTTTGAACAATATTTTAAAAGGGGGAAATAGAAAAGGAGGTCATGATCTCATCTGAATTTTAAATTACTTTGTTTTATTTTATAACTTGGAATTTATGATATCTGATAATGATTAGGCTTTTTTATTTCTAAAACATTCAGAAGACATATTAGTATTGAGAGTATGATTACAAATGATGTGAATTAATTCAGGACCTTAACAAAGTTTTATATGTGATATGTGTGTATATGTATATATATATATACACATATACTCATACATACATATCTATCAGAGTAAATTAAACACATATGTCCACTTTAATTAATAACCAAAGTGAACCAGTAATCACCACATAAGTCAAAAAGTAGAATATTGCCAGCACCTCAGAAACCCTTGCAGTTTGACTTTTTTATAAAAGAGCATACTTAGTACCAATAATGTGACAATTACCCATATAAATGTCAAGTGAAATCATGTGACCAATCTTTTTATGGGCAAAAGGAATGTTCCCTTAAGTCCTTTCTTAATTTCAATATGGAAATTGAGTATGCATCAATTTAACATCTACTGAGATTTTCATACAGAGATATGCAATCTCTAAGCTATTATTTTTTAATTAAGAAGCTATATCAGGTATATAAAACTATAGAACTTGAGAGAAATGTATAGATTTTCACAAGTTTTTGTGGAAACAAACATAATATTAATAGCTTTAGGATAAAACACTTGATTAAACTAAAATTAAAGACACCCAATAGCTTAATATCTAAATACCTTAATATCTTAGGTAAAATGAGGACAATTTCTTTATACATTCTAGTATATGCTTAACATCCAATAAATGTTAAACAATAAAGTATAAATTAGGCTAGCCACAGCATAAATACATTTTATTAAATTTGAGCTTATTTAAAATTTTATATTACAGAAAATGACATCACCGATTCATGACCTTTTACAATATAAAAAAATTAAGCATATGAAATTGAGACTTGTGCCTTTAAATATAGATCTTAGCAGCAAACTACTAGAGAATAACAAATATAAATGTCAGAATTAAATGAAGAATATTTTAAAATAATTTTACATAAAAATTAGGTTATTCTGTATGGAAAAATTTTATGGCTGAAATACAATAAGTGTAAACTATGTAAACATATACTAAATGTGGGTAAAGCTAAATGGACAATATGGATAAGAATAACATTTAGAAGTACCCCTCTTAAACTGCAGCGTGGCAACACTGAGTTATATGCCCTTTAATATATGCACATGATGGATAGCTTGTTAAGGGCATATCTGTAACCATTATAATTGATAGTAGCTGAAGGCAGTCAGGCCATAACTTCTGTTTAATGGATGGAATAGTAAGGGAACAGCAGCAGCATTTTAAACTAAGTGCCTACAAAGTTTACATTTATGTCCAAAGTAACATTTCACTCTAGCCTTTTCTATGTTAAATTCCTTGAGAAGAGAAAAAAAAACAGCTGCAACAAGAGCTATATATCACTAAATCAAAACCTTGATTTAACCAATAACTAGAAGAATCTTACCATAAGTGGAAAAGAATGTTCAACTAACCATTTGATGGTCTGTTTCCGCACTCTTGTTCTTTGGGGGTTGTAGAAGAAGAAAATGGGCTCATTTGATAAGTTCCAGTTGTTGGAGAATAAGTTGTAATACTTTTCTTCCTTCTGCATTTTGAAGGACTAAATGACTAGAAATAAATAATAATTTTGAAGAGAAGTACTTACATTTAGTTACAGATCTTTGAAAATACCTTAAGTAACTCAGGAAAATGCAAATTAATACAACTTTCCTTGTTCTTTCTTTCAGGTGTTGAATGTATTTATCACTTTCAAAGTGAACATTATTCCTCTCAAATGAGGTAGATATTTCAGATCTCTACAATAATTAGGGCATCTCAATTTGATATTTATGAAAATTTGACATGAAACATTACTAACTGCTGCTATGTATTCCAGTGGTTAGAGATGAGGACTCTGGCCAGCACATTCTCACTGCTAATATGCAATATGTAATGTGGAGTGTAATTATGGAGCCAGACCTGGAAACTGTTACAAAGCCACAAGGATTCTAGGAAAGCTCGGTGCTCTCCTCAGCTTACCCGCAGTCTTCTGTCAGTGTTCTGTCTTAAGGTCTGCCACTTGTACCCTCTGGAGCACTTGCCTGAACTACGCAACTTCCTGCAGCTTCCTCCTTTATATTCTTCTAAGTGGTATGCATTTTCATAATATTGCACATTTTTGTCTAACGCATCAGAATTTGTTCCTGAAAATTAATATGTTTTTGTACGCTAGAGAACATAAACATGTATAAGGGATGACTTAAAAGGAAAAGTTGGTCCTTCTGCTCTACTCAATATACTCATTTGTTCACCTACAATTTCTATTAGTAGATTATGAACATGTGGGTCTCTAATCAGTCTACTATCTTAGCTTGGAATGTTATCTCTTATCTTCCCCGACTATTCTTTCTTTAGTGTTGGTCTCCAACTCATCATCTGCTTTCTCTAAATATCTGCTATCACACTATTGTTTGTTCCTAGATTCCTCGAAGCCTTGTTTTCTATGGTGGTTACTGACTATCACCTAACTAATGTGTATAAGGAAACATAATGAGGGACTAGGAAGCTAAATCAGCATAAGACCTGAGTTCAGATCTCCAGAATCTATATGAAGGCAGATGAAGAAAACCCATCTGTAACCCCAGCACTCTTATGGCAAGATGGTAGATGGAGACATGAGGATCCTGCATAAGAACCTAAGTTCAGATTCCCATAGTCCACATAAAGCCAGACCTGATAGCACAAGTCTGTCACCCTAGTTCTTCTCTAGCAAGATGGACGGTAGAGATAGCAGAATCTCTGTGGGTCAGCTAGGCTGGCAAACAGTCACCTAAGGGAATCAGTCTCAAGCAAGGTAGTATGTTGTGGCACATTACTTTAATTATGTAAAGATGTGTTGTATCTGTTTACCTAGTAAAGATATGTTGCTTTTTTTTTTTTACCCTGCTTGCCTAAGGCACCTGATTGGTTTAATAAAAAGCTGAATGGCCAATAGCTAGGCAGTAGAGGTATAGGTGGGGCTGGCAGACAGAGAAAGTAGGAAGAGGAATCGAGGCTTGAGAGAAGAAAGAATGAGGAAAAAATGCATCCACAGCTTTGTCACCTTTAAAAGCAACCTTGGTATTTGTTCTAGAAACTATGGGATCAACAATTTTTATAGTTAACATTTTAAATGATATATATTTGTTTGGGTGGAACAGAAGGCATTTATATCCTGTATCCACAATAGCCAAAATTGTTACAGTATCTTTTTAAAAAATATCCAACACTTGTAACATTCTATCTCTAATGCAGTCCTTCCTGCGGGATGAAAGGGTTCTAAGTCTCTCTACCAGGTAGTTACCATTACCTCTTCATCTTGAGTTTTCACCTGTTTGTGTGTATTCGGTCATAAACTATGACATTTTCCCAAGCCCTAGTCAACTTCTCCAAGAATTTATTGCCCAGAATGATTTCACTGTGTATGTACAAGGAATGAAAGTTACTGCCCTATTGTACATTTATGTCCATCTGTTTTCCTATTTTCACCAAAAGTTATTTTATCCAATTGCCAAATGTCTAAACACTGCAACTGTAGATAATATATTTCTTCTTGAAAACAATTTTATAGCTTTCAGGAAAACTCCCCCTCCCCAATCTCTGTGTTTCATACCAAGAATTTCCTCCTCTCTCCCCTCTTCTCAGTCACTTCTGTTCCTTAAAAGGAAAATATTTATAACTACCATACACAGAGAGGAAACGAAAACTCTACTTTTGCCTACTCTCTAACTGGGACTTCCTCCAGCAATCACACATCTTAGTATATTGGCATATCGTGTGCATAAACTTCCCCAAATACTTCTTTTCCTCAGTTTCACCACGATCTTCTAACTTTTAACTTGTGAAGATTCAGAAAAAACAATCCTAGGATCCTAAGAACTCCATCTTGCCTTCCTCCAAGCTCTGAGGGGCTTACACATTAGCTCTGATAATGGGAAGAGATTGAGAGAGACTGAGTTACTAATTACGAGGTCAGCAAGAAGAGGGCCATTTATTGACCCTTTTAGAAAAAGGAAAGAAAAGGTGAGAGGATTAGAGTCAGCTAGGAAAGGCAAAGGATTCAGGATGCAAACAAAATGCAGTAGATACAAACCCACTTCTATAATAATTTATGCCTGCTTCACATATTTACTGACACCTTAGAAATATTTAACACTACCATTAAACAAAGACTGTGTTCTAAGATTCAGATTATTTTCAGTCCCATTGCTACTACTGTACTTTCCGTTAAGAAGTCAAACCTTTTATCTTAGCAAAACTAAAATTTGAGCATAGATCTTTCTGCTAAGAAAAAAAAATCAATGCTCTCTCTATAATTTCCAATAGATAAGGCATTTGCCTTTGATTCTCTTCATGAATTGTAGCTTGCTTTGTCACCTTGTTAAAATCATGTTCAACCAAAAAGGTGCCTGCATATTATTGATTTTGTACCTTTTATAAACGGTCTAGAAAGTACTAACTAAGGGTTCTTTTACAGTGAAATATGGGATATAAAATTATTATTATGAACTATTAGCTGCTATCACTAAGATACTTAAAACAGGTATTAGAGGTATCCAGATAACCAGAGAAGAGCAGCTGAAGGCAGATCAGTCTTTGGTCTCTTTTCCCTTTTAAAATAGGGTCTTTCTTACTAACCCAGGTTGGTCTTGAACTTATGACCTTCACTCCTCAGCCTCGTCAGTGCTGGGATTACAAGTGTATTACCATGCCTCGGCAGATAATTATTATTAAGCTTACTCTGGTTGATAAGGTTTTTGGAATGTCCCACCTATGATATAATTATGGCATACTACCAATACTAGTCTGGAATTTATATTAGGAAACTCCAAAAACTGATTGTGTTGGGTGATTTTCATTTCGGATCTACCATTTCTGAGCTGTCATAATGGCTACTCTTAATGGCACTAGAGACACTGAGATTTTGTTGTTGCTTTCACAGTAGCTACAGGGAACAAAAGAACTTTGCACTTACTTAGTAATCTTATAGGGATAACAGGGGAAGAATATGAACACACATGCATATAAAGGGAATGGGTGGGCATGGCGGCACACACCTTTAATGCAAGCACTGGAAGGAAGAGGTAAGTTGACTTCAAGGAATTAGAGGCCAGTCTGCTGGTCTACATAGTGAGTTTTAGGACAGTCAAGTAAGACCCTGTCTCAATATGTGTGTGTATGACCAATATATTAGGTTTATGGTGACAGAAACATTCTACCACTCGATAAGGTGTTTAATACATAGGGTACATACATTGTTAAAAAACATTAAATGTACACCCAAGACCCACACATTTAATTATATATAAACTTAACTTTAAAATTTTAAAGGAAAAAAAACCTTTGGCTGAAGAAGATGGTATACTGTACTTATTTATTTTGTTTGTGACACAGGATCTCACTTTGTAGCACAGGCCAGACTGGACTCACCACACAGCTCAGGTCACTTCCAACTCACAGAAATCCTCTTTGCTTCAGTCTGCCCAGTGCTGGGACGAGTGACCGGCACTACCATGCCTGTCTAGATACATTTCTTTTAAATCAGCATTAGTCTTCTGCAACTTATTTTATTTCTTACAATTACTTACTTAGTTTGTATGTATGACTTCCAGGATGTTTTCCTTCTAGCATGTAGATTCCGGACATGCAGCTTCATTCATAAACCTTAGCTACAAGAACCCTCTGCTGAGCCATCTTGCTGGCCCATCTTCCACAATTTTAAAGAGACTAGACTGCGGTCTTTAATTTGAAAGGTACTCCAGCACAACAAATAATACATATTACTATACTATTACTATCTCACACTACAATCCTCAGGGAAAGTTGCTTTTAAAGAAATATGTCCATGGTTATTTCTAATCATACTTTCATAGATCCTTTTATTTTTTTCAGAATGTCATCCAATTTCATTCAATACATTGTTCACTTACTGAAGTATGATTTAAATAAAATGAACAGATCTTAGTTTGACTTGATGAGCTCTGACATTATTTACCGATGTGCCTCTACCTGAGCTATGCGTGCTCATCATACATTTCCTTCTGCTCTTTCCTTTTAGTTTAAGTCCAAGCCCAAAGGCAACCACTCTCTAACTCCAAAACCCACACATAGCTGCTGCCTCTTGAACCTCAAGTATATGAAGCATACAACCTTCTTTTGCTTAACATGTTTTTGAGATCACCTCTGTTGTTGTATATGTTAATAGTGCACTATCTTTCATTGTTTGCTGGTATTCCTTTGTTTAAATAGGCCATAGTTTGCTTTTCCATTTTCTTCTTCCAGTTTGAGAATATTAGGAATTCAGTTATTAAGGGCACTCTTCTACCTGGCTTTTTGTGTATCCATCATTTCTACTTCTTTGGGGATTGCTAGGTTACAGGATAGATATGGGCTTAGCTTTAAATATATAAAGTAAGAGTTTGACAACTTCCCAAAATGTGTGAATCACTTTATCTTCCATCAATATCTAAGTTTCAGCTCTCCCCATTTTCACCAGCCTGTTTGCTTGTGTGCTTGCCTTGTCATGCTAGTGATGTTAGAGAAACACAAAATTGTGTTTTGCTGTCCTTTACTCTCAATTCTAGTTGGGGGAATAGTCATACTCCTTTGTGGCTTTACACCTGCTCTCTGACAATCGGTATCTGTCAACTTTTCATATGTTAATTATTTATTTAAACTCTTTTTTGTTAAGTGTTTTGATGGACCAACCTGACTCCATTTTAAGATTAAAAGCCACCTGTTACAAGGTCAAAATAACCCATTCCTGTTTTCTGTAGAACTTAGGTTTGACCAGGTCTTGACAAATTCTGGAATTTGACATGTTCCATAACCAATACCCTGACCTCCACTCTGATAAGGTGTTCTGTCAAACAAGTTTTGAGACATTTTTCCAAGTTCCTATGTAACCAAAATTCTCCTGGAAATTCTGCAACCCTTGAAAACTGTCTAGTCTTGCAATTTTTTGGGGCTATATAAACCCCATCTTCTCCTGTGTTCAATGCTATTTTCTCAAAGCTTTAGGGAGCTGATAGCCCTGTCTGATTTGCATAATTTGGCCAAAGAATTTGGGCAATGGTTTTTACTCTTATTCAGTGGGAATTAAAAGTTTGTTCGTGTTTTTCATTTTTTCTATTTAGTTCTTATTTCTATAGTTTGCACTTTTGTCAGATACATGCATGACAAATGTATTCTTCTCAATTCATAGCTTGCCTGTTCATTTTCTTTCATTTCTTTTTAATTTTAAATTTTTTTATTTTAAACTTTATTATAAAACAAAAATACACTTCAAATTTAAAAATCACTGGAATTTATTCAGTTTTTAATGTGATCTTTCAATCAGAAGAAAAAAATTAATTTTAATAAAGTCTAATTCATTAACTTTTCTTTTATAAATATAACTTTTTTATGCCTTGAGAAATTTTTGGCTCCTGTAAATTCACAAAGATGGTTTCTTATATTTTCTCCCAAAGACCTTACACTTTTGTGTAATTTTAAGACTATCATGCTGGGCCTGATGGCCCACACCTTCTCAGCACTCAGTAAATAGAGGCCAGTGAATCTGAGTTTGAGACCAGTCTGGTCTACAGAGTGAGTTTCAGGACAGTCAAGGTTACACAGAGAAATCCTGTCTTGGGAAAATAAAAGATTATGGTTATTCCTGGAAGAAATTTTACATAGTAAGTCAGATATCAGGTCAGTAAATGATTTTGCTTAATAAGTTTACAGGGTGGAGAGATGGCTCAGTGTTAAGACCACATATTACTCCTGCAGAGGGCCTGAGTTTATTCCCTGTACCCACAAAGGGCAGCACACGATCTGGCTTCCAAAGGCACTTACATTAACGTGTGCATACCCCCCCCACACATATAATAAAAAAAGAAAGTAAATCTTTCCTTTTTTTCTTTTTTCCTATTTTTATTGAACTATATATTTTTCTCCACTCCCTTCCCTTCCTCTCCCCTTCCCTTGTACCATCTTCCATGGTCCCCATGCTCCCAATTTACTCAGGACATCTTGTCTTTTTCTACTTCCCATGTAGATTAGATCCATGTATGTCTCTCTTAGGTTAGGGTCCTCTTTGTTGCCTAGGTTCTCCGGGATTATGAATTGTAGTCTAGTTTTTCTTTGCTTTATATCTAAAAGCCATTTATGAGTAAGTACATATGATATTTGTCTTTCTGGGTCTGGGTTACCTCACTCAATATGATGCTTTCTAGATCCATCCATTTGCGAAACTAAATCTTTTTTAAATGTTTTTTTTTCCCAAATGGAATCAGCTTATTAAAGACTTTTTATACTGAATGAACATAATATTTTGAAATATTTAATAAATTTAGACAGTTATTAAAGTTAACATAAACCAAAATTTTCAAGAGAAAAGAGTCTAGTGATATTTAAGCCATTGTACTAAAGGGAAAGCAGCCATGGTACGTGGAAGGAGCACCCCCAGGCAGCCTGTGGGGGACTCATACAATGGTTCTGCTGCTCTGCACTTTCATGACTGTGCTCACGTCATTTGTTTGACTTGAGTTTCTCCTCTTATCTAGCATGGTGAATAAAGTGGGAAGAGTAGGTAGGGAGGAGGCAGCTGGCAATGCCATGTGTCTCAGGCAAGGCTGCATGGCATTGCTCTCTGTTCTAGCTTGGTGAGGAGAAGAGGTGAAGGCAAAGGAATTCCAACTGTGTCATTCAAACACGAGAGACAGAGTAGAGTCTGTGGAAAATCTCCCCAGAACCAACGCACTTTGGCTGAGGTTCCAGTCCCATAATCTTTAGCACTCTTTGTGTGTGTGTGTGTGTGTGTCTGTCTGTCTGTCTGTCTTGGAATTGTGAAGTTATTTTCCCTTTCAGGGATATACTTTCTCTGACACAACAGAAAGGGTAAGCATAAAGCCAGGCTAATGGACTTAATTCTCACGTCACTGCATCCTGCGGAGGGAATGTCTTAGATAGACTAGGGCAAGGACAGAGACGGGAACTGACCTGAGCACTGAGTGTGACAGGCAATAAGGGAACTGGAGATGTACAACTCCAGAGTTTACTGCCACCTACCTGGGCCATTGTGACATAATTTGTTATTTGGAAAACACCTTGGTTTTGACTTTCTTCAGGAAGTCAAATGAACCTGACATATGCAAATGACATACTCTGTATATTTAAATATAAACATTTTAAATTTGCATATGTTAATAAAAGGGTTTTTATTTCTGTACTGCGTATTCAGATACACAAGCAATCATGGACTATTTGGCAGCAGTGTAAGGTCTGAACAGCAGGCATACATTTTTCTCTTATCTTATTCCTCAAGAACAGGGACTTGAGACATACAGTCTACTTAACTGTCAGACTTTCTCCAGGAAGAGCTGACTTTTCTACCAGTGTCTTTTTGAAATGTTTCTCATTTAAGAATGTTTCATGAGGGCCTTTCTTTTCGTTTTTATTATGTATGTGTAGATGTGTGGGCAGACATATATGTAAAGATCAGAGGGCAACTTTGTGGAGGGGTGGAGGTGAATCTCTCTCTACAACTCTTCATGGGTCCCACAGATGGAACTTAGTTCACCAGGCTTGTGTGGCTAGCACCTTAGTATGTGGAACCATCTCACCAGCCCCAGATTTGGTTTCAGTAGGCAGGCAAAATGACTTAGTCTCCTTCTATTGGGAAACTGGACGTGAGTATAGACAGGAATGTGGTGGGGATAGGTGACAGCCGATGCCAGGGCCAGAAGGACCTTGAAAGGAAGTCAGGTTACTTGTAACAAAGGATCCCTACTGCAAACCTCCAATTCTAGGGAACATAACTTGTGTCACGTGCCAGAAACATCGTTCACTGTGAGTCAGTTATGGCTGCCATGTACAATGAAAAACAAAACAAACCAAAACAAAAAGCAAAAACAAACCTCTGAGTTGGTAAGCATAGGTTTTTGGAGTGCTAGCTGAACACACAGGAAATACCTGGCATAGCAAATCAGTCATCAAATAAGCACATCTTAGTGACAGTCCCTCAAGCACCCATCTGTGCTGCTCTCCAAATGAATACACAAAAACACTTAACCTTTCAAAATTCTGGGCTTTTGGCTCCTCCAACGACCCATTAGTGAGGATTTTTCTCAGTATCTGCAGCCAGTGACCTACACTGCTGCAGAGGTAAATGTGACTTTTTTTTTTCTTTGCTTTTTCGAGACAGGGTTTCTCTGTGGCTTTGGAGCCTGTCCTGGAACTAGCTCTGTAGACCAGGCTGGTCTCGAACTACAGAGATCCACCTGGCTCTGCCTCCCGAGTGCTGGGATTAAAGGCGTGCGCCACCATCGCCCAGCGTGACATTATTATAACATCACTGTGAACCTACATTACTGAGCTGAAACAGGACACACGCGTTAAACACACCGAGGGATGTGTGCGTGATCAGGGCTGTGTGCGTGATCAGGGATGTGTGCATGATCAGGAATGTGTGTGTGATCAGGGATGTGTGTGTGTGATCAGGGCTGTGTGCATGATCAGGGATGTGTGTGTGATCAGGGATGAGTGCATGATCCCAGACAGAAGACCAAGAAAGGGAAGATGGAAGTGTCCGTTGAGATGACTTAGGAACTTTAACACAGAAACATAAAAAATTATCTGAAGAGGGTCACGGGACTGGCCAAAAGACAGAGAAAAATATAACTTCATGTTTATTGCTAGAAATCCAAAAGGAGCATTTAAGTTTTTTGACTGGTGCTGCTCAATCTACTGACTTTGGAGAAATGAAACAGGACTTAAGGAAATAAGAATGAATGACAATATCAAATCCCCAAGACATACAACTGGCCCAGATTAAATCATGAACAACTAGAAAATATGAATAAATCAATGGCAAGTAAGGAAATATTAACTGAGTTAATATTCAAGACAGTTGGTTTAAAAGTACAGACCCAGGCCAAATACAATAATGTGTTCTTCTAACACTGGGTATTTTTTGTGACCCTGACCTAGACACATCCTCATATGAAGAAAACCCAGGTAGAAAGTTGGTCTCCCAAAGAACAAGTCTGGGGCAGGAACGATGGTACTTGACAGAAATACCGTTCTGACGGAAGAGACAGATGCACATCCACAGTCACAGCTGCACTCCACAGACAAGCTGGATAATGGTACTCTAGGTTGCTGATTACACCTTCATGACGTTTTTAGTGCCACTGCAGGATTTCCCATCTTTGTACCAACACCCAGGAAGGTTCTTAAATGATGATATTATTTTTTGCTAAAACCAATGAGTCTTCCAAACACCACCCCCCCTCCCCCCGCTCTACAAGGCAGGGTTTCTCTGTGTAGTCCTGGCTGTCCTGGAATTCCCTCTGTAGAACACACTAAACTCAAGAGATCTACCTGCCCCTGCTGCCTGAGTGCTGGGATTAAAAGTCTGTGCTACCATTTCTTAAAATGGCAGTCTCATGGAATTTTTAAGAACCCAATTATTGACTAGCAATTTGATTTAATTTCTTTCCTTACCAATTATTTACATTTAACATTAGAGAAGTCATAAGTATGTCAGTCAATGTTTGTATCTACATTCATAATTGGTATGGAATGACTGATTATAAGATAACGTGCTAACATATTGGCATCGGAAATATTCTGTGAGTAGATTTAGAAAATTATACCAATAGTATAACTTTATTTTTATTGTGATTAACATGGTATATTTTATTATACTGACAGTACTCTGTCATTTACTCTATGCCAGCATAATTGAGGCAAATTATTACTTTTTGATATGACAATGCCACTAATGTTTTGATATTACTTTAGTATGTTATAATATATAGATTAAAATACTGCTATTATTCATATTGCTTTTTATAAATTAGAGACATATATTCTTATATATTAGAAACATATATTCTATCTATATAGAGAGAGGTGGCAAACTTCTGTTAACTAATATCTACTACGTTATTTTTATAAAGGTTACTAAATAATTTGCTTCTCACATGTCTATCTCAAGCTGACCAGAAATTTTGGAATGCTAGATTAAAAAATATTTTATATGCAGACAACACTGTATTAATGACAACTGTGTCATGTTTTTGATACATGTTATACCTATTAAGGTAAATCAATAAGCAAAAGTTAAAAACAGTCATAACCATGCAATCACATGCTTACTCTCTCTCATTCTCCTATCTCCCCCCTCCCCATGTAACCCAGGTGACTACGTAGCTGAGGACTATCTTGAACTCAGGATACTCCTGTCTCCACCCAACATGTACTAGGATTATAGGCATATGTTAACAGCAGGCTGCAATCACAATTCAAAAACTAATACTTACCTTTTTCACAAACGGATCATCCGATTTCAGTGATCTTCTAGCTCTGTAAACAAAATAGTTAAAGAAATTTTAGATTTGGCATGCTTTATTTTAGGTTGATATTTTAGGATAAAATAGAAATAATTGAGTCCAAGTTATTTTTACCAACTAATTTTTATATTGTTTGTTAAAGATAAATGCCACATGAAAAAATTAATTATGATGATAAATTTGGATATCTTAACATTTTTATTTGATCAGTTTATTTCTAGTAGCATATTTTAACATAGGGTCATAATTAAGCATTCAAATGAATCAGATAGATAGATAGATGATAGATAGATAGATAGATAGATAGTAGAGAGCGAGAGAGAGAGAGAGAGAGAGAGAGAGAGAGAGAGAGAGAGAGAGAGAGAGAAAGCTTATATACACATACTACCATAAAATTTAAATAGTACTGGGTACTGAAACCAGACTTTGTGCTTGCTAGGTAAGAGCCCTACCACTGAGCTATATTCCCAGACTAGTTTTTACTATAGAAAAATTTTAGTAAAAAATAAGTTGTCTGCATAAAAATATTGAGGAAAATTTATACTTAATAGTAAAATAATCTAAGTATCTTTGATAGAGACAGTGTAGGGTTAAGCCAGCCCTCTTTAGGGGGCGGGTTTTGCCTCAGGCAATTGTGGACTGTTAAATCAAGCACAGGGAGGCTGCACCCTTCCCTTTTTCTTTCCTACCTCCTGGGCTACGCGGGAACCTAGGTTCTGTAAGTTTTATTTAATCATTAAATTGGTATATATTCTTTAATATTTGCCTGCATTTATTCACGACGGTACGTTTGGTGCACAGCCCCGTGGGGCTTTGCGGGTACCTGCCCTGGAGGCTCCTGAGGGCTACCGCTTCCAGCTGCAGCTCACCCCCGACGCGCAAACTGGCTGCAGAAGCAGCTGAGATTCTGAGCAACTTGATCTTTCCTGGTGCTTGCTAGAGAATCAAGCGGGACGGGATAGCTAGCACTCCCCGGCTGTTTGAAATCGGCAGCGCCTTTGTAACAGCCTGATCAGTCTCTGACTCCCCTGCTGCTCCGCGAAACTGTTCTCAGGTGGGGGTGGCCCCATCTCCCTCCCACCTCAGCCTGCGCTCGGGTCACGTGACGGTGGCCCTGCGAGCCAGCTCAAACACAGTCCCAAAGTGATTTGTTCACTTTGGGGGTTTTCTCTTTGTTCCTTTTCCGGCCCAATTGCTATTTATCAGCCTGGTGTCTGCTTCAAGTTTTGTTTTGAGTCATTTATTTCAGACTTAGGCCATGTGGACTCAAGTGGACTCCTTCCCCACCACTGGCAGGAACCGGTCATTGCAGGTAAAAGAATTTTTTTCTTTTATAAATAAAATGTCTGAGAACGTAACTCTTTCAGATTTCAACAGCTTTTTTGAGTGTA
>NC_022016.1:67482841-67499207 GCF_000317375.1 Microtus ochrogaster
CAAAACTTTTGTTCTCAATATTGTTTGTTATAATTATCATTTGTTGCTATTGTTTATAGTTGTATTTGGTTTAGTTCTGGCTTATTTAGACAAAAGGGGGAGATGTAGGGTTAAGCCAGCCCCCTTTAGGGGGCGGGTTTTTGCCTCGGGCGATTGTGGACTGTTAAATCAAGTGCAGGGAGGCTGCGCCCTTCCCTTTTTCTTTCCTACCCTCCTGGGCTACACGGGAACCTAGGTTCTGTAAGTTTCATTTAATCATTAAATTTGTATATATTCTTTAATATTTGCCTGCATTTATTCACGTCGGTACAGAGACAGTGGAAAAAAATCTGCCATTTGCAGGAACCGAGTGCTAAGTAGTGCAGGTATTTGTATGGTAAGGTTTTGCACATTATCCTAGCATCGGACATGATTCAGGGCGAGCAGACTACGACTCATCTGGGGAACAGATGCTGCATGTCTTTACAAGTCCCCAATCCATAAGAAACTATTCTTTGTTTCCTTCACTACACTGATTCAGGAACGTGCCAGGCTCTGTTCATAAAATCTGTTCTGCTAAATGGGATGCCCAGCTGTTGGTGGCAATGTTTAGAAGGGAAAGTTGAATATTTATAATACTTTATCTGTACAGCTGCCTTCTAAAGAGCAGTCATCAACATTTTATTGATTGCAGACTGAATGCTCAAAGGAGAAAAAGGTCAATATAAATTAAAACTGGCTTTCCAACGCAGTATTAAAAGTACTTCTTGACCTCTGAGACAGAAATTACTTCAAGTATTAGAAAATTAGAGCATTTTGTAAAAGATTGTGTTATATTCTGTTTTATAGAACCTCTCCTAAAAATATAGATCTTAGAAAATTGCTAGAGCATTTTTCATTGTTTTTAAATGCTATGACATTAGCTTCTATAAGAACACAAAGCTTGCCCTGATACAGCTCAAAATATTATTGCTACATTATCATTGGCTAATTCTTAAAAAAGTAATTCTGGGTTCAGATTACATAAAAAGTAGATCTATAAAGCCAAGGAAATGTTAAACTTTCAAGAAAGTGAGTTAAAATAGGCTGCAATCTATTTATGCTTGTTTAGAACCTAAAGATGGGATTTACTGAAGGTGATAAGAGTAGCGAGTAAATTGGTAATAAGTAAGAAGATTTAATCGGCAACAGGAGAAAACATCTGAGAAATGACTTAGTTCAGCCTATAGAGAAGGTTGTGCAACTTGCTCAATGTTACATGTTCTCAGAGAGGGAATCTCAGATCTATGGTAAGGCATTATGGGGGGGGGGACTAAGACACTGGAATTTTTTCTGGACCTCATAGCCAAAGACAGAATTAGAATTACATCTTGAGGACCGCTATCCTATTGTGTACTCAGCCTGTCTGTTCAGCTTGCAAATGCCTTACATTTCCCATATAATCAACTTTTACAACAAAGCTAATGTATAATTAGAATCTTAAATTATGTACTCTTCCATGCCCCTGCCCCAGAGTAATGCATGTTTGTTCCTATAATCATTTGCTGAAAACAGCACATAGGCTAAAAGCAGTCTTAGGAATGAATATCCACCACAAATGTTGCAAAATAAACAATGATGTTTGTAATGCTGTTTCTTATCTGGGTCAGTTGGGGTCAGTAGAAGTCAGTGACTTAAATACCTTATAAAAACTGTTAATGACTTCTCTGACATATCCCTTATTTCTTCCTCATATGATACTTTTTGTTCTGCTCAACAAATACAAAACAAAGACCTCTATTAGGAACAGACACAGAGTCATAAGACAGTCTTCAGGCAGGCACAGATTCAGACTCATAGACAAGGAGGACAGAAGACACTGGATGGTGAAGTGCAGAACTCAAATCGGGTTTGTTATTGATCAGATGACATGAAGGAGATGTGCTTGGATTTCTTTCCTTAAGGCAACACTGATGCATTATTGTGTTTCAAAGTTTATTATTAATGCGTTCAAAACTAATCACATAGGTCTTGAATTGAGAGAAAAATTACAGATCATTTAAAGAGCAAACTTACTAGAATTTATGATAATTTATCCTTATCTTTCAATCATAATTGGACACACTGTTATCAGTTACACAGGTATTCCTTCACCCATGAACAATTGATATAAGAGGATGAAATGATGCTAAATGAATTACTCTTGAGTCAATAAGAACAGGGCAGAAACAGATGACACTTAAGGAAGAACAGGTAAAACTTGACTAGACACAGGGATCTTTCTGGACGTTCTAAAGTTGTAACTGGTTCTTAAGGCTATTATCTTTTTAAAAGTAAATAAACCAAACAACAACAACAACAACAACAAAACCCCCATGCAAACAAATCAGATGCTACATGCCTATAACTGCAACATTCGGGAGGCTGTGGCAGAAGGATGCAGAATTTAAGGCCAGGATGGGCTACATAGCAAGACATTGTTGCAAAAGAAAGCAAGGAAGATTAGAAAAAATGGACAAAGGATTTGAACACATATTTCTCCAAAGATACAAAAATGGCCAACAAGCACGTGAAAAGATGGTCAGTAGTTACCAGGGGATCCACATCAGAACCCCGAGGCTCTACATGCTACTAAATGCTACTAGTACAATGGCATTATAGGAAAACAAACAAAATACAAAATAAGCAATATGGCAAGGATGCAGGGAAGCAAGAACCCAGGCACACTGATGATGAGAACGTAAACCAACAGAGCACTATTGAAACAATACAGTTTCTCAAAACAGTAAAGACAGAATTACCATGATTCAGGGACTCCAACTCCAAAATGAATGGAAAGCCAGGACATGAATGGGCATGCATAAAACAATGCTCATGGCAGAAGTAGCTGGTGATAGATGAATTAAAATACAAAACGTGATATATACATATGTCGATATCAGCTTTAAAAGTGAAATGTGATTTCAGGCCTGACTACTTTGTTTTGGATAACAAATTATGGAGTGCATCTTTGGGGGAGGCTAATTCTCCTTCACTGGTCACTAGCTGCCTGTAGTAAACTACATTAGACAGACTGAGCAGTTGTATTTATATGTATGAGTAAGTACCAATAATGACCAAAGAAAAACAGGCTACCAATTTGAAAGGGAGTGAAGGGGGAATAGGAAAAGTTGGGGGGAAGTGGTATATTATATTTTTATTAAAATGTTAATAAAAGTAAAAAACAACAAAAAAGAACTTTGACACTTATTACAATATAGACGATCCCTGAAGACATTACCTTAAGTAAAATAAGACAGTTACAAAACTGTGAAATGTTTATTCATATGATAGTAGTCAAATTCAGGGACATGATAATCAAATGCTGAGGTTTGTGGGCTGGAGGCAGAAGGAGTGGGTAATTGTCTAATTAGAACGCAGTTTTAGTTTCACAAGATGAAGATGGTCTAGAGATAGAGCGCAGTAACGGTTACACAATGGTATAGATGTATTCTCACGTAAGTGTGATCTCATAACTGCAGCTGACTGCTCATTTTCCATCTTCTTGAATTTCCACCTACTCCCATAGCTTGACTATTATACCTCATTTTTAATTGTACTAGATTTAGATTTGCTTAACTGCCAGCCTGACTGGACTGAGATGTGTCTGGGCAATCAGTAATGCATGGCCCTGGGTTACAATGAAGGCATTCTTAGAACTCACCTTGAACGTGGGAGGCACCACTTCTTAGAGTGGGGGCCCAGATGGGATGAAAAGGACAAAGGAAAGCTGCATACACAGGTGTTTTCTCTTTGATTCCTGCTCACCATGATGTGAGTTATCGCTCCACTATACCTTAGTGCCACGATGGACTGATTCAGTTAAAACTGTGAGCCACAATGGATGTTTCCTTCCTGAAGCTGTTTTGTTCTGCTAACCACAGTTGCTACTAGAATTAATGCTGTTGCGATTTCATATGGACAAATATACTTGGTGTGCAATGTTTTCAGCAGGTAAAGATTGTTTAACATTCTTTACGAATGGTCCATGGTTTTATTTAGTTCAATACATGATAGTATCCTTAAATAGGATCCCCTGCTTCATCATAACACCATGACTACTATGCCTCTAGGCCCATAAGCCAAAAATAAACCCTTTCTTCTATAAGTTGTTTTTAGTCGTGTTTTATCACAGCAATATAAAAGTAACTAACAGACGTTGGAACTGAGAGTACACTCTGTTGCTTTGACAAATATGTCCATTGCTATTATTATTATTTGGAGCAATGTGGAAGACCTACAGCTTTGGACTAGAAAAAAAATGGTTGAATTCTGTAAGCAGAGTTTAGCAAGCTGTTCTAATAGGATCCTGGAAGATAGCAGTACTGAGAGTAATGCAGATGGCAAAGGCCCAGCTCAAGAGGTTTCAGAGGTAGGCAACATTAGCAACTGTGCTAGGGGCCATTGTGACATTCTGGCAAAGAAATCTGGCTGTCTTCTGTCACTGTCTTGAGCTGTGGGATCCTGTATGCTGTGAATATGTGTTGTTCTCATTGGTTGATCAATAAAGCTACTTTGGCCTATGGCAAGGTAGAATAGAGCCAGATAGGAAATTCAAGCAGAGACACAGGTGAAGAAGGGTGAAGGCTAGGAGACGCCAGCCAGTCAGCCAGCTGCTGAGGAAGCAAGACATGTAGAAAATGAGGTCACATGGCAATACATAGATTAACAGAAATGGGTTAAGTTAAATGTAAGAGCTAGCTAGTAATAAGCCTGAGCCATTGGCCAAGCATTTATAAGTAATATTAAGCTTTTAAGTGGTTATTTTAAAAGTGGATGTGGCACTGGGCAGGATGAAAAGCCTCCATTTACAGGCCTGAGAATCTGATGGAGGCTAAATGAAAAAGTAATAGACTATCTTAGTCAGGGTTCCTATTGCTATGAAGAGACACCATGACCACCGTAACTCTTACAAAGGAAAACATTTAATTATGGTGGCTCACTTACAGTTCAGAGGTTCAGTCCATTATCATCATGGTAGAATATGGGGGCATGCAGACAGACATGGTAGTGGAAAGGTAGCTGAGTGTTCTACATTTTGGCTTGCAGGCAACAGGAAGTGGTCTGAGTCACTGGGAAGAATCTTGGGCATATATGAGATCTCAAAGTCAGCCTCTATAGTGACATACTTCCTCCAACAAAGCAAACCTCCTAATAGTGCCACTCCCTTTGGGGGCCACTTTCTTTCAAAACACCACATGCAACAATTTCTTTGATAGATGTAATTTCAAGAGAGCATAATATTGAATCTTTGATATGGATTGTTATTAATGACTCTTGTACAAGTCTACAGTAAAAAAGAGCAAGTGGGGCAGAAAGAAATAAAATGTGCACAGTTTAAACAAAAAAAGCACCAGAAAACATAATACTGCAGTCAAGGCTTGTGTTGTGCTGCAATTATTGAGGAGATAAGTGCCCTTAAGGAGAATCTTGCTCTGCCCTGGGACAAAGAAGGGAGACCTCGGAACAAGACCCCAGTCAGCTAAGCTTCCAATGTGTAAGATAGCCTACGAGTTTTTCTGCTCTTTGAAAGCAACTGAATATTGCTACTAATTTGGTTAACTGAAGGTGTGTCCAACCAGAGCTGGAGCCAACCTTGGCAGTGCCAACCAGTGTGGTACTGGCTTTAGAGGCATGAAGGATACCAGAGTAAAGGGGGTGTGGATACTTCCTCTGCAGTTCCAGGGGGCTGCTGAGGTCAGGCAGCATGTGGCTGGGAAGGCCGTGAGACAAAAATGTGATTTATGTAGGACCTAGTTTTGGAATGTTAGGAATGTTCAGAGATTTTAATTTATATATTAGGAGAATGCCTCACATCATTATAAAAGGGCACATTATACTTTATTATAACTTTCTGAATTTTATAAACATTTATTTAAAATTAATATTTTAAATAGAGCAAGTACTAACAATTTACCAACCTTAAAAATGCAAGATTCCTTTAAATAAAAGAAATTATACAACTCTGAATATCTCCTGTGGGTCAAACAATGCTTATTAAATGGTTAACTATTAGTCTGGCACTCAATTTTAATCATTTAAGATTAGCTTTAAAAATTTAAGCTAAAGCCAGGCGGTGGTGGCGCACGCCTTTAATCCCAGCACTTGGGAGGCAGAGGCAGGTGGATCTCTGTGAGTTCAAGACCAGCCTGGTCTACAAGAGCTCAGGACAGGCTCCAAAACCACAGAGAAACCCTGTCTCGAAAAACCAAAAAAAAAAAAATTTAAGCTAATATAGGGGCTGGAGAGATGGCTCAGAGGTTAAGAGCATTGCCTGCTCTTCCAAAGGTCCTGAGTTCAATTCCCAGCAACCACACGGTGGCTCACAACCATCTGTAATGAGATCTGGTGCCCTCTTCTGGCCTGAGACATACACACAGACAGAATATTGTATACATAATAAATAAATATTAATAAAGAAATTATTGATTTATAATAAGTCCTCACAATAAAAAATAATTTCATTTGGCATTAGCACCAGTCTGACCCAAAGCCCAAACAAGTGTAATAAAATAGTTAGGCTTCCAAGTCAAATAGGACATTTTAATTTCTTTTCAGAAAACTTTGACTTTGTAAAAATATCAGCAGAATTAACCCACTCTAAGAACACTGCCACAGTTAGAAATTCCAACACTAATGCTATTCTAATTTCCTAACTTTGGGACACTATTAAGTTAATTCTATGACTTTGAGTTAATTGAGTGACTGGCTGAAGCAGCATGGTAACACACGTTAATTAGAAAAGTCAAGCAGATGTTTCTAGGAAACTTGCAAATGAAAAGATGGAAGATGTGGGGATGGGGAAGAGAATGTAATAGTAAAAGCTATTACATCTATCGCTAGCAATATGTAAACATAGATATGATGTGAAATTTCTAGATATAGTCTAAAGCAGCTGCTGCTGTCCCCCTACCCACTTTGAAGTCTGAGCCTTATGTTGGCCTTAAACTCCTGATCTTGATCCTCCTACCTCTAGCCCCCAAGCACTGTGGTTACAGGTACCGCCACCACATCCACCTTATAATTTCTTTTTAAACAGCAACTTTACCATGCACTTAATGTTTACTGATCAATTATTTTATTCATGAGGATTCAAATTCTGGTATGTTTGAATACAAGTGATTTTTTCCACATCAAAGAGTCAAGGCTGCAACCTAGGTAAATTATATTGCCTCTGGCATTAGTGTGTACAGAGAAAAGCAAGAGTACATTGGGTTGGGGAGATTAGTTTAAAGAAATTCGGAGCAGCAATTAGTTGATTCACCTGTTTCTCAAAGGATCTAACCGATGGTAGAGAAACTAGACTTACCAAGAATGTAATATGGTAAAACTAAATCTTAAAACAACAAACAAATGGTTACGATGAGCGCGGGCACACACATACACAAATACGATGTTCAAATTATAAAAGCAAACCACCAAAGATTCATCCCCCAAGCAACAATATCACCAATATGACTTTATACACCTGACTGCTCCTTCGCTAGCCCTCAGGCTACCCCCATGTGGCAACCATTAAAATGAATTTTATGCTATGCCCTGCTTTTTCCCATTATAATCTTTTTTTTTTTTTTTTAATTTTTCGAGACAGGGTTTCTCCGTAGCTTTTTGGTTCCTGTCCTGGAACTAGGTCTTGCAGACCAGGCTGGCCTCGAACTCACAGAGATCCGTCTGCCTCTGCCTCTGCCTCCCGAGTGCTGGGATTAAAGGTGTGCGCTACCACCGCCCGGCTTCCCATTATAATCTTAACATACACGATTATTTGTGCTTGCTCTTAAACTCTAAAGGCTGTGTGCTGTCCTCCACAAAGTGGTTCCTTCATTCACTGTATTTTAAAGATCCCATCCATTCTACTGTCATTGGTTATTTGTTCTTTTTCACTTGTTTTAGAGTCATTCAGGCCATTTCCCCGATTACTCTTTTAGGAAATAAAAAAAAAAGTTTTTCTTTGTTTCATTCTCAGTATGTTAACCCTATCTAAGTTGTTTCCAGTTAGACGTTACTCAGATTTAGCCCACAGCTTTTACACTGTTGGGAGGTTTTGACAATTAAAGTGGGGTTGCAAGAGTAAAGGTGGATTGAGAGTACCAAGCATCCTGACACTGTCAACAGACAAGTTCATAGAAACAGAAAAGACAACGTATGGGGCCACATAGTATACTCCCTTTGCTCACAGAGAGCCCCTCAGAACAGCAACATCCAGGGAAGAGATACCTACGGCATTTCGGAACTTTAGGAAGTGCCACCGTTGCTGGATAGAACTGAGCGCCCTCAAACGCGGAAGCATAAAAATCTAGCGCAGTAGACACTGGATGCGGTGTCACACAAACCGCGCTCCGCTGGAAACAGCCTCCACACGCTAAAGAGCCCGAGTGTGTGTGTGTGTGTGTGAAGAAAGGGGTGTGCGGGGGGAGCCAGGGCCAGCGCCCCATCTAGCCGCTGCCGACCCTCTCTCACTATTCTAGACAAAGCAGCCTCGCGACAGACCAGAGACAGGGCCGTGACTGTACTCTCCGAGTCAGAGGTCTATAGATCTCTGGTCGGACTGTTTGGGAGGTGCTCTGCCTCCTACTTCCGGTGGCGGAGAGGAGCAGTTGCTATGGTAATCTAAAAAAGGCGGAGGTCTGTCCGGCTGCGCTGAGAGATTCGCAGAACTACTGAAGAAAATTGGCTGCTCTTCTTGGTTTGTGAGCTGAAATTAGGTAGCCACCGGCACCTCCTCTCGCTCTCTCGCTCACTCTCTCGCTCGCTCTGCCCCTCACTGTGTGGCTGCCTCTCCCACCAGCTACGTTTACTTTTGTGTCCTAACGGCCCGTGCCTGCTCCTGAAACACAGGGATCCAGCAGCATTGTGGCCTGCGGAATATAAAACGGAGAGAGCTTGTCTCCGATTAGCTGTGGCTATTACATGGTGAAGCCCCGGTGACTGGATGGCTCTCTGTTCTCACTCGGCCCTTTAGACGCCTTGGGCGCTTGTTAACAGTTTATTTTTCCTGCTTATTGTGTGTCTGGTTATTTATGGAGCCGTTTGCTACAATGTAGTCTCCAGGCCCCTGTCTCAGTCTTGGTCTAGAGTTTTAAATAAAAGGGGGTTTCCGAGCCCTAGGGGTGCAATTATACATATATTTAAGCTTCAGTTTAGACTCTCTTCACAGGAAGGGAAAGAATAGAATTCTGGAACATTTCTGCCCTGGGAGTTCCATGTGAGAATAACCCTATTTGGAAAGAGCGTTTGAAGAAGATCCTTAAAAATATGTTTTTAAATTGCTGGCTGTAAAGTGAGTGCTCGTTCTTCCTTATTGGAACAGTTTTCTTTCACATTTGTGAGATGGCGTGCACGCATATGTGTTTAAAACTGATGTTTAATTATGGCGGTACCAATTTGCAGTAATCAGACTGTGACACCGCATCCCTATGGGGTCCTTCTAAATCTGGTGTAATATGAAAGTGTCAGGCAGGCGGTCTGTGTATTATAAATAGGGTACTTCATCCATGATAAGCGATTATTATCTTTCTTTCCCAAGTGTAAAAGACCTACATAATTCACGAAGGTGCCAGTGATTTAGGCCCCCTGAGTAAGAATCCAATGAGTCCTGAAGGGGACGCTACCTGTGCCATCTTATTGTTCAACGTGAACTATTCAATTTATTAGATTGAAATGTATTTTTAGAAGTCAACGCAGGCTAAAGTAATGTTGGCAAGCCATTAGACCACCAGCACAATTTAGCACCTCATAGTAGCCTTTGTTCAATAAACCTTCATCCTCGTTAAACGGAAGAGACCACTGAATTTTCACAGCTTCCTGCTAACTGGGTGACATCCCTGTCCCTCGATCTCATCTTCTGTAAAATGGACAAAAAGTACCTGGTCAGTGTAGTAAAAAGGATGAAATGAGATGTACGAGTGTGTATTAATGTCTTATGAACAGAGGCTCTGTACAGACCCCAAATATTACTGCTAATGAAGGAACTCAGTAAAGCCCAATGGTAATAAATGAGACTTCAGCTAGACAGTGATTTGACACATGCTGTGTTATGGAAATGTTAATGAGACGAGTTAGTTAATCCTGCTTTGGAGGGTGGGTATCACCTGCAGCTGATTTACATAAAACAGCTCGCTCTTAGGGAATCTCACCCCTCTATAGTTTCTTTAGCATGACTGTGTCCTGTAGTATTCTGTAGGCTTCCTGTTCGTAAACAGATGGAATCTTACCAATCTTTTTTTTTTCGTTTTCTTACCAACCTTTTGAAGTCTCCCATGACCTCTTGTTTTGAGATGATAGGTGTATACACATTTTCTTTGTTCTGATTTCTTTTATATTATACTACAACTTTGTTCTTTGGGATATTTTATATTTAAGGAATTATATACGTCTGTGTATATATATAATTAGAACTCAATTGTTAAAGATTTTACTTAACATGTACTGATGAGTTCATATAGAGGTTATAATATTTGCCTTTTTTATTCTATGTGTAAAATCTTTAATAGCCCAGTGCTCCACCTCATGGTGCTACATTTGTGTTTTAGGTGATTTACCTAGACTAAAGTAAAATTTTAATTGTTTTCTAATAGAATGGCCGGCAATCCTGGAAGTGATGCAGCTTTGGGTACTCAGAAACCAATGTTCTCGGGGAGTCCCCGAACAAAGAAATTTCCACTAACTGAGCAGGAGGCATTTTATATGAACTGTAGAACCGCCTACTTAACTATCTTCAAAAGCAGCCTGGAAAACATTATTTCTAAGGATCAACTTTACCTAGGTAAATTTTTACCTGATTTGTTGAAAGTTATTAGACTGAAAAGTCTGAATTAGAATTATGTCATCGAGTCACTCCAGTTTCACAGTGAAACAAGCAACAGGACTGTAAGAAGCATAACTGTTTCTATGGTTACATATTCTAGGGGCTTCCAGATTATACACATATACACATATATATGGAGGGGGAGATTGTGTATTCAGAGCTTCTATCAGTTACTACGAGCTTAAGAGTTGTTACTGTTGCCGTTTTTCAGTTGTCCTGGTGATGCTTTAGATTTATAATAATAGAATTAAAACCCTTTTGCCGTCTGACTCACTAGTCTGAATTTTGACTTGCATTAAGAAAAAGATAAAAAAAAATTGCAAGACTGGGGTCAAATGACTGTAAAAGAAAAATATAGATAAATGAAAATTTAGAAGAGAATTGGGGGTTGGGAGGTTTTGCTTCTTATTCTACCCATTATCATATTTTAAAATTCTTCTGGCTGAGAAGTCCTCCACATCGCTGAAGGTGATATTTATCAGGCTGTCAATAACCCGGAGGGCTTGATGCTGGTAGTCTTCAGTCCCTGGAGGGCTTGCTGCTGGTAGTCTTCAGTCCCTGGAGGGCTTGATGCTGGTAGTCTTCAGTCCCTGGAGATGGGTAAATGACAGTATCAGGTAATGCCGATGGCTTGTGTCAGTTTCATCAAGGCTAATATTGAGAACAGAGAAACTGGGTTTCTTTGCCATCTTTAGAAGTGATTTCCTTAAACCAAAATTCTGCTGTGTTTCTGTGAAATGTCTTGGGTTTTTATACATATGATCTCTTTCTAAGAAAGTTCATTTGGAGGAATGGTGAAAATTGACAAGATTAAAATATATTTGCTCTCTATTAGAAGACATTAATTAAATAGTTTAAGAACAAATGCACACGATGACAGCAATTTTAAAAAATTATCTGTAGCTTTACTTTGACTTACATAATTTTAAAATTAGTAAACTTTCATCTTGAATTTTAAAAACTTGTGCTTAATTGGCATATATTAAATAGTATAGGCAGAAACTCAGTTAATTAAAACTCCACTTTGCCACTGTTGGTAAAATCTGAGTTTTTTTTCTTTTGAAAATAGAAACAGTGGGGGGCTGGAGAGATTGTTTAGGGGTTAGGAGCACTGCCTGCTCTTCCAAAGGACCCGGGTTCAATTCCCAGCATCCACATGGCAGCTAACAACTGTCTGTAACTCCAGTTCCAGAAGATCTGACACCTTCACACCAACGCACATAGAATAAAGCACATTAAATAAATTATTAAAAATAAAAAGAAAATAGAAATAGTGGCTGTGCATGGTCGTGCATGCCTTTAATTTCAGCACTCGGGAGTTAGAGGCAGGTGGATTTCTGTGAGATCAAAGCCTGGTCTGCAGAGAGTGTTCCAGGGCAGCCAGGACTGTTCCACAGAGAAGCTTTGTCTCAGGGAAAAAAAGAAAGGAATGAAGGAGAGAAAGAAAGGAAGAAAGGAGACATTGAACTTGTTAACTTGAAAAGTTTAACATACCTTCCTCTGGTACAGTTCTTGTTGTTAATCAGTTCACATGTATTAATAAGTTACTGTCAGCTCTGTGAAATTATCTGGGCAGAAAACAAATCTGGTTTTGCATTTCTATTGTCACACATGATTTTGGTTTTGGTTTAAGGAATATTAATATTCTTTGTAGCACTGTTAAGTTAAAGATAGTTCTTACAAAGGAATATGTGCATCAGTGGCATGTTTCTTACTACTCTTTTCTTACATGCTTCTGCTCTTAGCATGTAACATATGCTCTGACATTTCCACTCCGAGTCAGACTCAGCAGGACCAGCGCCACTACAGATACATGGCCAGGCTAAGTACACCGTAAGCGGATCAGTAGATAGACGTCAGCCTTGCAGTATCTGCACCTAGGGAGACTTCTCAGAGGAGAGACCTTTCCTCCGAAGGACATATTTTGGCATAATTAATTTTATTTTGAGACAGTTATTCTTTTTAAATCAGTATTTTAAAAGAAGTGGTGATATAGCTTATTGCTAGAACCTTTGTACAGGCCTGGAGTTCAAGCCTCAGCACTTAAAAAAAAAAGAAGACATACCCGTAAGATCTTTGGCAAATAGAGTAGTCAGGCATGAAGGCACAAGCTTACCATCCCAGCACTCAGAAAGCTGAGGCAGGAGGATTATCTTAAGTTTGAGGCCAGCCTGGGCCATAGTAGAGACTCTCCAAAATGGGGGGAAAATTGAAATTTTCTTTTGTTATTGATGGTAGTGACAAGTGTTTGCCAAGCTGCTATGTCTAAGAGTTGGTAAAATGGATTTTCTAAATATTTATCAAAAGAATTTCCTTCCCCAAATAGATTTTTAACCTTCAAATTATAAGCTCATTAGGTTCCACTTTATCCTCCCATTCTGGTCAGTGGAGTTGAATGCCTATGCTATTTCTCTAATGAATTATGGAATTGTTTGTTACATATTAGGCAAATACTTAGGGAAGCATGGTAATCAAGGGTTTTGTCTGTATCTATATTCAATGCTGTACATTTCCATAAAGGTCTTATAAGCAGATAGAACATGGCAGTTACTATAATGAAAACCTTGAGTCGGTTCAGTGGTTAAAGATATCTACTGCCAAATTTAACAACGGGAGTTTAATCCCTGGCACCCACTAGGTGGAAGAAAAAAATGAACTCTTTAAATCAGCTTCTGCCCTCCACATACATTGTGTACCTGCGCGTGTGTGTGTACACACACACACACACACACACACACACACACACACAATAAATAAGTGTTAAAAATAAATTCTGTCTGAACAGTGGTGGTGCACACCTTTAATTCCAGCACTCAGGAGGCAGAGGTAGGTAGATCTCTGTGAGTCTGAGGTCAACCAGGTCTACAGAGCAAGTTCCAGGACAGCCAGAGCTATATAGAGAGACCCTGGACTCAATAAACAAACAAACAAACAACCAATAAATAAATAAATAAATAATTTGATTGATTCTGTTGGCTGTGTAGGTCATCTCTAAGATTATCTTGTTCTCCTTCCTGTGTCTGTTTGAGTTATCTAAGTACAGTGCATTGAAACAAACTGAAGGATGGGAAAATGTCTCTTAGTCTTTCAAATGTAAGTCATGGCCACAAGTAGCAATAGTACACTTAACATGTAGACTTTACATAGGCCAACGAGGTGGCTCAATAAGTAGAGGTGCTTGCCACCAAGCTTGCAATGAGTTCAGTCCCCAGAACCCACATGGTGGAAGGATAGAACCAACTACAGCAAATTGTCATCTGACCTCCACAGTTGGTCCTGGCATGCATGTGCAGGCACACACACAGATAATACTGATAATGATATTAATCACACATACAATAATAATAAATATATAAGATATAAATATTTTAAAAGATGTAGAATTTGCATTTATATTACAGAACAACTTTGTACCCAAAAAGGCTTGTGTCTCCAAGAACAAAATCACCCTTTGTATGATTATGTGCAACAAGTGCCCAATAATTGATTTAAATATTTGTATTTATTATGTTGATCTAGTTTCTCTTTCCTTATGGCTATTTCTCTAATGTTTCTCTCTGTTTTGTATTTACTAATCTTCATTACATTAAATTGTAGAAAATTCAGATAAGCAATTTAGTGTTGATTTATGATGCATATATAGTACACATTCCCATCCAAAATAGTTGGAAATTCCAATATAATATTTTATAATAAAAATTGGTAGCACAATTCAAGACAGATGCAGCTTTGAAATATAATGTTTTTTTCTCTGATGGTTCATAAGTGTATTAGTTCATGATGGACAGTTACAAAGTAATGTGTAGAAGTCCATTTGCGAATCACTGTTTTCAAATGGACAGGTGTCTGTAATTGCTTAAAGACATTGTACTTAGTGTGTGACGTATACAAACACAGCCTTTCTGAGATCTGCCTCTTTTACAGATATAAAAATACAGTTAGAAATGAAAACCATTTAACGATTGTGTCTGCGCAATGCTTTTCTAAAGGCTTATCAGCTTTCTCTGATTTCTAACAGGGTCATAACTGTAAATGGACTCTTCTTAAAATTTATTACATTTAGTTAAGTATGCTTGTGTATGTATGAGCATGCATGTACACAATGTGATTGCACTTACATGCACATATGCATGTGTGGTGCCTCTTTGTGCATGCATGTACATGGCAAAGAATGTAGAGGTCAGAAAACAACTCGTAGGAGTGAGTTCTTTCTGCTGTGTGGCTCCTGGGGATAGAACTGAAGTTTGGGCTTAGTGGCAAGTGCCTTCACCTACTGAGTCATCTCCCTAGCCTTGCAGTGGATGCTTTTGTACATATATTTGACATTTAGAACAAGGTTGATATTCTGGAGCTCTTACTACCTAACTCTGATGAACATTATAGATGCCACACCTTGTTGACATAAAAATTCTCAAATAAATGAGTTCTTCCATTCACTGAAATATCTGTCAATCCTGAAAAAATAGTCATTTATGCTTTTTGTGGTTACCCCTATTTTCTTAAAAAAAAAAATTCAGTCAACCTTGTTTTCTCTACTAGTTCTTAGGTAAACCAGCTGGGTCCAGTGTGTCATCCTTGTAATCCCCACACTTTGGAGGCAGAGGCAGGGAGATCACATCAAGTTCAAGGCCAAAATGAGTTCCAGGCTGGCCTGGGCTATAGAGTGAGAACCTGCCTTAAAAAATAAAGTTCTTAAGTAAGGCAGTTAATGACAGTTAAGTAGGTTGAAAACAAAACCAATAGAAGAAGGAAAAAATCAGTTCTGCCACTAATATGTTAAGTCTCTTAGCTGGTAGGCGTATATATTTTTTGTTTTCAATAATGAAGTATACAAGGATGTAACTATCTTGAGAAACATACATTGGTGTAACTCTATAGTCAGTAGCAATGGTGATATAGTGACAGATATTGAATTTGCTTGCTAATATATAGGGATTAAAGAAAAATGCTGAAATACCAATTCCAAATGTTATAGTAATATATGATCCTTTTTTACATTGAGCAGCTCTTCAACATGCGGGAAGAAGTCCATCTCAAAAGACTATTAATAAGTACTGGACTCCTCAAACTGCCAAACTGAATTTTGATGATTTTTGTATAATTTTAAGCAAGGAAAAACCTACTTCAAAAGCAGAATTGCTAAAATCATTTAAACAATTAGATGTGAATGACGATGGCTCCATTCTACACTCTGACCTTCATAAATATCTAACGAAGGTAAGAACTGTGGGAATTCTATACTGTGTGTGTCTCTAAAGCAACTGGAGTCCAGCTTGGGCTGCCAAAATCCACATTAAAGTAAGTATTCTCTCAACAGGTAAAATGAAGGGCACAGAGTATTTATAAAGCATTGGCAATCCTTCTCCATGAAAAGTGCTTTATAAATTAAAGAGAAAGTATAAAGCTGAGCCTGTGTTTCAGTCTCCCTGCTCCCATGTCATTCTTTTCTGCCCAGAACTCTGAGGATCTAGGATTTTCATGTGTTTAGTAAAAGGAAAATAAGTGTAAATGTGATATGAAATAATTTTCTGTCATTTCATTTTCTTTCTTTTTTTTTTTTTTTTT
>NC_022016.1:67499787-67512575 GCF_000317375.1 Microtus ochrogaster
TCTGAGAGTTCCAGATCAACCTGGTCTACATAGTAAGTACCAGGTCAGCCAGGTTATATAGTGAAACTGACTAAAAAAAAAAAAAAACCCAAAAATGTATTTCTACCATCACCATAAACAACAAAACATTGATTCTGTTGTCTTAAAACAAATCTTATTTTATTTCTAGAGAGGTGAGAAGATGACTAAGGAAGAAGTAAATGCTGTGATAAGTTTGGCTGATGTAAATGCTAATGGAAAGTTTGACTACATGAAGGTAGATGAGCCCTTATTGATATGAACCTGCATGCTGTGAAGGGAATCACTTTTAATTTTCCCCAGTGCTGCTAATGTATAACTGACAAAATGGTGTATATTGATAATGTATACATAGATGCTGTTGATACATGTATACATTGTGAAATGATTAGACCATATCAGATATGTGTGTTTGTTATTATTGTAGTCAACCAAGGGCCTCATCCATGCTCAACATTGTACCATGAAGCAACTCCAGCCCTTATACAGTGTTTTTTTTTTTTTAATATGGACAAGGGCATAGTTATAAACTGAATACTCATTGTAATTTTAATTTATCCTCTTCAGTCTCACAATTATGATCTGATGATTATATTTAAAATAGTATAGGGCAGGCATCCCTAACCTCAACATTCAAAATACGAAATGCTTCATAATCTGAAGCTAAGTTTCATGTGTGAGCCATGTGAGGCCTCCTAAAAGTATTGCATGAAACTTCCTCTGGCTATTTGTATAAGCAGTATGTGAAACATAAATATATTTCTCAGTTAAGACTTAGATACCATAAGATATTCTATGTATCTGCAAATGCTCCAAAATCTGAAGTCATCCAAAATACTTTTGGTTGGAGCATTTTGAATAAGGGCCACTCAACCCATATAACCAAGTTAAAATGCATACAGGTATACAAACAAGCATAGAGACTCCCTTCAGAAGTGAACCTTTTCTGGGCTGGAACAGTCATAAAAATTATTTAGAACAAATGCAAGTCTATGTGTCTTGTTAAAAAAAAAATAAATCACCTTTCCTGGTGTGCCATTCATTTTCACTCGGAGTGTGACCTCACTGATTGATGGCCACATTTCACTAGGTCGCTTGGGGCTGGGCAGTCTGGTTCAGGGAAAATAACATGAACAACAAGTAAAGTAAGAAACACGTTTCATTGACTGGCCTCCTCCTTGCCTACTAATGTGATATGCCTCCCTCGCCTCCCAGAGGTCGGACAGAACATTTTCCCCACCAGCTGACTTTCTTCTATTTCCTTTAGTTTTGTAAATTATATATGACAACCAGCGAGCAGTGTCTCAGGACTGCTCGAGAAAGACTGGAGGCTGACAGTAAACTAAGACGCCAACAGTTTGGAAGCCACATGGAAGGGTCCCCTGAAAGAGCACCAAAACCGTCACCTAGAATCATAAGAAAAAATGACCAGGAAACCTTCTTAAGTAAAGGTATTTACTTTCAATACTAAAATTTTCTTGATTAGAGATGATGGATCATAATTCAGGCAACAATTTCTTTCATTTCTAGTTATCAATAATAAAGTAAATGAGACCGTACCTAGACTTTCTTAGCAGTAAAAATCTACTGAAGTAAAATTTTATTATGAAACTTCACTTGGCTGTGCTCATTATATTTTATTTAACTAAAATTCCAGACTAAAAGATGACATATTGAAATAAAGAATCTTACATTAGTAGCACATAAATTAAAACCATTAAGGCCTGATCTATATAAAGCTCTAACTGCATTTCAGTAGGAAGAACAGAGTGAAATGAGAGTGGTAGACTGTGTGGCCCTGTGTCTAGAGATTAACTGCTGCCAACCACTTTTCATAGAAGACCAAATCTCTTCCTTTACAGGTGACGCAAGCCCTTCCTTGCTGTCAACAACTAGAAAGTTCAAAACATCTGTTTCCTTCACAATTACCATGAGTGCTAATAGTAACCGAGACTCAAAGTTAACAGAGCCAAACCTAAAGGTACAGTACTTTAAATGAACAAAATCAACTTTTTCTGAAAAGTATCTGGCTTTAAGATCATTAATAATTATTGAATGTTCACAGGGAACCAATGGAGTTTGTGAACTAATTTGAGTTTTTCCTATAGAATGCAGTATTTCTATTTGTAATATTTTAAATTAGATTTTATTTATGTATGAAAGAGTCAGCTCTTTCCTTGCACCTGGTGGAGTCAGGACAGAATGTGAGTTGTGCACTTTGACTGTAGACACCTTTGTCTGTTGAGCTATATTGCTGAGTTTGGTTATGATGTTTTAAAGTAAAAAGAGTGAGCAAGAATATTATTATGTATAAGGTCTTTAGTTTGAAAATGGTGACTCTTCAATTTTTAAATTTGATGAATAGATTAATTATCTATGTACCTTGACAAGTAAAATGTTTTGTTTTACAAATACTTTCCCTACGTATTGTGTAAATAAATCATCCATTCAATATCAATTCCTGTGAGAGAAAGACTACAAAGTCACTTTGCTAAGTCAATATTTGTTGAGTGTTAATATTGATCTTCTTCCTTTGTTTTCCCTTTTTAGACTCAACTTTTACTAGTTTTCTTTCAGCAGAAAATAATAGCTACAGAAATATAAAACATTAACTGGAAACTGCTAGGATACATTAAAAATGTGCACCTGGAGACCTCTGTAGAAGGGGGAAATGGTTATGACCACACACTAGAACTGCTGTTAGAGAACTGAACTGATTGTTCTCCAGAGCTGCATTCTTGTTTCAAATAACAACTCTGTATTTGTTATTGAACTCTGAAGTCCCTTATATCTTTAAATTGCTAGACAGTGACATTTGTTCTATATTAAAATTTTAAAACATCATCTCTAAGGAATTTTGCTCTGACTGTTTAGGAATCTATACACCCTAAACAATTTGGTGTGCATGTCCAGTTTGTTCACACATATTTTGTGTTTCAACAGTATTATTTTTCACCAATAGAACCTGTTTTCATTTTGTAATTAAGTTAAATGTTAAAATATTAGCCTGATTATGATTTACCTAATTCTAAAGTTTAAATTTAGTCATCATGTAGAGATATAAATATTAATAGATTATATTGAATCATAAGATTTTTCTTCTTGCCATTAATACAGTTCCTTTAGGTCATCCAACAAATAATTTCTTTCTTTCTCTCTCTCTCTCTCTTTCTTTCTTGTTTTGTTTTTGTTCTTCGAGACAGGGTTTCTCTGTAGCTTTGGTGCCCGTCCGGAACTAGCTCTTGTAGACTAGGCTGGCCTCGAACTCCCAGAGATCTGCCTGCCTCTGCCTCCCGAGTGCTGGGATTAAAAGCGTGTGCCACCACCACCCAGCCAACAAATAATTTCTAATAAAGTAATGTGTGTCAATTATTTTGCTTGGTGTAAAATATGGACTTGAATTGAAGAAATTTCCATTTGATTATTATCTATCATATGCCAAGGTAGCATAGCATTGTATTTCATTGTTATAATACATATTTATTGATTGAATACTCTGTTAAAGAGTTTTCTTGGAACTGATCAAAGAGCTCAGAATAACACACCTGAAAGTAAATTCTAGCTATTCCCCTAGTGACTGTGTAAATGGGGGCAGGTTTAACAACCCCTCTTTTGAGTCTGATTTTCTTTAACTATAAATTGGGAATAACTTTATTTAATATATTTTAAAGGATCTAAATTCTTTGTTTGTGTTTATTTGTTTGTTTTTTGTTTTTCAAGACAGAGTTTCTCTGTAGCCTTGGCTGTCCTGGAACTAACTCTGTAGAACAGGTTGGCTTCAAACTCACAGAAATCTGTTTGCCTCTGCTTCTCGAGTGCTGGGATTGAAGGCCTGTGCCACCATTGCCTGGCCTAAATCGATTTCAAAGCATTTAGCATAGTATTAGGGACATAGTCACTTAAATTTTAAAAAAAAAGTATTATAGACCTAAGACATGACTGCAGTTCTTTATATGGAAATGAAATGAAAGTCTAGTCTAAGAACAGTTCTTCTGGAATTGGATTGTGAATGGAGATGGGAGAAGACTTACCTGAGAGGCTGATAGCCTTATCTGTGTGTGTAGTGATGCTAGCTTGGCCTAGGTAGTTATTGAGTGTACTAGGAATGGGAGGGTTCTAATAGACAGTCCCAGGATTAGTCTGCAGGCCTTAGTGGTTATAAAAGAAAAAAGAGTCTGCTTACATTTTTCACCTAAACATCAAGAAGGAATGTTGGTGATGATTGAAAATTAGATTTAAAAAATATTAAGAATTTAATTATTAAAAGAAGTTGACATACTGTCAACTTAAAAATGTTGTTTACATTTATTCCTTATGTGTGTGTGCACCTACAGCAGAGTGCATGTGGAGGTCAGAGGGCAGCTTGTTCTCTTGTGAGCTGGTTCTCTCCTTCCTGTTTGTGAATCCCAGGGACTGAACTTAGGGAAAGTACCTCTGCCTGCTGAGCCATCTTTGTCAACTTTTTCATTTTAATCCCTCATTTTAATATAAATATTAATTTCTTTCAGAAATGTTGGCCCTGCATTTCTTAGCATTCTTTGTTTATTATATGGTATTTCTTAGATGAAGTGACCCAAAATTACTGTTATTTTGACTTTTGAGACAGACTATCCAAGGCTGTATAGAGATTTCCAGTGTAATCAAGGATAATCTTGAAGTTTTGATCCTCCTGTTCCCACCCTTATCCAAGCGCTGAGCACATTGCTAAGTGAGCCCGTGCTTTAGTCTGAGGCTTTCTGTCACTCAGCAGGGGTCAGCTCTTTCTGTTGGCATTTTACTTAGAAGCAGTTTTATTTTTGTAGATGTTAAATACATTTGTGAAATTTTAGGACCATTCTAGTATTTGGTTGTGAAAATACAAGAGAAATTACTAATAAGACAGCTAAATTAATCTTCTTCAAGTACTTTAAGAAAGTTGGTACCTCAGTTTGTGTGGGACAGGGAAGAGTGGGATTGCACAGAAAGCGAGAGGCTTCAGAAGTGTGAATTTGTTGCCATGGGGCAAGTATAAGCCAGAGTCTCTCTCTTTGCCCTCTCTCCCTTCCTCCCTTCTTCCTTCCTCCTATGCTTTTGCTCACTTTCTAAGAACACATGGTCTTGCTGGGTTTGTCCAGGCTGGACTTGAGCTCGCAGGCTCGGGCAGTCGTTTGTTTCAGCCTCCTAGAGTAGCTGAACTGTAGGCACCATGCTTAGCAGCCAGGTTTTAAATCATATATCCACACATTTATGAAAGATTTGAATTACAGGAAGAAAATAGGAATGTGCCAGTAACTGTACATGTATGACTTCCTATTGCTCATACTTCAACACTCTATCACTATTCCCTTTTTAATTTTGGATTCTATCTAGTTAGGTTCAGTAATATTCAAGAAATGTCAAGAATTTTCCCTTGAGAGAGGAATACCTTTAACTTCCTTGCTATAAACCAGTCACTACTGAAATTAGAGTAGGCCACAAGTCGTCAGTGGTAAGCTCCAGAGATGTAACCTGCCTGTTTATACTCTTAATTGGGATTTGCCTAAATATATGTCATCTAAACATGTTTTTAGATATGTATATGACACATACCATACAACAATATATAGTATACATACATGTATCATACAATATCAAGCTGTATGTATTCACAGCATGTTATATATGCATAAACCATGTACATGTGAAGCATACCATATTTCATACACAAATTTCTCTACAAAACAGTACAAGTGCATAATACAATTATGCATATAAATATATAATACAAATTGATAATGACTCAGTCTTAATGTTGTTAAAGCACTAGTTATGTTTCCTTTACAAAATGTTAATCAATTGATCCATCAACTAAAAGATAATCCATATCAGTTTTCCTTCATACATCATCTGCTTAACCTTTTATTTTAAAGAATTCTTTAGTGACAAAAAATTAAGAGCGCATTTCAAACAACGAAAGCGAATAGCTTCCTGAAAGGGCATGACACCAACTCTCGGTAAAGAGTGGTGGAGATGACAACCTCCCGTGCTGTCACGGTGTCAGGTCTGCTTGCGGTAGAACTGTATGTAAGGACAAGAGTTTACCAGAGCTACCCAGGAAAGATGAACTTCACTAATTCATTTGCGATCACTATTTTCTACTTTAAAATCTGTAGGTTGTGTCTTTAGTATTTCCTTATTTCTTATGAATGGGATAAGTAAACCATGTGTCACCAGTGAAGTCCTTTGCACTTATAGGAATGTTCTCAAATTGGTAGAATCTAGCACCACCTCATGCCCGCTCTAAGAATTACAAGCTGTTTTATTTGTCAAAAAATGTATTACACATAGAATTTCCTCCTCTGTTATGCTAAAATCATTTTAAAACTCAGTGTACATTCATAAACTCAAACTGTCAGCCGTATCTGTATTCTATTTAGATTTATTTATTTAAACAATTTAGACAATTTCTCAGTATTTTTTTTTTTTTTTTACTTTTAATTTATAGCATGTTGGTTTGGATTCATTCATTCTTAGGGTGTTAGTCTGAACCCAAGATTCCTCTCCCCCCACAAAAAAAGCAAAAACAAAAAACCTTTGTGATTGAAAGTCTGTTTTAAATAAAATTCAAGTTGAATAGCACTGTATGTTTAATAAGTTTTGTGAATCTAAAGAAACCCACTTGTTTCTTTATAAGCAGTGCTGCGCAAGGTTTCCTAGTGATGTCATTTACAGTTCTTCTTTCGGGGTCAGTCGTGTGGCACTTGCCCTACCTTTGTGTAGGGATGCCCTGCTGTTCCAGGCCTGTTAGCCTCAGTGTAATATTACAGTATGGAGTTTGGCAGTCTTCCATAGAAACTTACAAATTCTTTTTCTTTCATAGCATTTTTTCCAGAACTGGAACATGGGAAAGATATCTAATAAAAATGCTAACCTTCTCAGCTAGATTTTTAAAGCCATTTCCTGTCAGCCCTTGGCACTGCCCCCAGAAGAACTGCCATGAACAACTTCTCTTTAGTTTCCCAAATGTCACAAATCACATTAACTACTAATATTCTAAACAAAGTACATTTAAGGAAAACAAGTTCTTTTAGGGCGGTGAGAAGGCTCAGTAGGTAGAGTCTTGACAACTTGAGTTCAATCCCCAGATCCCAGTGGTAGGAGGGAACCAGCTTTAAAAATATGGAGAGCTGCTGCAGGTAAGCTAAACACTTAAGTTTGTTCAACCATTAAGAATATAAATGATAATGCTCCATCATTGTATCATTTACTGTATATGTTTATGTTATATATTATATTATTGATTTATAATAGAAACGTGAAACTTCATTTAAAGTTCACTTTAGAAAATCATGGTAGTTTTTTGTTGGTGTGTTTTATTTTTGAGCAAGGGTCTCACTGTAGCCCTGACTGGCCTGGATTTCTGAGTATGCCAAAGTGGCCACAAACTTGCAGACATCCTCCTATTTCTGCCTCCCAAGTGCTGGGATTATAAGCAAAGTTGCTATGCCCAGTATTCATGGCAGATATTAAATGCAAAGTAGATCAGAACTCAGAATACAACTGGTAGATGGGAGAGGAAGACTTCTGAACTGTGATATCATGCCTGCTGTGTTGTTTTCCAACCTTTGCCTCTCTACCAAAATGGATGTCCTAGATTGCCTTTAGACCCTCTCTATCTTTACAAGGAGCTGACATCTCTGATGGGAAGTTGCAAGATCTGAAATTCTCCCAAGCCCTCCAAATTGTAAATAGTAACCTGATGCCACAAGCACAACACCCCACACCTGCCCTCATGCGATGGCTGCACCCCAGCTTGTGGCACGTGCTGCATACTTAGGTGCTGTGGGACAGTGGCTTTACCCTGTATAGATTTGTTTCTTGTGCGTGTTTAATAAAATGCTGATCGGCCAGTAGCCAAGCAGGAAGTAGAGGCAGGGCAATGAGAACAGGAGAATTCTGGGAAGAGGAAAGGGTCAGTCCGCAGTCATCACAGAGAAAGCCAGACACAGAGCAAGCAAGATGAGAATGCCTCACTGATGAAAAAGGCACCAAGCCACGTGGCTAATAAAGACAAGAATTGTGGGCTAATATAAGTTATAAGAGATAATAAGAAGCTTGAGCTAATAGGCCTACTAGTTTATAATTCATGTAAGACTCTGTGTATTTCTTTGGGATGAACGACTGTGGGACCAGGCAGGACAGAGACCTCTGTCAACCCTTAGGCTATGTGTAAAAAACGTGCTTAAGAAATGGTGACTCTCCTGTTCAGATTTGGGTCTCATTCCAAAGATGTCATGTCATGTCATGTATAAACAGCTATTCCAAAACCTGAAGGAACAAAGCAAAATTTAAAACATTTCTGGTTCTCAAGATTTTAGAAAAATACATGCAATTTATATTTGACAATTATGATTGATTTATTTTATGTCTGCATTTTCTCTCCTATGTTTGTACACTCCGGGAGGGCAATAGGTATGTCTGACATTTCTTTAGGGTCGTCTCTCATTTTCTCATCATTACTATGCATGCTGAAACATTTAATAAATATTGTTTGAAAATGTTTCCCTTCATTTCAGGACTGGCAGTATGTGCAGTCAAAAGGCTGTTTCTTTTTAGAAGAAGATGGTGAAGTCGTTAGTCATCAGTACAAGATGCACATAGCTCAAAGATCAGTGCTTTATCTAACAATTAAACCATTGAATCTGAGTCAAGTTGACGGCAAGTTTAAATTATTTATTTGTTTATGTTTGTATGTATGTGTTTTTGTTTACTCATTCATTCATTCATTCATTTGAGGCATGGTATCACTGTGTACCTCTGGCTATTCTGGAACTCATTATATAGACCAGACTGACCTTGAACTCACAGAGATCTATCTGGGAGTAAAGACTGAGGCTGCTTTACTTATCTATTTTTATTTTTAAAATACCAATTTATATTCTCTGAAAGTACTTTATATTTCCTAGTCCTACTTAAGAAAATAATCTGCCCAAGAAATGTGTGGTTTTATTTAGTTTTAAATTTTTTCATTGTGTTTATTCTTCATATATGATGTTTAGTTAGATAAGTACATTTTAATACAAATATACTATACAGTGAATAAATCCCCCCAAATCCTCCTTGTCTTCCCATTTTTCCCTAGTGCCTTTGGTTAACCTAAGCAGTTTGACTTCTACTTGTATGTCATATATACATACAGGATCTTATGTGTCTATATAAAATCTAGGAACCTGTGTTGGCAAGACGGCTGAGCATGTAAAGACACTTGGCACACAAGCCTGATATATTTAATCTTTGAAACCCATGTAAAGGTGGAAATAGAGAAATAACTCCATAGAATTGCCTGTGACCTCCACACATGCACTATGCCATATGACCTCCTCCACAACTTTTTCTTTCTCATCATGCATACACACTAACAATATATTTTTATTAAAACCTTGGAACTACAATTGAGAGAAAATAGATGATAATTCATTTACGATTATCTCCATTATATTTATCTTCCTTCAGACAACAGAACTTGACTATTCTTTACACTTAAAAAAAGTTTCCATCTGGGCCAGGCAGTGGTGGTGCATGCCTTTAATCCCAGCACTCGGGAGGCAGAGGCAGGTGAATCCCTGTGAGTTCGAGGCCGGCCTGGCCTACAAGAGCTAGTTCCAGGACAGCTAGGACTGTTGTTACATAGGGAAACCCTGTCTCAAAAAACAAAACAAAACAACAAAAAAAAGTTTCTATCTGTGTGACTGCATGTATGATTATACCACACTTTCTTATCTGTTCCTCTGTCATTGAACACTTACACAGTGCTGCTTATAGACATTGATGCACAAATATCGCTATAATATGTTGAATTGGAGTCCTTTGGGTAAACCGTCAGCTGGGTCACATGGTAGATTTGGTTTGAGATTTTCAAGAAACTTCCATATTGATTTCCATGGTGTCTGGCCTGGTTGACACCAGCACTTTAGAAGGGTTTCGTTTTGTTTACATCCTTGTTGGAAATACTCTTTTGCTCAGGAGCATTTTGGCTCTCCAGAGTGTTTTATGCTTCCATAAGAGTTTTAAGATTGTGTTTTCTGTTTCTATAAGGAATATCATTGGACATTTGGAGGGCATTGTCTTGAGTCTCTGATTTTGATACAATACCCATTTTTACAACATTAAGTCTTAGCGTCAGTAACCATGGGAGGTTTCTTCCTCTTTCAATGTTATCTTCAGTTTCTTTTGTTTTAAAGTTATAAAGATGTTTTTATTTATTAGCAATTTTTTTAAAAAATAATAAAGCTTATTAAAAATACATTTTTCATTGTAAAAGTTTTTTGTCACCTTGGTTAGGTGTTTAAGGGTTTCTTGTTTTGAGGCATTGTGGATTGATTATTTTCATGGTTTGTTATTGTCATAGAAGATGGCTACCGGGTTTTGTTTGTTAATTTGTGTACTGTCACTTTGCTGATACTGTTAGTCTTTAGGGTATCTTATATATAATATTTTATCTAGAAACAAGCATTCTTTTGTCCTTTTTAATTTTAAACTTTGTTATTTAAAAATACTTTAATGAAACACATTTCTCAGCCTGAAGACTATACAACTCTGTAAATCTCTATATAGTTAGAATAGCCATTCATTTCTTCCTTAGTCCTAACATTTAGCCTTTCCTTTTTCATTTTCTGCATGTTGTATTGCATCTACATGTACATTTGCCTATATCTATATAATTGTATGTAGATATATACAGATATTATTGCCTAGATTCTACATGTGAGAGAGAGATGGAGGTTCTTTTTCTTTCTGAGATTGTGTGACCTTACTTAATAGTATGCATTCCAAGTTCATTCATTTCCCTGCAAGTTTTGTGATTACATTTTTCTTTAGAGAGAATAGTTATTCATACACACACACACACACACACACACACACACACTGTTTTCATGACCCATTTATCTTTTGATGGACATGTAGGTTGATTCCAGTTCTTCACATAGTTAGTAAAGCAATAAATGTGGAGGTACAAATATCTCCATGGTAGAGTAAAATAACAAGTCATATGGTGGTTCTATTTTTAATTTTTGAAGAAATATCCAAACTATTTTTCAGGATGCCTGTATTAGTTTGCATCTGAAAGTATTCCTTTCTTGCCCCAAACTCACAATATTGGTGATAGGCATTCTGGCTGGAGTAAGGTAGTATGTCACGGAAGGTTTAATTTGCATTTCCCTGATGCCTGGGGATGTAGTTATGGAGCTGGAGACATGGCTCAGCAATTAAGAGTACTGACTGCTCTTCCAGAGGACTTGGGTTCAATTCCCAGCACCCACATGGCAGCTGACAACTATCTGCAACTCCAGTTCTAGAGGATCAGACACCCTCACACAGACATATATGCAGGCCAAACACCAAATACACATAAAATAAAAATAAATACAAATAGTTATTAACCATTTGTGTTTCTTTAAAAAATATTACATATGTTTGCCTGTTTATTGGTAGTTTTGTTTCATTGGCATTTTATTTCTTCAATTTCTTATAAATTCTGGATATTGTCTTACATGTAGCTGGTTACGACTTTTCTCCCACTCTCAAGGCTGTCTGTTCATTTGCTGTACAGAAACTTTATATCTTGATGTAGTCCTGTCCTGTTGATACTGCATTAGTACTTGTGCTATTGCTGTTCTATTTTAAAAAGTTCATTTTTCTACCTCAATGTCTTGAAGGGTATCCCCTATGTTTTCTTCTAGAAGTTTCAGTGATTCATGTTTTAAATCAAGGTCTTTGATCCAATTTGAATTGATTTTTGTACACAGTGAAAAATAAGAGTCTAAATTTATTCTGCAGGTGGGAGGTCAGTTTTGACAGCACATTGTCAAAGAGGCTATCTTTTCTCCAATGTATATTTTTGCTTCTTTTACCAAAAACAAAATGGACATAGGTTTGTTGTTTTGTTTTGAGGTCCTCTATTTTATTCCACTAATCTGTTTTTGTACCAGTCCCAGGCTATCTGTGTGACTATAGTTCTGTAACACAGTTTGAGGTCGGGTTTCGCAATAGCTACATCAGGGTTCTTACTCTTTACTCTTCCTTTGGCTATTCATGGTTCTTTATGCTTTATACAAACTCTTGTGCTGCTTTTTCAAAACATGTGAAGTTTTGATAGGTGTTAAATTAAATCTATAACTAAATTTGGTTAGTGTTGTCCTTTTCACAATAGCAATTCTGCTAGTGCAGGAGTATATAGTGTCTTTGCATCGTCTACTGTCTTTTTTGATTTCCCTTTTCAATACTTTGAAGTTTTCATGGTAGAGATCTTTCTCTTCTTTGGTTAGATATATTCATAAATTTACTTAATTCTTTGGAGTTGTTTTAAATAGAATATTTTTCCAATTTATTTCTCTGCAAGTATACCATTGATATAATTTTGTAACCTGCAGTTTTACTGTTAAGTGTTTATTAGGTTCAAGAGCTTTCTCGCTGATTCAGTAGGGTCTTTTAAGTAAAGAATCATGCCACCTGCCACTATGGATAGTAGGAAATAGAAATAAGCACTTTAATTTTTTCCTATTTATATCTCACATATTTCTTTCTCTTATCTTATTGCTTTAGCTAAGACTTCAAGCATTATGTTGAACAACAGTGAAGAAAATGGCAGTTATATTTCAAAAAAGCATTACTTTAGACAGTTACTGTGTTATCATTATGCAAAGCAAATAAAAATAAAGTGTCTTTTCTTAGAAACAAAAGATGCTATTTGGTTCTTCATGACATAGACTCAACTTTTCATTTGTTTTTTCCCTTTCCCTCCCTTCCTCCCT
>NC_022016.1:67512675-67518873 GCF_000317375.1 Microtus ochrogaster
CTTTCTTTCTTTCTTTTTGAAACAGGGTCTTGCTCTGTAGCCCTGGCTGTCCTAGAACTCACTATGTAGAGCAAGGTGACTTCAAACTCACAGAGATTTGTCTGCCTCTGCCTCCCAAGTGCTGGGATTAAAGGTTTGTGCGACCATGCCAGGCCTTTTGTTAATTAATCATAGCTTTTTCATTTATAATTTTCCATTTAAAATTAGTATGTCTAACAGAAATTCTATAGAAGCATAATTTGGGGTATGAAACTGCAAGTATTTTTAATATCTTCAATGTCTATGTCTGTACCAGAGGAGGTATTTATTAATAATCTTTTTGTTCACAATAATATTTGTATGTAAAATTCATAATTATGTACTGTTTGAAATGGTCATTTTTGAGAATTGAAACCTTGACCTCATGCATAATAGCCAAATGATCTACTACAAACTATAACCCCAGCTATTTTGTCATTTTAATCAATAAGAATTGTCTTTAGATCCCCTTGGATATTTTTTAATGATTGTTCTAAATCATGCATCACTTCTGTTTATAAACAAACATATTCTTTCATGAAGATTATCTCATACCCCTAAAATAGATAATTTAGAAGTTTTGTTTTAGATATTATCGGATAGCTACAATGTTTGGTAATGGATTAAATCCCCCACCTCATTGAATTGGGGTCCTCTGCATGAGCAGCATGTGCTCTTAACAGCTGAGGCAGCCCAGGAGTTCATATGTTTAAATAATAATGACAACATCAGTTACAGAGTGACTTAAGATAGCCATGTCAGTTCAGTGTTAGTTCTCTATTCTCATGAGATTTCCTTCATTAATTAATTCATCAAATATTTTTTGAGGTTCTTATATATTAAACCTCAGTTTAGATGTTCAGGATATATTAAGTACATAAAAACCAAAGCATCTACTCTCAAGGACTTAAATTTTAGTGAAAGAAACAATAAAGAATAAATAGTAAAGGAACTGGCTGACATAGTGGAACTCACTTATAATCTCAGCACTGAGGATACTGAGGCAGGAGGATGAGTTCCAGGTCATCCTGAGATACATATTTAGACTTTATCTTTTTTTTTAAAAAAAGGCAGGGATTGTGGCAGTACATGCCTATAATCCCAATACTCAGGAGGCTGAAACTAGAGAATTGCCCCAAGTTCAAAGCCAGTCTAGTCTACAGTATGAGTCAGTTACTGGCTCTCTCTCCCAATTACATACATGTGACAAATAAAAGAGGAAAACTGAAGAGAAAATGAAAAGTATAGAAAGACTGGTTTTGAGAAACGGAGACTGCCATTAAAATCGAGCCATTTTAGTATAAGATTCATATATGACCAAAGACAATCAACAAATAATGTTTTAATTTTTTAAAGATTTTTATTTATTTATTATATATACAGTGTTCTGTCTGCATGTATTCCTGCAGGCCAGAAGAGGGCACCAGATCTCATTATAGATGGTTGTGAGCCACCATGTGGTTGCTGGGAATTGAACTCAGGACCTGTGGAAGAGCAGCCAGTGCTCTTAACCTCTGAGCCATCTCTAGCCCCCAAATAATGTTTTATAAAGTATGTCAGTTACCAACTGCTATAAATCAAAATGCCCAAAATTTCAGTGACTTAATACAATTAAGGATTTGTTGATTCATGAGACCTTTTAGTCTGAGCCTAGCATGGCTTTTCTGTGCAGGGTTCAGTCACACTTGCAGTGACAGGTTAGCTAATGGCCGGATTTACAGTGCTGGCTGCGTTCTCCTATGTGTGTGGTTCCATCTAGGACAGCTTGACTACCCTGAGGATCTTTCATCTTCCAGTAAGCCAGCATGTACTTTCTTATATTGTGACAGGAATCTGAGGGAGGAAAAAAACCAACAAAAAACAAAAACAAAAGAACAGGAACATTTCCAGCATGGTGGTCTCAGAACAGACAAAGTGTTAACTTCTGTTCCATTCTGTTATTCATAAGTCACAAAGTCCAAATCAATAAGACTGCAAGAGAAACTTCATCTCTTGATGGCGAAGCTGTGTAATTGTATCATAAAGGTCTGTGCATCCAGAGAGGGCAGCTGTTTTGTGATGCTCTCTCACAGGAGGCAAATGCGAAAGCATTGTTGCTATAGAAGAATAAATGAAGAGCAGTGGAGGTGGCAGAACATTCCAGATAACTTGCTAAGTAAGGGACTTTGGTGTAGAATGTGATGGTGCAGAACAGGAGCTGTGGGGCTAGAGAAATGGCCTCTTGCAGAGGACCAGGATTCAGTTCCCAGCATCCAAATGGTAGATCACAACAATCTGTAAATTCAGTTTCAAGAGATCCAAAACCCTCTTCTGGCCTCTAAAGGCTCCTTCACACATATGGTACATATAAACTCATGCAAGCAGACATACATACACACAGAATAAATCAGTCTTGGGCTGGAAGCTAGTCTGTCTGGAATGAGTAAGCAAGGAGAAGTTGGTAGGGAATGAATGAAGAGCAAAGGAACAAAAGTATAAACTGCAAGAGATATTTCCTATAATGAAACTTTTTTTACTAAGAGAAAAGAAGTTTGGGGAGGAAAGGGTTTTTTTTTGTTATTTTTTTAAGCAGTTTGAATATGTATCTGAGCTTTACTATTGATTCTGTTATTATGGTCAATGTACTGTTAGACATTTGCTGTCTGGGGTTCTCAGAGTCTTGGATATGCGTCTTCCTTGCTTTTGGAAAGTCCTCTCACTTTATTCTTCTACCATTTTTCTTTCCTAACATACCGCCTTCTGTGCTCTACCACAGAAAAGCCAGGGCTTTCAGTTTCCTATCCCACCTTGGGAAAGTGCCTTTCAGTCTCCTTAATTATGACATGGCCTCAGTTCTGATAACATCTTGTAGTTCATCTGCTTTTTCTTATTGGCAAAGCAATATACTTTGAGCTTTATCTCAGCAGAGGATTTTTTTAAAAATATTTATTTATTTATAATGTATACAATATTCTGTCTGTGTGTATGCCTGCAGGCCAGAAGAGGGCACCAGTCGTCATTACGGATGGTTGTGAGCCACCATGTGGTTGCCAGGAATTGAACTCAGGACCTTTGGAAGAGCAGCCAGTGCTCTTAACCTCTGAGCCATCTCTCTAGCCCTTCAGCAGAGCATTTTAAGTAGGGACAGTGTGTGACCTGAGATAAGCATGTAGATATCTACCTAAGCATGTAGATAACATGACTGTCTAAGAGTATAGATGGTTTCTCCCAGGAAGTATCAGTACTGGATCCCAACTTTTCCTGGAAAGTTCTGCTCTCACTTAGATCTTGACTTGCTTGTCTTGCACCTCAGCTGTTGTTTTTCATTGTTCTTTGTTTGGTTTTAGTTAGGATGAGCACATTGGCCATCAAACCCAGGTCCTCATGCATGCAAGGCAAGTGCATAGGTTCATGTCCTGCCATTGAAACACAGCTTTTTGATGATTTCAAGAAACTTGAGGCCTTTTAGAAACTGAGTACAGAGATACTGTTTTTCATAAAATTAAATATAGTAGTGGCATATTATAGATATTAAGATATTTGTATGTAAAAATAGCATGTGTATTTCTTTTTCAAAATCTACTGGATAAAGAACTTAAAAGAATCTACAGTGATTGGCTGCTCTGAGGTGGGTTTTGTTGGTGATGCTGTTGTTGTTGTCTTTCTAGGAAAACGTCCCCCCTGGTTATCTGTTGATACGGCCTTATATATTCTCAAAGAAAGTGAGGAGCAAGCAGAGCCACAGCTCATGTGTTTTACTGAACTACGAAATAGAGAAGTATACATATTTTTTAATGTTTAAGAATGTAATATGAAGTCATGTTGAGGGAAATAATAGCTTTTCACCAGTATTTTAAACTCAGATGTTCTCTATTCTAATGAAGGTATAGGTGGTACCTAATCATTATGCTATTACATATGTTTTTATTAATTGTGAAGAACTTTTTCTTATATTCTAAGATTTTTTTTTTTTTTTAGGGATTGATGATTGATAGCCTTGGCTCCATAACTATGTGCCCTGATGTATCTCATGAAAATATTTTTTGTTGTTGCTTTCAATAAAGAGAGTGATGTTATTAGATTCTTCCTACCCTCCAGATACACTACCCCAGCTACAGCAAAGTTTGTTTCTGATGTCTGTCTTACTTGTGCTACGACTGCAGAGCAGGAACTCTCCCAAATTATTATCCTCAGGGTTGACTCATATTGTAGGGTTCAGAAATAGTATGATGGAAAGAAATGCTTTTGAATGTTTTTATATGTTGCCTCTGAGCTTGTTCTGGTCCTTTCTAATTATGTATCTACTCAGAGGCTAAATATGTGAGCAGATACATACATGTGCCTATTTATTTTATGAGGACTACAAAATACAATCTACTTCACAGCAGCAGAAATAATACTATTGAAGAACTTACTGCAATATCATATTTAATCTTTATATTGGCTCAATGACAGACAAGTATTTTCCTATGGGATGTTATATAGAAGTCTTTTTTTGGAGGCCTCCTAACAGACAAGGGTATTACCGGCCAGAACCACATAAAATGGCAGAAGTTACCATTTTTACTGAGCTCTTCTTCATAGCTGACTATGAGGTGAAGTTAAAGATAAAGCAATGTCAGAAACAATAGCTTTTCCCATTTGGTTTTGGATGAAATGACTTTCTTATGAGATTGCATGTGTAAAAACAGTCAGTCATAGCAAGGCTATGTTTAAACTGAGTTTCTGTGGGTGTCTTTATAGGCTTCTGTTTATCTGTATATGTCATATTTACAAAGGATTTTTACTAGTAGTTTTAGCTTCACAATTATTTTCTTTAAGAAGAGTTTGGTACCATGAAGAACTTCCTAGTTGCCATCTATAGTGGCCCTTCACAGTTATATATGGGGAATAAAGGAAGTTCATGGGATGACATCCACTAGGAAGTAGCAAGATATTTTTGAACTCTACATGTCAGCCTGTGTATGGTTAGTCTAAACAAATATTATTTCCAAAGCATGGATTTGGTATATTAGCCTTCACAGTGATCCTCAGTCACACTGAATTATTTCTTCTTCCCAAATAGAGTTTGGTGATAACCGCGGGGTAATTATAGTCCTTGGATAATCAGGCAGAAAGAATCTAGAACTCAGTGATCAACTTATTTTGTTTATTACCCTCCAGGATGACCTAAAATAGGTTTTGGAAAGACTTTGAGCACAATACCTGATGCAATTTGGGAACTAGTCTGTACTGTAGCACAAGTAACTGTACTTAGCTGTCATACATAACGACTGAATATGTACAGTTAGGGTAGTCAAAAGATGGTCCTGGTGTTTTATAAAAAATGTTTAGGCTCCAAAAGCTCCTAGGAGGTATATAGTGGGATACCAGTTGCTTTCCATATTGAGTAAGCAAATAAAATGTTTTTATACAAATGTTTTGATATTCAGCATTTGTTAGGAAACAGTTTCAGGCAAGCAGGTCTACTTAGGACTCTACATCTTGTTTTATAGCCCGTGTCACCTAGCGATCTAAGCAACCCACCTAAAAGTATATATATATATATATACATATATATATGTATATATGTATATATATATATTGACAGAATAATATATATGGAAGATCCACAAAGATCAAATCAATACTCTTCTCACTCACTCACTCACACACACACACACACACACACACAGAGAGAGAGAGAGAGAGAGAGAGAGAGAGAGAGAGAGAGAGAGAGAAACTTACAGAAGCAAAGATGTATGGTATGATTTTTCTGAGATACCAGCATTGAGGTGTCAGAGGCAGGAGGTCTACAAATTTAATGCCAGACTGAGCTTTATAACATGTTCAAGGCCAACATGAACTCTACAGTGAGACTGTCTGAAAAAACAACAACAAACCCATGAGTTCCTGGCTCAAAAAACAAAACAGAACAACAAACAAACAGCAGAATAGAGAATAATATTGTAATATATAATTCAGCTTTCAGACATATGTTTAACTCATGTAAAAGGTAAACTTAAAAGTATATTTAAGTTTCTTTGGTGCCATCTAAATGTTATTTACAAATCATATATTCATATTTCAATCACAGTAGTAGGAGATCTTTACTACTTCTCTTTAAGAAGCTTATGCAAATCAAGACAATTTAAGATACCATCTTACACCTGTCAGAATGGCTAAAATAAAAAACACCAATGATAGCCTTTGCTGGAGAGG
>NC_022016.1:67519868-67522721 GCF_000317375.1 Microtus ochrogaster
AAGCATTCTAAAATTACTCTCTGGTTCCTGTTGAAGGCATTTGCGTCACAAACATTTTTGAAGATCTTTGGGGATGACCTAGATGATATATAGCTTCTTCTCTTCTTTGCTTTTAGGTAGTTTTAAAAACATAAAGGACCATATTGTATTGTCTTGTACTAGGACTACTCCTAAGAAAAGTAATTTAAAATCAGTAAAAGGTTAATAAACTATATCTAAATTGATAAAAGTGAGTTAAAATAAGTGATGTCTCAAGTTTCCCCTTCAGAAGAAAGATTTAAAGTCATTAAAACGTTTCATTGTTCATTTTGTTTAATTCTTCTGATAAAAGGTGTTTGGATGGACTGGTGAACTAGGACCAGGAATTTATTGGTTAATTCCTTCCACAACTGGCTGTAGACTAAAAAAAGAAGTGCAACCAGTAACAGAAGAAGCCCAACTTGTATATAGAGATGAAACAGGGGAATTATTTCTTACAAGTGAATTTAGGTAAGTTTTGTGTATACTCACCTGTCTTTGCCCATTGTCTGTGGACTGCTCCCACCCCCTCTTTTTGTGACCAACTCCCACCCCCAACTTCCTTTGCCCGGCTTTCACCCCCCCCTTTGTGTGGCCAGCTTATACCCCCATTTTCTGTGGTTAGCTCCCCCCTCTTTCTGTGGTCAGCCCTCACGCCCACCTTTCTGTGGTCTGCTTCCACCCCCATCTTTCTGTGGCTAGTTTTCTGCTTTAACCCAGTATCTTACCACAACATGTTGGGCAGTGCACTTAAAAATAAAAGGCAAAAAAACCAGTGCCTCATGATTTCACTTATATATGGGATCTACAAAGTAAAATTTATAGAAGCAGGGTGGTGATTACCAAGGATTGGTGGTGTGAGGAAATTGGGAGAAATATTCTTAATAAGTAGAAAATTTCCATTAGACAGGAAGAATAAATGCAGTTATCCATTGTGTAATATGGTAACTAGACTATAGCTAGTAGCAATTTATTATATTTAATAATAATATATTTGGAATTTGCTATAAGAGTAGATCTTAAGTGTTTTCACCATAAAAACTAAATATATGAGGTAATAGATGTGTTATTTATCTTGAGTTACTCATTCCACAATGTATTCATGCACAAAAAGCATGCTGTGTATAACAAATATATATTTTAAAATTCTTTAAGTAACCAAGAGTGACACTGTGCTTACAAGTCTAGGATTGTCTTAGTTCCTAGGTTCTGTGCACCTGGCCAGACTTCATGTACAGGTGTCTTCAAGACACCAGTATCTTCTCCACCAGACATTGACTTAAATGGTAGATTCTGTGAGTTGCACTCTTGATTTTGATAACTGTCAAAATCAGAAGTCTAAACCTAAGGGTGGTCTTCTATGTCCTAGATGATCACAATGAGATTTGACCACAGATAAAAATGTATTTGGATATACTATAGCTCCGAAAAAAATTCTTAAATGCCATTAATATTGTTTTCTTTGAAACTTGTTCTCAAAAACTGTCTTTAGGAGCTAGAGAGATTGCTCAGTGGTTAAGAACACTGGATGCTCTTCTACCTGGGTTCAATTCCTGGTTCACACTCATCTATAACTTCAGTTCCAGAGGGGCCAGTGCCCTCTACTGGCTCCTTCAGACAGCAGGCGTGCACATTGTGCACAGACATACATGCAGGCAAAACATACACATTAAATATCTACCTACCTACCTACCTACCTACCTACCTACCTACCTACCTATCTATCTATCTATCTATCTATCTATCTATCTATCTATCTATCTATCTATCTATCTATCTTTAGACTTTTTGTTTTAAAATAATAATTTCTCTTTTTATAATTTAGGTCAGCTTTATCAGAGATCTTCGAAGTCATTGATTTAGATGGAAATGGTCTCATTAGCCTGGAGGAGTACAACTTTTTTGAATTGCGAACAAGTGGTGAGAAGTGTGATGAGGACGCGTGGGCTGTCTGTAGAGGTGAGTGCTTGTCAGCCTCCTTCATGGAAGAGCGTCAGAGCGTTTAGGAGAGTGGGGAGAAGCCTAAACACGGGACTGGAGAGGAGGCACAGTGGATTTATTGCTCTTGTGAGGGCCCTGCTTAGGTCCTAGCACCCACACCAGGCACCTATAACTACAGTTCCAAGTCTTTCTCTACCCTTTCCTGCCCTTCACAGGCATCTGTGTTCAGATGGTACACATAAACTCATGCAGACATACACATACACATAGAGTTTAAAGAAGTAAATCTCTCTTTCTAACATAAGCATTTCTTTTCCTTATGTGATAGTTGGCATACTTACTAAACTATGTGAATTACTTAATGATTATTTCCGCTTTGGGGGATTTACGTGTAGATACTCCCACACGTCTCCTTCCCACCTTCATGTCAGCACGTTTTCTTCCTATTCCTCCTCTTCTCTGCCTCCTATTTCTTCTCTCCCTTTTTCTTCTTCCTTTCTTCACCCTCTGAGTCTAGTTGTTAGTACTGCCTGAGGGAAAATGAGCAAATATTGGGTTGATCTTGTGAGGGGGAGCATATGCAGTGAGTTCATGCCTGTAAGAGTCACGTGTCCACAGACAGCATTTGTCCTCATCCTCCTGCTCTGATGTTCGCTCTGCCCCTTCTTCCACCATGTTCCCCGGGCCTTGGGATAGGGATGGTCCCTAGTAATCAGCGAGCACTTATGTGCTCTGATTGCTTAAGTACTTTATTCACTCAGTTATGAGTCTCTAGATTAATTACTGCCTACTGTAGAAAAGGCTTCTCTGACCAGGGTTAAGAATAACATTAATCTGAGCAGGGTGGTGGTGACACACGCCTTTAATCCCCTCACTCAGGGAGGCAGAGGCAGG
>NC_022016.1:67522906-67526809 GCF_000317375.1 Microtus ochrogaster
TTTGGCTTTACCTTCCAAGCAGTTTTTAACAAGTTTATAATAATGGGTCAATTCCTTCCTGTGGAACAGGCCACAAATCCACAAAATGCTTGGTTATTTCCATAGCATTCTTTCCACTTTTGCACAGTGCAATTCTTGCCTGGAATGTTGGTATTGCAGCATTCAGTGGTACTGCGGAGTAAGACCATTGATGATTTTTGTTTCCCTAGTAGCCTGAAGGTACATGCAAGCTAGCCAGCAGGGAGCAATTTTCCAAGTCAGTTCCAGATTGATTTCTTTTGTCTTGCAATGAAAACATGTGTGTCTTCAGAAATAGGGTCTATCAGGGTTATGGTCGACAACAAATGGCAACGGTGTCTTAGATACTTTTCTCTTGCTGTGATGAGGCGCCATGACAAAGGCAACTTGTATTTTCTTTCCTGAGACGGGGTTTCTCTGTGTAGCTTTGGAGTCTGTCCTAGAACTCACTCTGTAGAACAGGCTGGCCTTGAACTCACAGAGATCCACCTGTCTCTGCCTCCTGAGTGCTGGGATTAAAGGTGTGCGCCACCACCACCCAGCTCCCAAGGCAGCTTATAAAAGAAAACATTTAATTTGTGCTTCATGGTTGCAGAAGGTTTTTAGAGTCCATGACTATCATGGCAGCAGACAGGTAGGCATGGCTCTGTATTAGTAGCTGGGAGCTTACATCTCAATCCACAAGCATGAGGCAGGGGGCAGGAGGTAGGGGGCTGGGGATGGTATAGACTTTTGAAACCTCAAAGCCTACCTCAGTGACATATCTCCTCCAACAAAGCCACCTTCTTAATTCTTTCTAAACAGTTCTACCAGGTGGGGACCAAGTATTCAAACATGAGCCTCTGGGAGCCATTCTCATTCAGACTGCCGTAAATGTCAATAGCCCATGTTATCTTAGGGGCCTGTAGAGCTTCCCTGGCCAATAACTCACAAGGAGGTGTCTAACACCTGACACTGAGATTTTCAATTACTAACCCGTGTCTTCTGGGAGAAACATTGTCCAACCATGCAGGTACATGTATTTAAACTCCTTTTACAGAAGGGAAACTACTTTCCAGCAAGCACTCGGCATCACTGAGCCACACCCTGGTTCCGAAAAAAACAACAAAGAGTTAATAAGTTAGTTTCACTAAAATAATTAAGAGGTTTCCAGAAAGTTGTTTATACATGTTAAGAATTCTTAGCTGGGCACCTTGGCTCACATCTTTAATCCCAGTATTTAGAAGGCAGAGGTAGGAGGATCTCTGTGAGTTTGAGGCCAACCTAGTCTACAGAGTGAGTTCCAGGATAGAAGGGCTACATATAGAGACCTTATAAAACACCAACATAAAACCAAGAACAGAAAAGGAATTCTTTAATATTATTTGTTCTCAATTAGGGAAGTTCATCCATGCAGATAACAGAAGCCAAGAGCACCACGACAGAACATCATTGAAGATGAGGTTGAGTCAGTTAGGAGGCATCTGAGATTAGAGTAGGGTCTGTGTGCTTAAACCAATGGCTGAGAAGTCAATGAGAAAGCCTAAAAGCCATAGCCAACTATATAGCGCAGAACAGGAAGTGTGGCAGCCAGCTCATATTCGGAGAGAGAGGACCTCCCCATCACGGGAGTAGTGATGTTTGTCTCTTAGGATGGTTGAGTTTGTACAGTAGGTAAGCTAGGCAAGAGTCTGAGTAATCTGTTTCTCCAAAAAGCAAGTAGGATAAAAATAAGATACTAATATAAAGGGTTTTCATAATTTATTTTTATAAATATGTTGTTTAATATTAAACTTCTATTAAGTTTGATAATATACACAGTACCCCTTTATCTATAAAATGTAATGATATTATAAATTTAAGATATAGCTTTTTCATTTTTTAGTTTATTATCACTACTTCATTCCATAGAAGTGAATCATAATTAAGATTTTTCTTTATTTTCTGCCTTTATGTGTGTGTTTGTGTGGTATGTGCAAATCCATGCTTATTCATGCACACAAAAAGGTCAGAGGGAGTTGGTGAGTGTCCTTTTCTATCACTGTTCATTGTATTTCATTGGGACAGGGTCTCTCAATGAGCTTGGAGATAGACTGGAAATGATAAAACCCAACAATCCTCCTGTGGGCTGGCAATCCCTAGCACTGGGGTTACAGGCATGCACACTCAGATTTTTTTATGTGGGTACTGAGATCCAAATTTTCCATCATGCAAATATTCTTACCCATTAAATCATATTTCTAGCCCCTAATTAAGATTTTCTTATGGCAAAAATTATTAGTCAATGAAGTTCTATTTAATAACATTAGTGGGATTGATACTTAACATCAGCTATTTTGAGAGCTCACCATATACCGGGTGCTAATCTATATATCAGCTTTGTGAGGTAGCCCTGGAACTGCTCTCATTGTACACATTGGGATGTAGAATCAAAGAATCAAAGAGATCAAGAAGCTTGACCAAGGTCAATAAAAATAAAGCAAGATGGTTGCATAACTAGGCTTCAGACCCAGACAGTAAGGTTCAAGAACCCCAAACTTCAAGCTAGCAAGTGTTTCTGAAAATTATTGCATTGAAATGATTTGGGGGACATAGTTGCTTCAGTGGCAGCCACAATGCAGCAGGGTATATGTAATTTTTAGGTTCTGAAATGTTTGCCTTTCTCACGATAGTCAATATTTACTTATACCAATTGATGATAAAAATACATTAGTTAGCTGTAAGATCATCTCAACATGCTTTTTTTGGACTTAAAATATTTTGTCTTTGTTTTGTTTATTAGTTGATTTGCTTTTTAAAAGCAGTTTTGTATCTAGAAAAACTGAGAAGAAGATCTGGAGGCTTCTGGGATCCATCTTTTCCATTCCACACCCAGCAAGTTCTGCGTATTATTAACAGTGCCAGTTAGTGTAGTACATTTATGATAACTTGTCAGTGTATCTTACCACATTATTTACTATTATTAAAGTTCACTTATGTTGTATAGTTTTACGGGTTTTAACAACTGTTTAATCTCACAAATACAGTTATCGCAGTATCATAAAGAATGGTTTCGGTGCCCTAAGACTCCTCTGCGCTCCATCTGTTTACCTGTGTATTCCCCTCCCAAAACCTTGGCAATAACTGATCTTTTTACTGTGTGTGATTTTGCCTCTTAAAGAATATTGTATAGCTGAATTGCATATGTTTTCTTCATACCTTTTCATGGTTGATAGTTCATTTCTTTTTATTGCTAACTAATATTTCATTGTATGCACATGTCACAGTTTGAGTCTTTCTGTTTTCTTACTACTTCCAGTTTGGGAGATTTGTGAATACAACTGCTATATACACTTGTGCAGGGTTCTGTACAAATGAGTTTTCAGTTATTTACCTTTCAGTTCAGTCAGTATTGAACTGTATGCGGAGACAGTGGTTAGCTTTGGAGGAAGTGCTGTTTTGCAGGTGTTCTATATCAGCCATTATTTGCATTCCTGTTGAACCACATGTCTCAGCATTTGCTTTCCTGTGGGGTTTTAAGCACTCAAATAGGTATATGGTTGGATCTCATTGTTGTTTCAATTTGTAATCCCCTAATATCATTTCATATTTGGCTTCTTTGTGTCTCTCTCCCATCAGTGTAACGTCTTTGGTGTTGTCTCTGTTGGTACCCAACTCTTACTTTTTGAGATGATGTCTTCCTGTGTAGCGAAGCATCACCTTAAACTTTATATGATACCCAGGCTGACCTTGGGCTTGCCATCTATCCTCCTGCTTCAGCCTTCTTAGTGCTGGGGTTACAGGAATGTGTCAATGTGCACAGGTTTTCTTGCCTGTTTTTCTTATTTATTTAATGACTGAGTTCTAAGAGATCTGTGTATGTTTTGAATATGTATCTTTTTTCTCTTATTTATTCTATGTGTCTTT
>NC_022016.1:67526969-67528274 GCF_000317375.1 Microtus ochrogaster
GCCCGGCCTATCATATATCTTGATTGCATCCATTTCCCTATCCCTTCTGCCCTCCGCTCTGGTACCCCCTCCAAAAAAATTAAGCGAAAGGGAAAAGAGAAAAAATTAAAAATCTCGTCATGGAAACTGCAGTATGACACAGTGAGTCACACAATATACCCCTTTGTCTGTGTATCTTTACTTACAAGTGTTCATTGCAAAGAATCATTGGTTTGAGGTCTCTGGTTTCTACTATACTATTGATGTTGGATCTTCACTGGGCCTCTTCTTGGGTATTCTATGTAGCAAGAATTCTAATTGGTCTTAATGATAAAATCCAGGAGTCAGCTCAGCTATAGGGGTAAATGCTAAAAGATCAAAGAAGCAGAGCAACTGGCCACTAGTTCGTACCTCTATTGAATCCTTAGACCAGATGGGTGATCCTGTCTCTAGGAATCCTCAGACTGAATGCTCAGATCGAATGCACCAAGATCCTGTCTCCACCTACCTTATATTCCTGTCTCCACCTCCCTAGTGCTGGGATTAAAGGTGTGAGCCTCCACTGCCTGGCTGTTTCTCTTTTAGACTGATTCAGCCCAAGGTGACCTTGAACTTCTGATCTTTCTGCTTTGCCCTCCCAAGTGCTGGGATTAAAGGTGTGTGCCAACACAGCCTGGCCTCTTGGTTAGCTAGTGGCTAGCTCCACCCTCCACTCTCCAGGCAAGCTTTATTTGTCAAAAACAAACAAATCATCACCATATCCTGTTGTTGCCCTGTGTTGTGGTGATCCTGAAGCTTTGGGACTGCGGGTCAGGTTTCTTTATGTGCTCCAGCACATCAAAGATGGGGTGGGTGTTGGGGCGGGTCAAGTCCTAATCCTGATTCTAGACCTGTGCAGACTGGTCCGTCCTCCAGTTCTCCCCTGGATGAGCGCTCCAGCATTGCCAGCGAATTCACCTCTTGTAGCAATGAGTGAGGTGTGGGGCCAGTTCTTCTGCTTTCACACCCTCAAGGTCTGCTTTCCTACACCACACTTTCAGAGCCAGCACTACTGTATAACTCCTGCACTGTGCAGGAGCCACTCTCCCAGGTACTGCAGCTGGTGAGAGTCAGGGACAGCTCTCCTGCTCTTAAGATCTCATGGTTAGCTCCTACACCTGTCTTAGGCTTTGATGGGAATGGGGATGGAGCATCTCTCCTCCGCCCATGCTGCCACATGTCAGATGAGTGATGGGGACAGCTCTCCTTTGTTTACAACCTAGGAGCTGGGTCACCTTTAACTCCAACTACCAGCTCTGCTGTGCTATCTAGGCAAGGAGCAGGGCC
>NC_022016.1:67528535-67553139 GCF_000317375.1 Microtus ochrogaster
TCTCTCTCTCTCTCTCTCTCTCTCTCTCTCTCTCTCTCTCTCTCTCTCTCTCTCTCTCTCCTGTAAGGATTAAAGGATGAGGAGTAAGGGAGTCATCTCTCCCCAACCCACACCCCTGCATGACAGATGAATAGTGGGGACAGCTCTCCCACGCTTACAACTTTGGGCCTGGCTCTGTTATGTTACCCTGGTGAGGTGCAGAACCTGCTCTCTCAAGTGTTGTGAATTTGTATCTTTTATCAGATATATATTTTGCAAGTATTTCCTCCCAGTTAATGGCTTATATTTTTATTTTTCTAGCAATATTATTCACAGAGTATAACTTGTTGATAAATTATTTTCTTCCTTAGGACATGTTTTGTGTACTGTGTTAGCTATTCTTGATTGTCAACTTGACACACCCAGGAGGAGGGAACAGCAGCTGAGAAATGGCTTCTGTTATACTGGTCTATGGACATGTCTATGGGGCATCTTCTTGGTTGCTAATGGATGGAGGAGGCCCAACACACTGTGGGTAGTGCCCCTGCCTCAGGCAGGTGGTCCTCAGGTCTATAAGGAAGCTAGATAGGCAGAAGCAAGAAGAAAGCCAGTAAGCAGCAGTTCCTGCCTTGAACTCCTGCCCTGGCTTCCCTTTATGATGGATTGTGACCTGTAACCTGAAATAATCCCTTTATTCCCCATCTTGCTTTTGATCATTGTCTTTATAACAGTGACAGAGAAGTAATCTAGGACATATTGTTATCTTTTGAGGCATGGTCTTGTGTAACCCAGAGTGGGCTTGAACTCCTAATTTTTCTGCCTCTATCTTCCAAACTTGAGGATTATTGGCATACTTCACCACACTGGCTTGGTTTGTGTGCTTTTAAAATTGTATCTAAAAACTTTGTCACCAAACAAAAATCTGCCTAGATTTCCTCTACAGTCTTGTAGAATTTTGTTTTTGTTACGTGTTGTACGTTTTCATCTGTGGATTGTTTGAAGTTATTCTTTGTGAAAGGTTTAAGGTCTATGCTCAGATGTATTTATTCTTAGATATGACTATCCAGGTGTTTGATTACATGGCTGGAGAGTTCTTTAGTCATTGTGTTGTTTTCCCCTTTGCTGCTTATCAGTAGTATGGAAATATGCTGTTGCATTGACCTATTCTCAGTTCTCTCACTAACACCACTCTTGATTATCATAGCTTTATGCAAATCTTTGTGTCAGAGGTTAATAGGATAATCCACTCTTTTTAGTAGTGTAAGGGTTAAATCCAGGGTAATGTCTGCTAGAGAATTGCTTTACCACTGAGCTTTATACCCATCCCTTTAATAAATTTTAAAAATTAATAAGGATTAAAAATTTTAGGTTTTAAAGGTCATTAAGTTATTGCTGGTTCACATAGTATAGTATTAAAGACACATTTTTTCTTTAATACTTTCTTTGTATTGCATATCAAATATTAATTTTTATCTTACTTTACTAAATAGTAGGACATTACTATCATTACTCTCCCTACTTTAATTTGCATATTTTTTCTTGGAAAAAAAAGCTGTGAATCTATTTCACTTATAAAACATTTTAAAACATTAGTCAATCAGGTATGTTTTGTTTTTTTCATAATAGTGCGTAGGAAAGAGTTACTGTCTCATTTCTTTTGAGTGTAATACAGATGGAAGTTGGGAAGTAAATCTTTCTTGTTGTGGGAAGTTGCCAAAATATAATTTATTAATGGTGTTTAGCATCTATAGATTCATTTCAGGATAATCATAATAGGACATGTAGGTGGATAAATAGCTATTAGATATACACAGATATATATATATATGCATATATATGTTCAGATAGTGATAGTTTTTACTCACAAATAATGTTAAATGAGCTTATTTAGCCTTCCTTTTGGGAATGCAGGTTTCCATTTTCTAACAGTTTTTCAGAGACATACCAACAATTTTTTAGAGAAATTATATGTGTACTAGTCTCCTTAAGCCTGACCTCATCAGTTCTCCCTTTCTGAAACTCAAGTAGTCTGGGAGACATTATATCATTTTCATTCAGGTTCTGGTGAGTTGAAGGGGCATTTTGAAGCATGTTAACTTTTTTTAACTACCAATATAAACTCTTAATGAGTGGTCAGGTTGGAATTTACCAAGAAAAATTACAGTTTCCTCTAACTTTGGGATATGCTTGCACTAGTTAGTTACAACTTGCCAATATCTGGTGGGGGGGATCACATCCCATGATGGTGCCTGTGTGGAACTGTGGAAAATTAGAAAAAGAAGTAGGTTTGAAGGATTCTTATTCCCCATTTTCTTGCTGACAACTGAATGTTTATGGTTAATAATATAGATGTTTTATTAACTGCATGGACTTTTAAATAATGTATGGAAGAAATGTTTGGGTTTTTGCTTGTTTGTTTTTTATTTGTTTTTGTTTTGTTTTTTTGAGACAAGGTTTCTCTGTAACTTTGGAGCCTGTCCAGGAACTCGCTCTGTAGACCAGGCTGGCCTCGAACTCACAAAGATCCTCCTGTCTCTGCCTTCCAAGTGCTGGGACTAAAGGGGTGTGCCACCACTGCCTGGTGAAATGTTTATTTTTACAGAAAACTTTGACACAAAGAAGAATGAATTAACAAGACAGGGATTTATGGACTTGCATCTGATGGAAGCCAATGATCGAGAAGGAGACCCTCTTGACCTGTGGGTGACTCTACACTCGATGGGATACAATAAGGCTCTGGAACTGACAGAGGTAAAACACTCAGACATTGACAATGGCTTTGTTTTTCACCTTAAACACTCCTGATAGATGACTTTTAAATCCAGGCACTCAAATCCTTGAATTTCAGTAGTGTAATTAGAATCCTGAGGACATGGTATGTTTCTAGTATTTTACTGAAGCTTCTGTTCTTTACTGAAAAAAAAAAAAGTAGTTACTATCAACTATGATTAGTCAGATACAAGAATGTTTGAACTTGGGCTGGAAAGATGGCTCAGCAGTTAAGAACATTGCCTGCTCTTCCAAAGGTACTGAGTTCAATTCCCAGCAACCACATGGTGTCTCACAACCATCTGTAATCATGTCTGGTGCCCCTTCTGGCCTGCAGGAATACACACAGACAGAATATTGTGTACATAATAAATAAAAAATACCTATAAAAATAATTTTTAAAAAGTTTGAACTTTTTAATGTGCAGATGGAAATTAGTAACTAAAATGTATATATTTTGTTAGAACAAGGTCTGAGAATGGAGTTGTGTGAGAAGAATTGAGTGCTTGTGAGAAAACTCTTAAGAAAACAAGACAAGAGTCTTGTTACTTTAGTTTCTTCAAAAACAGGGAATTGTTCTTGGAATGTGCTGTCGTGTCCCTCCCAGCAGTTAGGAGTGAGCTTACTTCAGATTATTCATTATAGTTGGCTGTTACTTGTTTATATACCTCTATGGAAAAACATGTTTTGGCCATGCTTGGCTTCAGAGTATAAATTGTCTGATGCTCTGAATAAAGCTGACTATTGCATGAGACTTTAGTCCACCTCTCTCTTAGGCTCCACTGTCCCAGGTTCATGACACCAACTTATTTTAAACTGGAGATGTCACAATAGGTACAAAGTTAAGTAATATTCTAAGCCCAGAAGAGGAGAAAAACTAGACTTTTTAAAATTCTGTGTCTTGTTTAAAATACAGGATTTAAGGGTTTCAGCTCAAGCCACGTATTAAGTAGTAAGATATTTGGTTATAGTTTTACAGTTTTAGTCATTTTCTCATACATCATTGTAACACGAGTTTTCTGTCCTGCCTGGTCCTGCAGCTGTTCAGTCCCAAAGAGACACACAGAGGCTTTATATTAATTATAAACTGTTTGGCCTATTGGCTCAGGCTTATTATTAACTAGCTCTTACAATTTAAATTAACCCATAATTCTTGTCTATGTTTGGCCGTGTGACTTGGTACCTTTTCTCAGTGTAGCATTTTCATCTTGCTTCCTCTGTGTCTGGGTGGCAATTGCAGACCGAGCCTTTCCTCTTCCCAGAATTGGTTTGCCCGGCCTATACTTCCTTCCTGGCTACTGGCTAATCAGCATTTTATTAAACCAATATGAGTGACAAATCTTTACAGAGTACTAGAGCATTGTCCCACAGCACTACATTATGTAATCAAAGACTTTTCTTTGTTTCCCAGCCACCCAGACCTGAATAATCACACAAAAACTGTATTAATTACAACAATGTTTGGCCAACAGCTCAGGCATATTCCTAACTAGCTCTTATATCTTAACTCATTTCTATTCATCTGTGTATTGCCATGAGACTGTGACTTATCGGTAAGGTTCTGGGCCTCTTTCTCTTTCAGCAGCTACATGGTGTCTGCCTGACTCTGCCTTTTTTCTCCATATATCATATATCTGCCTTTTTCCATATATCAGATTTCCGCCTGACTTTACTTTGCTAAACCATTGGCCAAAAGAGCTTTATTTATCAGCCAATAAAAGCAACACATATGCAGAAGGGCATCCCACATCACATCAGTCAACTTATTGTTAGGTTATTTTATTTTATGTGTATAAGTGTTTTGATTGCATGTATGTTTGGGTACTACATGCATGCCTTGTGTCCACAGAGGTCAGAAGAAGGTGTCAGATCCCTTGGCACTAAAGTTACAAGTGATTGTGAGCTTACTATATGGCTGCTGGGAAATGAATCCAGGTCCTCTGGAAGAGCAACTAGTGTTTTTAACTGCTGAGCCACCTTGCCAGCCCCACTTCAGTCAACTTATAAAGGCAGTACTGCTAATGTCAGATTTAAAATTAAGTTCTTTGAAACTTTGACTAAATTTCTAGTCGTGGTATCATTCAGTATTCCTTAGAAGTGTGCTTTCAGAGTTTTCTAATTTTTTTTGCCTTTTTTAGTAATTGAATGTGAATAGTTACTGTAATTTTTAAATACCCCTCTTTAATCAAATTTTGCAATTTTTTCTTACATTTTACCCATAATTGTGAAAGCTACTTTTAGTCTATAAACAGTACTGGTTCTGCTTCACATTTTTCTTAGTAGAAATTATTTAAAAGCAATAAAGCAACTTGAAAACATTTAAAACCATTTGTTAATATTACTTGTCTTTGAAACCAGAGGTAAAAATTATGAGGTAAATTTTTATTTGACTTAAATTTTATTAATACTATTGAATAGATAATATATCTCCATTATTTGAAATTTCAGCAGAAAGGGGACTGAGGATGGCATTCAGTTGATAAGAGTGCCTTCCTAGAATATACAAAGCCTGGAGTACAATTCCCAGCACCACATAACCTGGGCATGGTAATGTATGTCAGTTCAAAGTCATCTTCAACTACATAGCAAGTTTGAGGCTAACCTGAGCTACATGAGCAAACAAAACAAAACAAAAATAATAAAATTTAATAGGAAAAATACATACAGCAGAAAGTGCCAAAGGATGGTGGCCTAGTTTGCTTTCTATTGCTGGGACAAAAACCATGATCAAAAACAACTTGGGGAGGAAAGGGTTTATTTCAGTTTATAGCTTCTAGATCATGAAGGGAGTGAGAGCAGGCGCTGAAGCAGAGGCTATTGAGGAACACTGCCTACTGATTTGCTCCCCATGGCTTGCTCAGCCTGCTTCCTTATATAACCCAGGACCACTCACAATTGACTGGACCACTCCACATCAATCATTAATCAGGAAAATGCCCCACAGCCTTGCCCACCGGCCAGTCTGATGGACACATTTTTCTCATTTGACTTTTCCTCTTCTGAGATAAACCTAGAGCTTATGTTAAGTTAATAAAAACCTTACCATCACAGATGTGATATATATTACTATATAACTATATATATTACTATAACTAAAATAAGAATGATAAATTGTGATGTGTTGCTCACAAGAGAGATCAATGCTGGACAGGTACAGTTGACTCACATAGATCATCATGCTAATTTGTATTTATTTTATGTTTGGGGGCATGATGGCAAGGAGTTATCTAAATATTAAGCCATAAATAATTGACAGTCTTTGGAGAAACATGTATGTGAGAAATTCTTAATTGTGTTGGTTGGTTGGCACTCAGTAGTGTTCCTGCTTGTATGAATAATGTTTCTCACTTTTTGACCTTGAAAGATGATCAGGTGGCACTGGTTGCTCTACAAATTGAGTTGTGATAGGGATACCTTTCTCTCCCTCTCTCTCTCTCCCCCTATCCCCCTCTCTCCCTCTCTCTCTAAATGGTGGAGTTGAACACAGGATCTCATGTGTGTTAGACAAATGCTCTACCACTTGAGCTAAATCCCCAGCCCATTTTCTTTTTCAAGTGAATTGAAAAAGTTTAAGATCAGTAATGACACATGCCATTAACCATCTGATAATAATAGCTGTAGTGGTATATTATTTGTATTTCAATAAATAAATCTTGGCTGAAGACCAGAGCAAAGCTAAGACCCATAGAGGTCAGGTAGTGGTGACACACACCTTGAATCCCAGTATTAGGGAGTCCTATGCCCTTAATTCCAGCACTAGAGGGAATATAACAGGAGAGAGAGGCTTAGTCTGCATAGTTGGTGGCCGCCCAATCTTGGTAGAGGTTAGACTTCTCCAGTGGCTTGGCTACTTTACTTTTCTAGTTTTTGGGTTGAACCCCGATATCTGTCTCTGGGTCTTTATTATTTGTACTACAAATAATCATTTTTTCCTAAAGTTTATGAGAATTTTAAAAATTGTTTTAAATTTGATTTATATTCATCTGAAGTTTTATCCAACTAATGGAGACACTTTTAAAAAGTTTTTATCTGTGGGGATTTGATTTCAGTTCATGTATTGATTATGATTTTATCTGAAACTACTATTAAATCATCTATTGGAAAAGATACAGAGAATCATTTTTAAAATTCAGGGCGAGATGTCTTAAAGGCCTCCAAGACTGCATGGCATGGTTGTGTATGTCTGAAGTCTTAGCACCTAGGAAGCTAATGCAGGAGGCGTTGAGTTTGGGGCTAGCCTGGGCTGCATAGCAAACTGAAAACATCCTGAATTACATTACATCATGCAGCCTTTTAGTGTGTCTTTTAATTGATACAAATACATTTGCATGAAATGTTAATCTAAGTTCAACCAGAAATGTGAGCTTTGGTGCAGACTCTGCCCAGGTTTGTCAAAAGACAATACAAAGCTTGTTTAATTCACTTGTTTGGATTAAAGATTCTAAGTTAGTTTGCTGTGCCTTTGGGTCTTAGACTGTGTTAGTTACTATGTCAGCCAAAATGAAAGAACATTTTTAAAAAAGTTTTTATTTGTATTTGTGTGTGTCTGTGTGCAAGATGTTCATGTACATGCAGGGCCCACAGAGGCCAGAAGGCATTAGATTCCTTAAATCTGGAGTTACAAGTGGTTGTGAGCTGGCCAACATGGTTGCTTGGAGTCAGACTCTTGTCTTCTGGAAGAATGTTGTAATATGAGCGGCGGGGCTGTATCCCCGGCACCCAGCCGCCTGCATGGCTAGCTTATACCCTGAAATAATTACACGGAAACTGTATTCTTTTAAACACTGCTTGGCCCACTAGCTCTAGCCTCTTACGGGCTAATTCTCATATTTTGCCTAACCCATTTTTAGTAATCTGTGTAGCACCAGTCTTACCAGGAAAGATTCAGCATGTCTGACCTGGCGGCTTGCTTCATCACCTGGCCGGGAAAGGGGAGCATGGCATCTCTGAGCTCACTTCCTCTTCCTCCCAGCATTCTGTTGTGTTTACTCCACCCACCTATGTTCTAACCAGTAATTGGGCCAAGGCAGTTTCTTTCTTTTTTAACCAATGACCTTCCTCCATCAGAAGAACAAGTGCTCTTAACCACAGAGCAGTTCTTCCAGGCCCAAGCAAGCTAGTTTTTGATTAATAGTGGAGTGGTATAACTTTTAAAACTGGGATTACCGTCTTCACAGGATTTTTGTTCAAAAGAGAGTTGGCTTTCTTTGTCTGCGGATTCAGTTACTTGTAATCTATTCGTCTCTCTATAGTAGTCTCATATATTAAATGGGAGAGTCCAGAAATTAAATATAAGCTGTACATTCTAGCTTAGGTTCTGTTCTGAGTAGCATGATGAAATCTCACAAGTTCCTGACAGGACTGTCCTTTTGTCTAGCTTCTCTCTCAGTGTCAGGTTTGGTGACAAGCACCTCTACCCACTGAGCCATCTTGCTAGCCAAATGAATCTTAAATGAGATGAGAAACATTTATAGTAAGTTTATTTATTTAAAATTCTACCAGAAGGGTAAGCCTATTTTTGTTTGCTTCCCTCTCCAGGCATGCCCATTTGTCATCAATATCTATGCAGAAAGATGCAAGCCAAGAATTAAAGCGATCCATATGGAGGCATGCAGTGGGCAACTTGAGAAGGCCATTTGCAAGTCCGTCCTTGGTAGAAGTGATGCTAAAGTCATGGATGGCTATGAAAATATAATTGTACATACTTGCAATTATGACACCTGGATAACATCTATCATTGAAAATAAGGTATCGATTATGAGTTAGTTTCCTTATTTTGGTATAAAGTTTTCTAATAATATTCTTTTTTACATTGCAGCCAAATACCCTACTATGCTTATAATATTTATAATAGACAGTTATTCATTTTAGGATTTATGAAGCAAACTTGGCATAGCATTTTTTATAATGACTCAAGACCATTGTTTTTATTTTAAAATATGAAATTTAAAATTTGGAGATCAGTGAAGAGTCAGTATAATATGCATACAAAATAGAGATATATTTTTTGTTTATATAAAATATTTTCAAAATACTTGTTTAGTTTGTTATATAGCAGGATCACCAGAAAATATGAAACATGTTCTCTACTGGATTTTTTTTTTTTTGAGGGCCTGCCACCTAACTCCCAAATAAATACATGGAGACTTACTCTTACTTATAAATACCTGACCTTAGCTTGGCTTGTTTCTAGTCAACTTTTCTAACTTAAATTATCCCGTTTCTCTTTAACTATGTTTTGCCTCTGGGCTTTTTACCTTTCTTTATTCTGTATGTATTTCTTTCCGTCTTACTCCATGGCTGGCTGTATGGCTAGGTGACTGGCCCCTGGAATCCATCTCTCCTCCTTTTCTCACTCCTCCTTTTTTCTCAAGCCTAGATTTCTCCTCCTATTTATTCTCCCTGGTTGGCGGCACCACCTATTTCTCTTTCCTGCCTAGCTATTGACTGTTCAACTCTTTATTAGACCAATCAGGTGTTTTAGGCAGGCAAAATATTGCAACTTTATAGAGTTAACAGATGCTACATAAAAGAATGCAACACATTGTTGCATCATTAAACAAATATCACGCAGTATAATGAATGTAACACATCTTAAACTAATATTCCACAACACCCTGCTTTCAAGTGTATGAGTTACTTAGGAAGACAATACTCTCAGAGAGTATCTCAGAGGCTAAGTAAACATCCAGTCCTATATTCTGTTTGCGTGCACAGTAGATTTAGTCTACTTTCATCTCACAGTTGTTTAGACCATAGATCTTTGGAACAACGTGTGATGAGGGAAAAGGAGTGGAGAGTAGGATTTTAGCTCTATCTAATGTTTAGATACACTGAGAGACAAGCTTCAGGACAAGGCAAACAGTAGAAGAAAGAAAGGGAAGGTGTGGTGTGAAGGATTATTAGAAGGTCAAAAAGAATGATAGAGTGGATCCATATCATATGTGTTATCTTAAACAGTCTTTCTAGGACCTAAAACAGTGCCTGGCATGCAGTTAATATTAAATAAACACATGCTTATTGAGTTAGTGAATAAAAGAGGAACCCAATTAAATGGATGTTTCAGGCATATTAGTTGGAAGGTAGGATCTGAGTGAATGAATGATAGAAAATAAAGATGAAAGAAAAAGAAGACATTATTGCTATAATAAACCAAGGATGAGCTAACTTGCTGTTACAGTCCACAGTGGTCTGGGAATGAAGATTAAAGGGAAAATCCAAAACTCAGTTGAAAGAAAAGCTTATGTCATCATTTAGAAAGGAATGAATGAAAAAACCCAGAGCACTGAGCAGAAAGCAGCATCTGGTTTGTATTAATTTGTAGTGGACTAGATTCTATAAACAGATTTTTAGGTCTCATTCTGAGGTTTATATCTTTATTATTTTTCAAAACTAAAGACTTATAATTTTCTACAGTCAGATGACAAAGTGATTATTCACATCAACAATGAACTAAGTAAAAATTGTGTCAACAATAGAGGACTCAACGTCTTTGCAGTAGAAGTGGCTCCAAGATCTACAATGGTAAATGTTCTCCAAAACCTTTTGTCATCTCTCTTTGGAAAGAAATATTTGCTATTAATGCTATGAATAAGCATGTGGCATGAAATGAAATTGTAAGTTATTTAAGCATGACGTTCTTAGTACTAAATACAGGAGAGGTAGTGGGATTTTTGCGTTGGTTTTGGATTATTTTCTCATGTAATCCAGGCTGACCTTGAATTCACTGTGTAGCCATGGCTGAGCTTTCAACTCTGGGTCTTCAATCCCCCATCTCCCATGTGCTGGGATTGCAAACCACCATGTCTGGTGGGCGCTATGAAGAGTAATATTCATTTAACTTTTCTGTTCTAGTTTCTTTTAAAAATTGTTTTACATTGTGTGTACTTGTGTGCAATGTACATGCATGCATACATGCACATTCATGCCACAAAATGCATGTCAAAGTCAGAGGACACCAATAAGAGTTGATTATCTCCTTCCACCTTGTATGTTCCCTAGATCCAGATGAGGGTGAGGCACTTTTTTATCTGAGCCATCTTAACAGCTCTATTCCTGTTTAAGGGTAAAATTAAAACATTAGTTAGGTCCTTCAAAAGATTAATAGAAAAATAAAAATTAAATAATATATGTAAAAGCACTTTGGAATATCATATGGAGAAATGCCAAATAATATGACTAATAATAGTTATTTTAATAACCCCAAATTAAGATTGTCCAAGATTACCTGAGAGAAGAAACATCTCAAAGTTTTAGATAAGTAACTAAGTCCAGAGCCAGAACAAGCTCTATAATTTTGTTTTTAGCAGACTCTGGGTTTCTGATGTGGTCACAAAGTGAAAGGCAAGAATGATCAGCAGACTCCCAGGGTCTGGTAAAGAAACAGAGAAAAGCTTACTAGAGTATTTTTTTTTTACCACCCCCACCTTTCCCCTGTGTTTTCTGTGAAATTCCACAACCTTCTTGAGTAATTTAAAGGTAAAGGGTAAAGACAACTTTCTTTAAGTTTCTCCAATGAAGACTTAAGAAACAGACTACAGAGGGTAAAGTATTTGCTCTGCATCCTCAGAACCCTTGGAAAAGCCAGGCATGAAGGTGCAGAGTGTGCAACACCAGTTCTAGGGAGAGAAATAGGCCATATCACAGGCCAGACTGTAGTGTGACATTTTACTCTTTTGTCTTTTTGGAGGACCCACAACCCAGCTCCCAGATAAATCACATACAGAGCTTATTCTTAGTTATGAATGTCCGGCCTTAGCCTGGCTTGTTTCTTGCCAGCTTTTCTCAACTTAATTTCTCCCAACTTCATTTTCCTCTGGGCTTTTATTTTTTATCTTTCTATGGCTGGCTAGGTAGCTGGGTAGCTGGGTAGCCCCTATGTCCTCCTCTCCTTGTTCTGTCATTGCTCCTTTTTTCCTCGTCTTTCTATTTATACTCTATCTGCCAAACCTGCCTGTCCTTGCTCCTGCCTCGCTATTGGTCATTCAGCGCTTTATTAGACCATCAGGTGTCTTAGACAGGCAGATAATCACAGCTTCACAGAATTAAACAAATGCAGCATAAACAAAAGTAGCACACCTTAGAATAATTTCTCCCAACATTTCCCATTTTTTTCCTTTCTAAACAAAAATGAAAAATTGTAACTTTGACATCGTAAGACTGTTTAAAGTAAGAACAATTATCAAGTAAAGATTACATTCACAATGTACTGAATTCCAATTCATTTGTATCTGGTAAATTTAAAGAAATACTCCATAATCTATCTAAAATTTTATAACTAAATTACCTTCTATCATATCTAAGGAAAACTGCAATTTTAACTATCTAGTCTTCAATTTCATCAAAGACCCAAGAAGGATATAATATTATTTGACTAAACAAAAGGTGCATTGCAAACAACTTCCAAAACTCTAGAAATGACAAAGACATCTGACTGCCTGGACAGTCACCCAAAGTACTTCTGCATTGTTGGGGCATCCATCTTCAGCCTACAGACCTAGAATATCTTGTAGATTTTTCAATGAAGCAGGAAATTTGCAGATTGTCCCACCTATGTTAGCAGTTTGTCAGACACTTTCCTCTGTGTTCTGTAAAATGTCTGGTAGACTCTTCTGTAAAGCAGGAATTTTGAAGGGCTGTCCTACCTTGTTTTGGCAAAATTCATTAGTCACTTTTCTCTGTGTCCTGCAGAATATCTGGCATGCTCTGCTGTGAAGCAGGAATTTTGAAGGGCTGTTGTGTCTTTTTCCTGTGTGGCCTGCATGTTCAGTCTGCACAGCACATTATCAGCAGTCAAAGATAAGAGCAGTTTCTTTGCCCAGTGACTAACCTTACCAAAATGAAAGCAAATAAGGAGTATCTCCAGTGTCCATTATCTCTGAAGTAAATTGGTGCTGCCAAGAGCAGATTTGTCTCATTGTCATGAAAATCTTTTAAATTAACAAAACATTTTAATTGCTATATTCTATAGGTCTTTGAAGTATTTGAAGACCATCTATCTAAAATATATCTATTTAACCTAGAAAACATACCCAACATATGTACAAATTTGATTGTTATATGGTTAACTACTCACCTAATAAATATTTCTTGATTGTCCTATATAGTTTATAATAATAGCTTTCAAAAACTAGAACTTTACCTTACTTTTTTAAATGAACCGCATAGGTACAATACCTTAAACAAGAGGAAAAACACATATGCAATATATGGTAACAAAAGCAACCTTAAATTTGTATCAATCTACAACAACCCTTTAGACAAGAGTAGAAACATATACAGTGTGTAAATTTGTATCAATATACAAAAGTTCTTTAAACAAGGGTAAAACCATATATACAATGCAACAGTTGACTTTGAATTTGTATCCATATACCAAAATCCATGCCAATGCAAAATATCTGAGATTAATAGTTGTCTTTTTATCCTATATTTCCCTAAATATAACAAACATCCATGACCCACAAAATAACCAAAGACCCCCTTTTCTTTTGGGAATGTGGACATTTTGTTCTTTAGACTGCTTTCTGCTGAGTGTGAGAGAAGTATTTTTAGCGTCGCAGAGAGAAAATTTGAGAAAATGGCCTAGTCCTGGGAAGATCAGTTATAACCTTTGTTGATATCACCTGTCAAATTTCAGGAGGTCTCTCCTGATCAAACCAGATCCAGGTCGACCTGGAACAAATTCACAGCCGTTTTTCATGGAAACAAAAGCAAAACCTCTTCTCCAAAGCATTATTGATTTCCATTTGACAAATACATTTTTTACCTTTAAAGTTAAGACATTCTTAAAATATCTAGACTGGTTCATTTCCACAGGCCCTCTTTCATTTCCAGGTCTCTTAGCTGCTGTCCTTTGCTTTTCAGAAATCAAAAAATTCAAAATCAACATAATAACATAGGATCCAGACTCCCTGTGTATTTCCCATCCTTTTTGTTTTGTTTTGACACAGAGTTTCTCTGTTACATTACTAATTATTCTGTAACTAGGTCTTGTAGATGGGGCTGGCCTCAAACTCACAAGAGATCTGCCAGCCTCTGCCTCCTGAGTGCTGGGATTAAAGGCGTGTGCCACCACCATCCTGCCTTGTATTTCCCATCTTTATATGTGGCTTTTTACTTTTATGTTACTTATACTGTCTCTTTAAAGACTTTATTTTCTAAAACTGTTTCTTTCAATAAGTGCCTATACCCATTTTCTTTCTTTCTTAAGCTACACACATTGTAAAACACACTGGAACCTGTTTAGAGGCTTTTTCCATCTGGATCTCTTATATTGCATGTCTTTTAGCTTTTTTGACTGCACGAGCAAACTTGAGACTGTTAAGCTTCACCTGGCTCCTCTACATGTTCTTGCAGCTAGCTGGTTCTGCCCACTCTCGGGTTGGGTCATGAAAGCCAAGCCCAAAGCTTGCCCTCTGGTCAGAGCTTTGTGACTGAGAACTGCGTTAAACCTTGTTACCTGTGCAATCTGGTACCTGTGTTGTAACAAGCGGTTTTTACTTTGCTTGCCACAGTTTCTAATTTCTATTTAGTGCTGCCAGTTGAACATCAGTGCCTCTTAAAGGAGCCGTGTCTATTTTTTTTTTTTCAGCTTTTCTCAAACTCTAGATGTATATCTGAGCCCCATGTTGGCCACCAAAATGTACTGTAATGTTTTTCTCTTGGCTCCTAAATAAATCACATACAAAGGCTTGTTCTTAGTTATGAATGCCTGATCTTATCTTGGCTTGTTTCTTGCCAGCTTTTCTTAACTTAAATTATCCCAATTACCTTTTCTCTCTGGGTTTTTAGATTTTCTTTCTTTCTTTTTTTTTTTTTTTTTTATAACTTGCTTTCCTTCCACAGCTGGCCGGGTGGCTAGATAGCTGGCCTTTATGTCCTCTTCTTATTCTCTCATTGCCCCTCATCTCCTCGTCTCTCCTTCTATTTATATTCTGTCTGCCAGCCTCTATCCTCTGTCCTCGCTCCTGCCTCATTATTGGCCATGCAGCTCGTTATGAGGACCATCAGGTGTTTAGACAGGCAAAAAATCACAGCTTCACAGAGTTAAGCAAATACAACATGAACAAAGTAACATGCCTTAAAATAATTTTCCCCAATACCACACACTCTTGATTCTCAACCTGTGGGTCATGACCCCTTTGGGGGTGCCAAACAACCTTTTCACAGGGGGCACATATCAAATATCCTGTATATCAGGTATTTACATCACAGTTCATAACTGGAAAATTACAGTAATGAAGTTATAATTTATGGTTGAGGGTCACCACAACATGAGGGGCTGTGTGAAAGGATCACAGCATTAGGAAGGATGAGAAACACTGGCTAGCTTGATTAGCAGGGGCCAGGTTCCTATAAGAGATCTTGTCTCAGAACCTAAGATAGATAGAGTTGGAGGAATGACAGTTGAACTTGACCTCTGGCCTCTACATGTGTACATGCACATATGTGTACCCACATGAACATGTGTATATATGCACCTACAACTGTGCATGAACCCACAATTACGAACAATGTTCTAGGCTTGGTGGGGAAAGTCTACTTACCTCCCACTGCCCTTTTTCACCCAGTAGAACTACTCTAATAAAGCTGATTGAGTCTGGATTCTCCTGTTAGTCCTCAGATCATAAACCGCCAGTCCATGCGAGGGAAAACAAACAATTTTATCTGCACACATGTTCTTCCCCTCCTTTTCCCTTCTGATATTTAGAGACTGGGTCTGGTTGTGTAACCCGGGCTAGCCTCAAACTTGGAATCCTCAAGCCTGAGCCTTCTGAGGTTATACCAATAGGTAGTGTACTATCATCTTTTTTAAAAAAAAAAAAAACTGTAGTAATCACCCTTTTATTAATTATATGCTTCATGTTGCCAAGGCTAGTCCAGATCTTGTATGCTTAAATGATCTTTCTGCTTAAGTCTCCCAAGTACATTGCAGTCATGCCTGTTCGTAACACATGGTACATGCCACTGCCTCTGGTTTCACAGTGATTTCTTTCTTCTTTTTTGAGAGAATCTCACTGTGGAGCCCTCGCTGGCCTTGAATTTGCTGTATAGACCAGATTATCCTTGAACTCTCAGAGATCTGCCTGACTCTCTTTGCCTCTTGAATGCTTGGATTAAAGGCATGCTCCACCATACATAGCTTTACAGCTACTTTTCAAAAAATCATATGAAGCCTAGAAATGTCCTATTTAAAATTAGCAAATAACAATAATTTATCAAATAAAAATAAAAGCTTTCTATTTTTATATGCAGGTTTGTCAACATGTAATGCCCTTGAATGAACGACAAGAATGGATATATTATTGTGTGTTTTCCCTTATATCTTAAATAATTCCACTTGGAGCTATCAAACTAAGAAGTATTTTAGATCAAATCTGTTATTTATTAGCTAAATGCTGTTCTATGACACTGGTATACTTAATAATCTGTTTCATTTCTATGCATTTATATTTTATGTCCATGTTATATATTTTATTATTAAAATTCAAATAGTGTTTTTAAAATGTGTGGCTGTCTTGTTAATTTAGTTGGAAATATAAATACTTTTTGTTTTTTAATAAAGGAAAATAAAATTGTAGATAGGATTTTTAAAAGTAATATTCAGTGACTTCCAGACTATATACTTCTGGTTTGTTTTATGTGTAAAAATACTAAGAGACAATGTAAATACAGAAATAGCCATTTAAGGGTCTAACTATCAAAGAGCTAAAGTGGAGCGGAAGAAAACCATTTCTGCATTAGGAAGCCAAAACCTGTTGGCAATTATACAATATTTTGTGCCAACAACAAATTTCTCACCAGTGTGTCAGTCGCTTTCTTGCACAGAGGGTACTTGGGAACAGTTGGCGTTAACCCTGTGTAGCAGTTAAGGAGATAGTGCATAGCCTAAAAAATGTCATCGAGCAATTAAATACTATTTGTCAGTACCAGTAGCAGAGAACTTGGCCAATGTCAGCTTTTGGATTATGAATACCATCTGGCAAAAGCTATTTTTTTGCCTACACTATGCATGCACATAGTTTAAATGTGATTTGGAGTTTGGACCGTTGATTTAGATCTGTAAAATAGGTTGTCATTACCTCGCTGTTTGAACTCTTCAGACAGATGTCTCATTAAAGGTAGTGAGATATAAAATTATTTTGTTTATTGTCAAATGCTTTATAAGTTCAACAACTGTGGCCATATATTTCATTTCACCTAATACTGAGTTTCAGAAAATTTTATGTGGTGCTAAAAACATATAAAAAAGTTTTTTATATTTTCCCAACATAGTTTATGGGTTTTATAATCAGATGATAGGAACATAGAGACTCAAGAAAAAAAAATGTACGGAGCCTTGAAGAAGTACTAAGCAGCATGGGCATGACCTGGTTCGACAAACCCGCTCTCCTCTGTCCTGAAGCCTTGGCAGCTGGGGCAGGGGCTCCCTCTCCCAGCAGTCCCATTCTGTGGAAGGCAAATTACTGTTAGTTAAGCTTCCTTTTCCCTTCACTTGAGCATTCTCCAGTTCTGATATTTTAACCAATGTGTTAGGTTTCAGATACTACCATAAGAACTTCTTAAATTACTGTATTTAATCACTGCACTGATTTTTTTTTATTGGATATTGATGTGGACAGGTTTTTTTTAAGCTAGTGACCTCTTAGTTCTATTTTTGTGTAGGTTAAATATGCAGCAGAAACATAATCATATCTTGGGTATAAACCAGGAAAGCAGAACTGTAGTTCTGATTTTGACCACTAGGGGGCGAGTGAGTATTGGGGGGATTTTCAGCGCTGTTAAGCTGCTCTTAGTGACTAACAAGGCTGCTATGTTGGACTTTACAACTGTCTGCAAACCCACGCATATATGCTCTTTCTCGATGGAAAATGTATAAGAACTGTTCATGCTTTATAAAATGAATACCAAGTCTCCTCCTCTTAAAAAGTACTGCCTTTCAGTTCTTTATGACTATAATTATTAGGGTGTGTATATGTGGCTCCTGCTAGCTTTATATAGCGTAAAATTTCTACCATTGCTATCCAACCTGCTTAACTTCTAAGGGAAAGAAGGAACTGCATCATGACTTGAGGAAAATAAATGATGGAGCTCATTTAAAGGAAATAGGAAAGATTCATGTGGAGAGAGAATCTGAGGACCAGGAAGTAGCGGTAGTTCAGTCTACTAGAACAACTTCGGGCTGCTTTGATGCATGTTTGCTGACTATCACTATTCTGTCTAAGGAAATCAAGACCAGGTAGCCTTAATTCTTACAAGCTTCCTTTATTTGTGCCAAAGTCACTGTGTACTTAAAAAACGGGTACTCTGGGACAGGCTGCAGCTTAGTCAGTGCTTGCTCAGTGTGCATGGCCAGGCTTTGGTCTCCAGAACCAGAAGACAGGGAAGGGAGGATTATCTTGTGAAGACCCTTAGTGGGAGTTAGAAATGGAGAGTTGGCTTCAGAATGGATGGAGGAAAGAGGCATAAGCAATGTACCTTTTGTCTGGACATGAATTCTATTGGTACTGAATTTTCCATTTCCATCTCATTTCCAGAAAAATTACTAGGTTTATCAAAGGTAAATGTAGAAGAATTTCTTAACCAGACTTGAAATTTTAACTTTCAGGTTTTCTTCATTTAGGTTAAATGGTTGGGATGTAGGCAAGTCTGTAGGGCATTTTCTTAATTAATGATTGATGCAAGAGGAACCGGATCACTTGGGAATGATGGTCCTGGGTAGATAAGAAAGAAGGCTGAGCAAGAGGATCCGGATCACTTGGGAATGATGGTCCTGGGTAGATAAGAAAGAAGGCTGAGCAAGCCAGGGAGGGAAAGTCATCAAGAAAGCTGTTGACTGAGTCCCAAAGAAGTCACACAGAGGTCTACATTAGTTATAAACTGATTGGCCTAGTATCTCGGGCTTCTTATTAACTCTTATAACTTACATTAGTCCATAATTCTCTGTGTTAGCCACATGGCTTGGTACCTTATTTGGCAAGGGAGTCACATCTTGATTCCTCTGTGTCTGGGTCACAACTGCAGAATACGTCCTCTTCACAAAATTCTCCTGTTCTCTTTGCCCTGCCTCTACTTCCTGCCTGGTCACCCCACCTATACTTCCTGCCTGGCTACTGGCCAATCAGCATTTTATTAAAAGTAATACAAGTGACAGGATAAAAGACCATTGTCCACAGCAGTAAGCAGCATTCATCCGTGATCCCTGTTCAGTTCCCGTTTCCAGGTTCCTGCCTTGACTTCTTGCCTTCGCTTGCTGTCAGTGATGGACTGTTACCTGGAAATGTAAGATGAAATAAACCCGTTCTTACCCAAGAGCTTTTGATCATGGTGTTTTAGCATAGCAATAGAAACCCTAGCTAGGGCAGGACTCTCCTCTGAGATCTTGACATTCCCTCCCGCACCTGGTGAAATATATAGAGGGTGGCTATGGTGAAGTTGTCTTTCATGCTGAGACCAGACTTTTGGTAGTGAGGTTGTTTGAGGGGCTCACCTATGGTCCCGTAAGTAGCCTTTTACCTAGGCTCTGGAAGTAAGCTCCAAAACACATTGAGCTTCCTTTTACTTATATGTTGCTGTCATAGGTGCCTTATCTGAGGTAAGTAGGGCCTTTTTTAAGTCTCCCCAAGAAAAGTTCATGCAACACACATGGAAAGTCAGAAGGGCAAGCTTTAACTTCAACTGACCTTGAAGGGATAGAGAAGCTTTACAAAGGGCGGGTAATAGAAGTCTAAGGTTCTTTCTCATTTTTCATTTGCCCTAGAGTTCTGTTATTGTATCTCTGACTATTGATATAATATGCAATAGGTCAATTAATCTTGTACATATTGGGTATCTAATATGTTCAGAGCACATTGCTTTAGATACTGCTTATGCAGAGGTGAGCAGGTCAGACATTATTTCTGCCCTCTCTCATAGCCTATCAGAGAAGATAGATCGAGAACAAGTATTACAGGCGGTAGCTCTAACATACATTTTTAAATACATAATTTTTCATGAAACCCCAGTCCTTTTCTCAGCCTAGGAGAATGTATTCCATATCTCGAGCTTCTATTTTAATATCTTTCTTTTCCTGTAGGGTTTTTATTTCAGATTTTTAAACATTACATTTTATTCAGTTGGGAGGAAGGGAGAAGCCATATGTTGAGAGTCATTTCCCTCCTATTCTTAGTAATTGAACTTGGGTCGTCGGACTTGGCAGCAAGTACCTTTATATCTTGTTGGCCTTATTTCGGAATTTTAAAAATTGTTATACCATAACTTTCATTCTTCTTAGTGGACTAAAGGACTAAAGTTTCATGAAAATGAAATTGGTAGATAGAGATGAAATTGATTGTTTAATGATATTTTATTATATAGTTATACCACAATTTATTCACTCATTTATCAGCTGGTCTTTTCCAGTTTTTTTTAAACAATCTTTAATAGATGTGCTATACACATTCTTGTGAAGTTTTTTTTTTTTGTAAATCAGGTTTTCATTTTCTCCTTGATACCTAGAGATAAGATTGCTAGGTTACGTGGTTAGTGTTCTCCTTTATGTCCTTTTGTTTTGTTTCTCTAGCTAATATGTCAAGCACTATATTGAACAGAGATGGAGAGAGTGAATATCTTTGCCTTGTTTAGTGGAAATGCTGAGTTTTTCTCTGTTGAGCACGATCCTTGTTGTGTAATGACTGTTACACTGAAGCATATTTGCTCCATCTCTTGTCTCTCCAAGAGTACAGTATGAAGGGATGTTAGGTTTTGTCAAAGGCCTTTTCTGCATCTAGTGAGATTACTATGTGTATTCTGTCCTTGAGACCATTCATGTCTTTCCATATGTTGAACCACTTGGGGCTGAAGCAGACTTGAATGTGGCGGATGATAGCTTTTCAGAACGTCCTTGACCTTAGTTCTCCAGTAGTTTTTCTCTCAGATTTTCTGCATCTGGGCTCACAGGGAGATTATTATTATTTTCTTTGTGTGTGTCTTATCCAATATAGTGTATCACTAAACTCCTAAGAGAATTTGAAAGAGTTTTTCCCTTTTCTATTTGATGAAGTAGTTTGAGAAGCATCTATTTTAGTCCTTTAGTATGGTAAAATTCTGTGGGGAGTCCACTAGGTCCTAGGCTTTGTAATTGGGAGACTTCTTATTGCTATTTCAATCTTGTTGCTGTGGTTAACTTGTTTTTAAAAATTAGTTTCGTTTTTAACTTTGGTAGGTGATATGTGTTAAGAAATTCAGCCATGGTCTCATCAGTTGACGGCTCATCAGTTAGGAGTACTTGCTGCTTCTGCAGCAGACCCATTTCCCAGCACCCATATGGCAGCTGAGAACCTTCTGTAACTCCAGAAGATCCAACACCCTCTCCTGGCCCCCTCAGGCACCAGCACACACACACAGTGCTCATACGCATATGCATATTTTTTAAAAAAGAATGAAATTCATCTATTTCTTTTAGGCTTTCTAATTTGTTAGACTATATATTTTCGAAGTATTTCCCTACAGTCTTCTTGATTTCACTGGTATCTGTATTAATGTCTCTCTCTTTTATCTCTAATTTTATAAACTTTTGTTTTCCTCTTTCTTTGGGTTAATTTGGTGAAAGTTTGTCAGCAATATTAATATTTTCAAAGAACTAACATCATCCCATTGACTATTCTCTTTCATAAATTGCTGGTCTGATCTTAGAGAGTGGGTGTCCCAACCGGGTAAGTGGTCATTCACCTCTTGATCCTCTCTGTGTAGGCTGTGTTTCAGAGTTCCACTGAGGTTGAGGGGGTGATAGTAGGGTTTGGGGGTGGAGTGAAACTTGTAACTCGCAGGGTCCAGTGGATTGGATAGGGGTGTTGAAGAAGCCTAACTGCAGGAAACTTGCCTGCTGGTTGGCTAGAGCAAGTCGGGGAGGGGGAGCCCAGGGTTTTGCCCTGGTATGAAGGGCCTAGAGAGTGGGATGTCCCACCGAGTGGGTGGTCACTCATCTCTTTGTTCTTTCCATGTAGTAGCAGGCTGTGTTTCAGAGTTCCTGACGACATCACTCCTATTCCTCCACCAGTGACGACATCACTCTTATCTGTCTTCACGGTCATGTTCTCTTATAGAATTGTGGTTCAAATCTAAACCATTCCCCCCAAACTCATGTCCTGGAACAAGGAGGTCCCTGATTGGTGACACTGGAGCCCAGCTGGTACTGCACTAAGAATGGGCCTTTGAAGGTTATATCCACTACTAGCTCTGCCCACTTCCTGCCTGCTGTCCTGATGTGAGCTCCAGTCACACACTCCCGGCTATCATGAACTCAGCCATGCCTTCCTCACCACAATGGGCTAAAGCTTCTGAAACCAGAAACAAAAAGTACTTTCCTCCCTAAATCTGTTTTGTCGGCCATGTGTCGCAGCAAGGCCAGTGTAGCTAATATGGTAGCCATACTACCACTTGGGATTGCATCCAGTCTGCCTAGGTCACCTGGGGTAGTCTCCCCATCCCTAAATCCTTAGCCTAATTCTGTCTGTGGTCATTTAGCCTTATAAGGGAGTAATCATTGGTTCTGGGGATTAGGACTTGGCTTGCTCTAGGAGAAGAATATTATTAACCTACCCCATGATGTAACAAGGAATCGAGAACACTGATGAGATGGGATGCCAAACACATTCATTATTTCTTGAAAAATGTCCTTTATAATCTGTATTTTTAAAAATCTTATCTTTTGCCATTTAAAATATTAATATTTGTACATCAAATATTTATATAAATTAATTCAGACTGATATTCTTTATAGAAAGTTCCAAAAATGAATTCAAAGGAACAAATCCAATTTATCATCTATCAGTTCTTTTCACATACAGCCTTATGAATAATCACTTGATATTGAAACACGAGTTTAAAAATTTAATCGTTTTGGCCCAGGAAAAAGCTTTCATTTAGAGTCATGGCCTCTAAATGTCACTATATCTTACTCAAATTAAAATTTCAAATACATTACTAACTTATAGGTCCAATTTGCGACTTAACTTACAGAATATGTACAAACTTCCGCATTAACTGTCTGTAGTTCCATATAAGTCATCATTTTAGAAGAATTCAGATTATACAGGAATGAGCTAACTAAGCCTGAACTCAGGAACAACCGATGTTAGGCTTAACAAGTGGAGTAAACTCACTGACGTTTGCAACAATTCAGCATTAACTTGGACTTAGATAAAAATATTCAATTTTATCTGCCACAAATTCTTGAAAATTCTTATAGGAAATGACAAATGACCCCTGTTACTATTTTTTGTTGTGTTTTTGTTTGTTTTAAATTGAGAGAATGCTTTGCTGGCCTGATAAAACCATTGAGTAGAAAAATTATTGCGAGATCATCATTCTTGTCCCCAGTGTGGGTTATTCTGCTGTCACTTGGTGACATCAGATAATAAGAATGTCTACAAAATGGAGTTGTGTTTTGCTTTTGACAGTAATGTGTAGCTTTTGTTCATATAAGTGCCTTTTAGGCTTTATTGACATGTTAATAAATTACTTTTTTGGTATTTCTTTTCTTGATAATTAGTTTCAGTATATGAACCGTGTATTAAATAAAAGTTGAAGGGCTAATAACCTCACTTCATTATAATTCTGTATACATCTTTTTCGTTATAAATTTCATATACATACCAGTTACTACTTGTTTCAGTTCCAAAGGTTGATGATTATAGCAAATAATTTTTTTGTTGTTGTTTTGTTTTTGAAGACAGGGTTTCTCTGTATAACAGCCCTGGCTGTCCTGGAACTAACTCAGTAGACCAGGCTGGCCTTGAACTCACAGAGATCTACCTGCCTCTGCTTTTTGAGTGCTGGGGTAAAGGTGACTGCCATCACACCTGGCTGAAAATAAATTTCTTTAAATCATTAGAAAGGAATGCAAATTATTTGAGAAGATTTAAAACTTTCTTTAATGAATACTGTATAAGGAAATGAGCTTGGACCAAGCTTCATATTTCTATGTATCCAACATTTCCCCTGCTTTCCATGTGTATATATTCATATGTGTAGGCAGAGAAATTCAGATTGCTAATGTCTTCACTGACTGAACTTAACTAAATCTGGGAATTCAGCTATGTGCATCCTCCTAAATGATATATTAGTAGTTTTCTCAAGAAATAGATATCAGAGAGGTGGTTCAGCATCTAAAAGCACTTACTTCTCTTGCAAAGGACTCGATTTCTGTGACCCAGCACTCATATTGGGAGCTTAAAACCAACTAACTGTAGTTCTAGGGGATCTGGTGCCCTCTTCTGGCCTCAAACATGGTACACATACATTCACTCACAGAACACAAAATAAAAATAAATCTTTTGCTAAAAAAGAATTATATCTTCCTTGCCTTTGAATATAATCCAACATTGAAAGCTTATGTTTTATTCTAAATAGTATATTAAGAAACATATTTGATTCTTCTTGATGTTAGTTCTAGATAAACTGTTTTTCAGGGCTTGGGAAGGTGGCCAAGTGTGAAGACATGAGTTTTGATCCCAGAGCCCATGTAGACACCTGGCGAGGTGGTGTGTGCTTACAGTCCCAGTAACAGTGAGATGGGGAGAAAACACAGGTGGAGCCCTAGATCCCAGAGTTCACTGGCCAGGTAGTCTAGCTTACCTGGTAATTTCTAGGCCAAGGAGCGATCCTGTCTTAGCCAAAAAGGTAAGGACTCTCATCACAACTTGTCCTCTGACCTCCACACGTGCTGTGTGCATGTACAGTCACCACACACACATACACACCCCACACACATACACACCCCACACACATACACACACACCCCCACATACCCCCCCACCCCACACATACACACCCCACACACATACACACACACATACACACACATACACACACA
>NC_022016.1:67553734-67556375 GCF_000317375.1 Microtus ochrogaster
ACACACCCACACCACACACCTACCCACCCCACACACATACACGCCCACACCACACCCCCACACTCACATAGATGCCCGCACCATACACCTACACACCCCTATACACATACATGCCCCCCACAACCTACCTCCCCACACGCCCGCACCACACACAATAAATAAATAGATAAATAGATAAATTGTCTCTCAAAAGTAGAAAAGCTAAGTTTTTGAGACCTTTACGTACGCAGTGTCTCTGAGCTTGTTTGAGATTGGTGTTGGACTTTGCAAACCCCCACACTTTACAAAGCATTCTTTCCTGTCAGAGATCCCCATCCGTTCCCATGTCCTCAAATGTGATTTCTGTGCTGTATGCAGATGCACTGTGAATTTATAGCACTTGGCAAAGCCTCTTCCCTGAGTTCTGGCCTGTTTCTCTAACACCTTACTATATATCTCTTGGGTGCATGACTGACAGTTCAAACTTTATACGTCCAAAAGTTAATTTAGGTTCACACTATACAGAACCCACAATTCTATGTTTTTAACATTCCTAATCCTAAATTGCTGGGAGATATCTTTCATTTTCACTTGCCCACTCACTATATAGCATCATGACTTTTGACTCTCTGAAAATATCTTCTTTTCTTCCTTCCTTCCTACTTTCCTGTCTTTATTTTCCTCCCTCCCTCCCTCCCTCCCTCCCTCTCTCCCTTCCTTCCTTTCACATCCTGGCACACAGTTTTCCCTTCCTCCTCTCCTCCCTGTCCCTATCCCCCATACCTCCCCTCTGTTCCCACCCCCCAATCTGCTCCTCCTCTGTTTCTCTTTAGGAAAGGGCAGGTCTCCCATGAATATCAACAAAACATGGCATATCAGGTTACAGTAAGACTAAGCACCTCCACGTGTATTAATGCTGGACAAGGTGACCCAGTATGAGGAGTAGGATCCCAAAAACCTGTAAAAAAAAAAAAAACTTTAGAGACAGCCCCCTGTTTCCACTGCTAGGAGTCCCACAGAGGACCAAGCTACACAACTGTAACATATATGCAGAGTGCCTAGGTCAGTCCCATGCAGGCTCCTGGTTGTCAGTTCAGTCTCTGTGAGCCCAGATTAGTTGATTCTGTGGGTTTTCTTGTGGTCTCCTTGAACTCTCTGGCTCCTCCAATCCTTTCTCCCTCTCTTCTGCAGGATTCCCCAACCTCCACCTAATGTTTGGCTGTGGGTCTGTATCTGCTTCCATCAGCTGCAGATGAAGTGTCTCTGATGACAGTTGGGTTAGGTACCAATCTATGAGTATAGCAGAATAACGTGAGAGAGGCATCATTACATTGACTTTTTTTTTTCTCTGGTCATGTTCCTTTTGTCCTAGGTCTCCGGGTCATCCAGCCTGTGGTTCCTGGTGCTCCAGGCAGTGTCTGGGTGGGCTTACTCTCCTGGCATGGGTTTTAGGCTAGAACAGTCATTGGTTGGCCACTACCTCAATCTCTAGGCCACCCTTAACCCCAGCACATTTCATGGGTAGGACAGACTAAGTCAAAGGTTATGTGACTGGGTTGGTTTCCCACTCCTTCTACTTGAAATCTTGCCTGTCACAGGAGAAGGCCAGTTCATGCTATGTATCCTCTATTGCTAGGTGTGTCTTAGCTGGGGTCATCCTTGTAGATTCCTGGGAGACTCCCTTGTGCCAGGTTTTAACCTGATCCTGAAAGGTGCCCCCTTTTCAGTGAGTAATTCTCCATTGTGCTAATGTACCACATTTTCTTCATCTAGTCCTTGGTTGAGGGGCATTTAGATTTCCAGGTTCTAGTCATTACAAATAAAGCTGCTATGAACATAGTTAAGTAAGTGTCCTTGTGGTATGATTGGGCATCCTTTGGGTATATGCCCAAGAGCTATGGTGTAGCTGGGTCTTGTGGTAGATTGATTCCCAGTTTTCTGAGAAACCAAATTATTGGTTTCCAAGTGTCTGCACAAGTTTGTACTCTTCCCAGCAGTGGAGGAGTGCTCCCTTGCTCCACATCTTCTCCAGCATGACCTGTCACTTGTGTTTGTGATCTTAGTCAAGATTGCCTACTCTCTCCGTACCTATTTAAGATGCAAGGTATCTGATGTGCAACCCTGATGGGGTCAGGCCCCAAAGTGAGAACCATTGGCCTAAATGATTAATTAAAAAAACACACAAATAGCATGAAGACTAAGAGATAATTTTTTCCAAAGGAAAAAAAATCGTGTTTTGTGATAATACAAATTGTCATAGAAAATCTTGAAATCCAGGTAATTTGTTAAGATGACAAAATGAGATAATATTATGCCTGAGGATAGTTATAGCTAACATATCTTGGCTTATTTCCTTCTAGCACTCTGTGTGTGTGTGTGTGTGTGTGTGTGTGTGCACGCGCGCGCGTGCCTGTGTGGTGTGTGTACATGTTACATAAACCCCTATTGCTGAATACAGCATACATGCACTTTGGTTGGTGCTTGTTCTGACCTAAAAGTCTCCTCCTGAGGACTAGTGTTCGTGGTACCAGAAGTACGAGGCAGTGCTGTACATGCTACCAAGAGAGGAAAGCAACCAATAATTCTAGCCAGCTGTGACGCCTATGAACCACAGAAAAGACCACTTATGGCAAGATATTCCCGAGGGTTCAATAGTAACACG
>NC_022016.1:67557715-67559240 GCF_000317375.1 Microtus ochrogaster
TTTTATTGTACAGTTTTTCTGTGTCAGAATTAAAACCTTTCCTTTTTATTTAGATAAAAGATGGGAAATGTGTGATATTTTTATTGCATTTAGATGTTCCAGAGACTGACAATAAAGATTGTTTCAAATCAGAGTGCAGAGCTAGTTACTAGCTGACCAAAATTAGCTATAGAGGCTTTGGAAGAGCGAGAACAGATAGACAGGAAGTAGTGGCTGGGGCTGAGAGGATCTTGGCCCCTTTCGGATGGAGGAATGACAAAGATAGGAGGTCACTGGTTGCTTCATTGCCACTTTTCTGATGGTTCAAATTCTTACCCTGATAGCCCACTCCTGATTTTTTCTTGATAAAGAATAATTAGATAAACACATCATACGTATAGCACTCAGCCCTCATCAAAGAAACTTCTCTTTGAAGCAGATGGTAACCATTACAAAACAACAACAAAATCCCCACAACTGGTGAAAAACTGTAGAGAACAACTCATCACGGTGTGCCCAGACAACAGACGCATCTACAACACAGCTTCTGCACAAAAGGCTCAGGGGACATGGAAGAGGAGGCAGAAAGTCTTCTGTGAGACTGTCCTCCAGCACAGACAGGGAAGCTACTCCTGTGATACTCAACAATATGGCTTTCTAAACAGAACCTGAACGATGACCACACCAATAGACACACTAATATGGAAGGGGAATCTCTCTTGGGTCCCACTGTAGACAAAGGATTGCAGCAAATGACTGCTTAGAGCAGAGAGGGAGAATTAGGGGTTTCCAGAGGTGTGCTCTGTAAGACCCTCAAGCTACTGGAGAGGCCAGGCCCCTCCCTCTAGGACCTCCAACTGCCAGGTTCCACTCAAAGAACATTCTAACTGCCCTAACTGCTGGACCCCCCTCCCCACCCTACAGAGTAAAAACCCTGTCTCTGGACATGAAATTCCACCAATCTCCACCCTGAAAAGCTTCATGCTGAAAAGTTCCACCTTTTTCTCAATAAACTCTATATAAGCCCTGCCTTCTGTTCAGTTCTCTGCTGCTTCTTGCCCCAGCAGAGGCAGCCACCTTTTTGTTTTTCTCCTCCCAATAAATTTCCTGAGTGAGGTTTGTTGTGCTGTATGACTTTGTGGTATTCTTTGGCTCCTGACTGCCACAATACCTTTCTATCCAAGCTGTAATACTTACAAGTCCCCCAGTTGGTTTTCCAATTACAGGTTGTTAGCTCTGAAATAATATACATACAAGTGACACTAAATGATTCAGCAGATTATACACATATATTTCTTTGTTATTATTTCATATTCATATACATGCACGCACATATCTATATCCACATAGATATATAAAAAAAAGGTTATAAATTTGAGGAGGATTTGGGCTGAATACATGGGTTTCAAGGAATGGAAGGTGAGAAAGATGTAATTATATTTAAAACTTTTTTTTTGTTTTTGTTTTTGTTTTTCGAGACAGGGTTTCTCTGTGGTTTTGGAGCCCGTCCTGGAACTAGCTCTTGTAGACCAGGCTGGTCTCGAAC
>NC_022016.1:67559340-67568323 GCF_000317375.1 Microtus ochrogaster
GAACTCACAGAGATCCGCCTGCCTCTGCCTCCGGAGTGCTGGGATTAAAGGCGTGCGCCACCACTGCCCGGCTACTCATATTTAAAACTTTTAAGAGTATAAATATAAATTTTAAAAAGAAGTCCTCAGATCTTTTCTTCAAAAAGAAAATATCCAAGTAAAATAATTTATATACAATTTCATTTTTAAACTTATTTTATTTAGGGCCATACTATAAGTAATTCAGAATTAAAATTTTTTTAATTGCTTATATCTTTACATCTTGGATTTTTATTGGAATAAAAAATATCAATATGAAATCATGATGAAAATCAATATGAAAATATGAATCAGGAAATGGATGAAAGTAGTAGTATATTGTTAAGCATAAAGCATACTATATACAGAAAGACAACTTTTTCTATACTTTAGTGTTTAAAAACTCCATTATGTTTGAGTAGCAGAGACGCAGGTTTCTGAGTGATACAAATCTCTCAAAAAATGAAATTTTTCCAGGTTTTAATATTTGGGTAGGGTCTCCATATAGCCTAGGCTGGCCTCAGAGCATATAACTCATGCAGGCCACAAACACATTACCCTCTTGCCTCAGCCTCTTAAGTGCTTAGGTTGCAGGCCTGCACCACCATGCTTATTTTCAGAGTTTCCTTTATACCCATCTTCCCTCACTGAGTCTGTGTTTCCTTGGGCTATGATTAAATTCTCTTAGCTTGGATGCCAAAGCATGGAGTAAGAATGCTTAGGTTTGGTATGCACTCTCTGTGCAAACACATAATCAGTCCACTTGCTTCTTGGGTCCACACTGCCAAGAAGTGTCTCATTTCTGTCTGCAGGGGCCTTTACATGCCAGGACTTCTTTTCTTCCTCCAGTCCAATTAGTGTTATCTACATGTACATGGGTGCTGGGCACCCTATCAGAGCTATTCTAGAAGAAAACTGACCTTCCCTGTCAGCAGCTGTCAACTGCCTATAGCCCTTCAACTAGGGGTGGGACCTTGAGCCCAGGGATTGGTGGGTTTTCACTCTCAGGGATTGGTGGGTTTTCATGCTCAGGGGTCGATGAGTTTTCACACTCAAGGATTGGTGGGTTTTCATACTCAGGGACTGGTGGATTTTCACACTCAGGGGTCCATGAGTTTTCGTGCTCAGGGGTTGGTGGGTTTTCGTGCTCAGGGTTTGGTGGGTTTTCACGCTCAGGGTTTGGGCTTGAACCTTTTACCCAACAATAAAGCATATGTCCGTCTCCATAGTGTTGTTATACTTTAACATTCCTTTTACGCCATGCAGCGCTCTCTGAGCTGTCTGGAGTTGGTAGGTTTTGTTGACTCATGATGACAGGACATTCTGTGCCGTTTATGACTGGAGCTAGCAGTAGCTGAGGGTAATGAGGGTGAGTGCAGTTTGGGATACAGGGCACAGGTGATTGGACTTTGAATAGCTGCCCTGTGGCCTCTACTTTTATTTACCTCTAACAGTTTGCCTCCAGATAAGGGCTGGGCCTGGCCAAGACCATGGGTCTAATCTTTACACATATGCAGACTGTGGAACACAGCCAAACAGATTCTGACACAGCCAAAGCAGACTTCTGACCTATAGAATTTTAAGGTAATAAATGGGTGTTTTCAATCACAATCACCATGTATGTGGTACCTTGTTATACAGTATTATAAAAGTAATACTAAGGGATTACATAAGCAATTACCAATTAACTCACATCATGAGCAGTAATAAATGGAGGTTGTGTTAAGCCAATAAGTTTCAGACCAATTTATTATGCAGTTGAAGCTGAATGTTGCACATTGTAAGAGAGGTAGAGAGCCATTCTTTTTTTCTTTTACATCCCAGTTAGTGTTCCTTCCCTCCTCTCTTCCCAGCCTCCCCCACCCCCCGCAAACCCGTTCCTGTACCCCAATCCACTCCTCCATTTCTGTTCAGGAAAGGGCAGGTCTCCCACAAAATATGCCATATTAAGCTACAGTAAGACAACCCAGTATGAGGAGTAGGGTCCCAAAAGCCAGTAAAAGAGTTGGGGACAGTCTCTGCTTCCACTGTTTGGAGTCCCACAAGAGGACCAAGCTACACAACTGTCACATATGTGCAGAGTGTCTAGGTCAGTCCCAGGCACGCTCCCTGGTTGTCAGTTCAGTCTCTGTGAGCCCCCATGAGCCCAGGATAGCTGATTCTGTGGGTTTTCTTGTGGTGTCGTTGGCCCCACTGGCTCCTCCAATCCTTTCTCCCTCTCTTCTGCAGAATTCCCTGAGCTCCACCTAATGTTTGGCTGTGGGTCTGTATCTGCTTCCATCAGCTGCTGGATGAAGCCTCTCTGATGACAGCAGACTGTAGGCTGGAGTATATCCGGCTAGAGGTTGGTTTCCCACTCTCTGCACATGAAGTCTAGCCTGGTCACAGGAGAAGGCCGGTTCATGCTACATATTTGCTGTTGCCAGGAGTCTGAGCTGGGGTCATCCTCGTAGATTCAGGAGAGATTCCTTATGCCAGGTTCCTTCCTGACCCCGAAATGCCTCCTCTGCAGTAGTCTCTTTCAGTACTCCCCCCACCCTGAACCCAACCTGAACCCAACCTGAACCCAACCTGATCTATACAGAGAGAGCCATTCTTAAGCGGAAGGCTTCATCATACTTTCATACAAAGTAAAAAAGGCTGGGAGGGCATGGGACCCGAGTTTGAGCCCACCACCACTTTCCACTATACCATTAGTTGCGTACTTTTTATTAGTACCGTGGTAAAAGCACTAATGTAAACTATGTAATTTTTAAGTAGATATTACTAAGACTCGGAGTCTATGCTACATTTTCATTTTTGAGGTAGGTAATTTCAATCCCATTCACCATTCCACCCTCAATTTTCTCATCTATTCAATGGGTCTGTTCACACAATTTACAAAAACATGTGACTATATAAACTGTGGACTCTTAGGAAAGTATCAGAAATTATGAGCAGCAGTCTAGTATTTAATGTCACATATTTACCAACGAAGCTCACTGGCAATGATTGTATAAAACTATGCAATATGTACATATCCTTTGTATCCACTTATATGCCAACATTTGCTCGGAGGCAGAATTCACATGGGCCAACCAACCTCCCCGCTTGGCCAAGACACACCAATTATCCACTATGAAAGCATGAATACAATAATTTATGGGCTACCGGTATGCTCTAGTCCTGGAACTGGGGAGGGGGAGCTGATAATTTTAGGCCTAATATGTTTTAGGTACAGCCTGCTGCCTGTATCAGTGGAGTATAAGGGACTGGACTGTATTGGGCTTGGTCATTGCAAAGGTCTATATAGGTCCGTATATCCACCGTGTGCGCATGTGCCTAAGAATGTAGGCACGCTCATTACCACAGCCTCACTAATTCTTGCAGAAACCCGTCCTGAAAGGTTTCATGCTTGTTTAAGATGGCCACTCAGATGTTAACTCTCTGAAGGTTTTTTTTTTTTTCCTCAGTACACCAAATGACACATTTGCCAAACAGAGACTCTCAGCAAACCGAAGGAGCTACTAGAGCCACAAGAAAAGAAAGTGCCCTACGGAATAATCCAATCCTCTATGCTTTAGCCCTTCCCGTTGTGGCCACCACTGGGGTGTTGTCACATAATCACAGGACACCTTCTGTATGTACCAACGATTATCTAGGCTGCCCCAAAGTTTCCGTTTCCTCCTTGTCAAACCTGATGGGGTGACGGGCAGGTAAATCCTAGTAAGATTCTGGTTTGCTTAGACCCAATCTGAGTTGAACTTCGTGGAGAGGAAGGATCTGATCATCAGAATTTTCCGTTTTGAAAGCATAAGCAGGGAAAGACAGACCTCTTACTTTTGAAAGGTGTAGCAACTACACACAGCAAGTCAGTTCTTTGATTACCCACTATCCCTAATAAAGTGGTGTGCTGCATAGCAAACTTGTAAAAAGCAGAAAGCCTATTTAACTTTGGGGTTGTTCCTGCCCTTGCAGAAAAAAAAATAATAATAAGTCGGAGGATAGCATTTCTGTCCTTCAGACCCGCTTCTATACCTGGAACTCTTGTCCAATCACCGGCAACAGCACTGAGCTGTTCGTCCTTGCACTATGACTGGTTCCTACACTAAGCTCTGCCCCTCAACTAAAGAGCTAGTTTCTTTATATAGACTTTTGGCTCAGGTGTCCATCTGGGAGACTCCGCCCCTCTCGACCCCGTGACCTGTCCCCCCCCCCCCACCTCTAGGCTGCCGGACTTTAGCGGCGTGGGCGGGCCCTGGGCGGTCGCTTCTAGGAGGAGAGCTCAACGGACCCTGCACCCTCGCCTGCAGCAGCCACGACAGCAGCCGCCGCAGTCGCTGTCCTCCCGCAGTCAACCGCCACCATGGTGAAGATCGTGACGGTGAAGACGCAGGCGTACCCGGACCAGAAGCCCGGTACGAGCGGGTTGCGGAAGCGGGTGAAAGTGTTCCAGAGCAACGCCAACTACGCCGAGAATTTCATCCAGAGCATCATCTCCACCGTGGAGCCAGCGCTGAGGCAGGAGGCCACACTGGTGGTGGGCGGGGACGGCCGCTTCTACATGACCGAGGCCATCCAGCTGATCGTCCGCATCGCCGCCGCCAACGGGGTAAGGGACGTGCAGGCCGGGCCGAGCGTGCACGACGTGCAGGCTCCTTCGGGCCCACGCTTCCGTGTGCGCCTCTGTCCAGTCCCCGCCTTGCCCCGCCCCGCGCACGCTCCCTTGACCTTGGCTGTACCCCCCCCCCCCTCACTCCCACCCCAGTTTCGCCGTGGCTCTGCTGGGAAAGGTGAACCCGCCTAGACGCCCTATTCTGGTCTGGGACTGGGGCGCCTCCAGCTGGCTCCCGGCCCCAGCTGGAAGGGCTGGCCACCGGAGCGCTCACCCCACTGGGGTGTCAGGCCAGTGATCTGGGTGGGCAGGTGCCAGAGCTCCTCCTTCCCAAGTTGGCTTGGGGAAGGTGCTTCTGTCCCTGCTCGGCCTACTGCCTGGGAGCAGGCTTTTCAAAAGTCCAGTTTCTACTGGGTAATTCACTGGACCTGTTCCACTAAGGGGGCTGGAGCTGAATTTTCATTAAAACAGAGACAATATACCCAAGGGCGCTCTTAAGCAAGCTGTCCTGTCGGGCCAGGAAATTAATGCAATGCAACGCCCCTGGTTCTGCTCACCCCCCCTCACTCCCCCCCTCCCTCAACCCCCCCACCCCGTTAAGGGAGGTTAACTGTCTTAATTGGGGAAGTCCACTAGAGAGGTGAAGCTTAAATATTTTTTTCTATAAATCTGATGAATAAAAATGTGGGTTTGCAAAGTTGGAATTGGTTGTTGCCACAAGGTAATTTCCAAGGCGTTTTAAGGAACATGTTTTCTTTGTATATTTAAAATAATATTGGACTTGTAATCAGCTAAAGGGTTCATTCCCTTTAGCAGTTACATACGTATTTTAGCAGTACTTTGTTTTACTTTATTAACGTGTTTTAAACAGTCTTGCCTCTTGCCAAGCACCATGCCAACACCGCGCTGGTGTCTCAAGGATACTCTTGAAGCCCTGTAAGGAAGATGCTATTATGGGTGCTTTCAAGTCACCAATGAGAGTTCTGAAGCCTGGGCAGCTTAAAGAATTTACCAGAATTTAGCCGTGCGATAGAGGCACACACCTTTTATCCCAGCACTCGGGAAGCAGAAGCAGGTGGATCTCTGTGAGTTCAAGGCCAGCCTGGTTTGCAAGAGCTAGTTCCAGGACAGGCTCTAAAGCTACACAGAGAAACCCTGTCTTGGAAAAACAAAACAAAACAAAAACAATTTACCAGAACTTAGCCATAGCATTGAATCTGGCGCAGACCTGCCAGTCCCAAGAACTTGAGCGGCGTCTGAGAATTAAGGGATTCTTAAATTTTAGGACCTCGTTTTCCCAGTTGTCAAAGTCTAAACTGAGCTCTGTAGACTTTCCTGGATGGGGCAGACATTTGCAAACACAGTGAAAGAAGCCAGGATTTCTTATTCTCTGCCCCTCAGACCACCGCAGCTTTCCATGAGGGGAGAGAGAGCACTCAGTAGCTATGTGTGGAAGCTCCTTCAATCTAATCTGTGCTCCTAGGGGCTTCATCCAGTGGTTCCCTGGCCTGTGCCCTGTACAGAGAACGCCTCGGGGGGGAATCGGGGTGCGCAGACGTGAGCCTTGTCCTTACGTTTAGGTAGAGTGGGAGTTTTAGGGTTCAAATGGATATCTGCCCCTTGGGGAGCCCTGTGGGGTGGAAACAGTTATTAGACGTCTTCACACGTTAGCCACTGGCTGGCCTGTTGCTCTTCTCTCTTTGGCCAGATTCTGAGTTCTGTCATCACTGAGTCTCACTGTCCGCTCCGCACCTTACTTCCTGCTAACTTGTGCTGCTTCCGCCTCTCCCCTGACACAGTCCCTCAGAGCTGCTGGTGATTCTGGTAGCTCATTCGCTGCAGCAGCTGTAGGCCTTCACCTTTCACCTGCATTTGGCTCCCTGGCTCCGCACTCAACAGTTTCGTGCCTGGTCTGATCACTTTGCCGATTCTACTCAGGATATTTGTCCCCGCTTGCCTGCTGTACTTACACCCTAGTGGTTCCCTAGGTTCCCCGGTTTGCTACTCTGATTTAATTAAATACTTTAATCACCAGGGGTTTACTTGTGTTTGTTCCTCTTCTGGCGTGATTTAGTTAAGATTGTATCTTCAGAAAGCAACTGCTCCTTTCCTATAGATACTGCTAGAATAGATTGATCCAATTCTGGTGAGATTATGTCTGCCTGTCATATGTTCCCACTGGTGAGTAAGCTTGAGACGGGATTCTATTTTACCTATAAGCCTTCCCTTGGTGTAGTCAGGAGTATTGGTCCAGGACCCCTTCACTAACCAAGTTCTATAAAAGATTATGTCTTTAGGAAATAAATTGTTATGGTCCATTTTCAGTATGAGGTACGGTTAGAGCGCATCAGAGAGTCACGGAGAGGCAGAGGGCACTAGGCCCCTCTCTGCTAGCTGGCACCTGGCACCTGTGTGCGTGAAAACTCCTGAGAACTGGAAAGTTGCAGACAGTCTGCTACTTGACTGAGCCCATGATCAGAAAGGGTCTCAAGCCCCAGAATATTCCCAAGGTAAGGCCTTGCATTCTGAACCAGTAGCATAGGGGATTTGGGAAGGCAGCTATGCTAGAAGAATATGAAGGTTGTACCCCTGGGGTACCAGCCTGTGGGAGAAAGAGGGCAAGAATATCTCATAACCCCTGATTTGCACCAAACAGCACACTAGCCATTTTTGCCTTTTCCTGATGCTTGCATCTCTGCCTGCAGAATGGTGTATTAAAAACTGCTTCACCATCCCTAGTGTCTTAAGTTTGTTATTGTATAGTGGGGCTCTTGTTTCTCACAGTGTTCCTCTATAAGATAAGATGGCATTTGCTTATAATCCATGCGTTTACCTAAATCATCTCTATATCATAAAACCAAATATAGCATAGATATCATGCTGTTTGAGAATATGATGTAGGTATTTTTATTTGTTTTACATTACTTTTTAATGTTGATTTGTGTGTGTGTGTGTGTGTGTGTCACAGCAAGCATGTGGAGGTGGGAACAACTGGGATTTGATTCTCTCCATTGTGGGTCTCTGGACTTGCACTTAGGTACTCATGCTTAGTAGCAAGTACTCTTTTTTACTGTTTTTATTGAGCTATATGTTTTTTTCCACTCCCCTCCATTCCTCTCCCCACCCCTTCTACCCTCTTCCATAGTCCCCATGCTCCCAATTTACTCAGGAGATCTTGTGGTTTTCTATTTTCCATATACATTAGATCCATGTATGTCTCTCTTAGGGTTCTCATTGTTGTCTGGGTTCTCTGGGATTGTGAATTGTAGGCTGTTTTTTCTTTGCTTTGTGTCTAAAAGTCACGTATGAGTGAGTACATTTGATACTTGTCTTTCTGGGTGTGAGTTATCTCATTCATTATGATGTTTTCTAGATCTAGCCACTTGCCCGCAAATTTCAAGATGTCATAATTTTTTTCTGCTGTGTAGTATTCCACTGTGTAAATGTACCACATTTTCCTTATCCATTCTTCAGTCGAGGGGCATTTAGATTGTTTCCAGGTTCTGGCTATGACAAACAATGGTGCTCTGAACATAGTTGAGCACATGTCCTTGTCGTACGATTGAGCATCCTTTGGGTACATACCCAAAAGTGATATTGCTGAGTCTTGAGGAAGGTTGTTTCCTAATTTCTGAGAAATCGCCACACTGACATCCAAAGGGGCTGTACCAGCTTGCACTCCCACCAGCAATGCAGGAGTGTTCCCTTTTTCCCACATCCTCTCCAGCATAAGTTGTCATCAGTGTTTTTGATCTTGGCCATTCTTACAGATGTAAGATGGAATCTCAGAGTTGTTTTGATTACAACAAGTACTCTTACCCACTAAGGTTTCTCACTGGCCTCTGTATTATATTTTATTACCCCCTTTCATTATTTTTGCTCTTTCTGAATAGTATCAGTCCTTGATTGATTGATTGATTAATTGATTGATTGATTGATAGAACCCATGGGTGTGGAGCTGGTGACTAGAAAAATCAGATTGTACCTACAGTACCTGGGCCAAAGGTAGTATCTGGTGACTTCTTGTCTGGCTGCCTTGAATTGTGAATCACCAATGTAGACAATGCTGCAGACACAGTATCACATACAAAGCAGAAGCCTGGAAATGAATTTATTGTCCGCTGTTGAAGCAGACTGGGTTAAGAACCTTTACATTGAGCAGTGAGTCCTTTTAGTGACTGGTACAACCTCTACCAAAATGTGCTTGAAATACATGGACCAGCGTGAAGGCTCTTACAGTCATAGATCATGTCAGCCAGGCTTTGAGAGCTCTCATGCCTCCCATTTGAGACAAATACCTCTGAGTTGGCCTGAGTGTATGCGGGTGGGTGCGTGTGCATGTACAGGGGTGCCTGTATGTACTGTGTGCAC
>NC_022016.1:67568454-67587153 GCF_000317375.1 Microtus ochrogaster
AGGCTCCCCTGCATGTATGTACTGTGTGCACATGTGCAGGCTCCCCTGCATGTATGTACTGTGTGCACGTGTGCAGGCTCCCCTGCCTGTATGTACTGTGTGCACGTGTGCAGGCTCCCCTGCATGTATGTACTGTGTGCACATGTACAGGCTCCCCTGCATGTATGTGCACATGAGCATGGGAACCAGAATGTTGTTCTTCATGCCCCAGCTCCGTTTTTCCTTCTTAAGGTAGGGGTCTCTCACTAGCCTGGAACTCTCCAAGTAAGCTAGGCCGGCTGGCTTGCAAGCCCCAGGAAGCTGTGCTCTGTCTTTGCTGCAGGACTGACTTAACAGGGAACTCTTTTTGAGGCACTTTTTAATATACCACCTGTTTAAAATGTTTCATAACGTCCTGCTTCAAAAATTTTTATTTATCAGCCATTTTTGAGTGATTTCTCTGTTGTTTCTGATTTTGAATCAGCATTAAATGCCAGGATGTTGTTTTCCACTGAGGATACCTTGGCTTTGGGAGAGGTAGAACAGAAGAGATACCCATGTACATACACAAAGCAGAATTAACAAAGAGAACATTCTGGATTTGAAATAAGTGAGCCCGAACTGTGTCTGTGCGAGGATGCATGTGTCTGTGTGTGTATGTGCGTGCGTGCGTGTCCCTTCCTCTGGACACACGTGATACATGTGTATGTGCGTGCGTTCGTGTTCCTTCCTCTGGACACACGTGATACATGCATGTGGAGAAGAGAGGACACCTCAGGTATTCTTCGGGCACATTCACCATCCAGCCTGTTTCCTGAAATAGCTTCTCTCTTTGTCTTACAGCTAGCCAGGCCAGCATGGTTGGCTGGTTAGGGAGCCCCAGGGTTCTACCTGTTGCTGCCAGCACTTCCCAGAACTGGGATTACAAGCATACCCACCAGGAACTTATGTAGGGAGTGTCTGCAATTTGAACTCCGGTCCTGATGCTCGTACAACAGCATTTTATACCAACTAAGCTATTTTCTTAGTGCTGGGGCTGAGGCTGCAGCCTGTGGACAGAGGACATGTGCCCACCTCCCAAGAGAGGAGAGTGGCAGGAAGGGTAGGGAGGAGTCGATGTTAGAGGGAGGAGTAGCTGTTAGAGGGAGGAGTAGCTGTTAGAGGGAGGAGTAGCTGTTAGAGGGAGGAGTAGCTGTTAGAGACCGATACTTAGTCATGAGTGATCTTTGCTACACTTGTGCTTTTTTGTTTTGTGCTTCTCCCCTCCCCCCCGCCCCCCTCAGTGCCAGGCATAGGTTCCAGGGCCTCACCTGTGTTAGTCAAACACTGTACCACTGAGTCGTGTCTAACCCCGGTCACATAAGACTTTGTATTAAGTTGTTTGGGAATTTCCCTTTCTCAGTTTCACAAATGTTCTTCCTAAAAATAAATGGATAGTCTTCCCTTCTTCAATCAGAACTATTGCTGGAGTATTAAAGATTAAAAAGGAGGCTGGAGAGATGGCTCAGTGGTTAAGACCACTTGTTGCTGTTGAAGAGGGCCAGGTCTGATTTGTAGCATTCACAAATGGCAATTCTAAAGGGTGTGATGCCGTCTTCTGGCCTCGGTGGACACCAGGACTCAAATGGTGTGCCAGTATACATACATGCAGACAAACACCATAAGGTGGGCTCTGCTTCATGCCTGCTGCTCTCCTTGGTAGTCATCCCGTGGTACCAGTGTCTCCTGCTGCAGCTGGGCTACACTTCCACTAATAGCCTTTCCTGGGCTCTCTTCAGGGTGCCAAGCCTTGACTTTCCTGCATGACCCCCTTAGTCCTGGTACTTCAGCCGTTATTGAGGCTGCATCTTCAGCAACGGCCTATCCTGGCCTCTCACCGTGCCAAGCCTCAGCTGCTCTCCATGACCCTTTCATGCTTTCAAAACCAGTACCTCCTGGGTGAGGCTGCCAGCGTGAAGTACATCGTCAACCACCTCTAGAACGCAGCTCTGTATGTTGACCCTGGGGAACCACTTCCTAGAAGATTCCACCTCCGTGATTCTGGTCTCTTCTTAATCACCATCAATTTCTCGGTTCCAACATCGATTGTCCCATCAAAGCAGAGGTTCTGGTATCTTGTTACTCAAAACATCACCTGAATCTTCCGCACCAGCTGGCCAGAACCATAGGTGTTGCCTGTGCTTCAAGATGTAAGAGCTCTCAGCTACTTCTTTAGACCATGTCTGCCTGCATGCTGCCTTGCTTCCTGCCACAACCAGAACTTAACCTCTCAACTGCAAGCGAGCCACTATGATCAGAATTTTATTATAAGAGTTGCCATGGTCACAGTGTCTCTTCATGGCAGTGAAACCCTACCTAAGACACTCAGTCCACTTTCTTAGAGAACCCAGGACCACTGCGCCACAGGTGATACTACCTACAGTGGGCTAGGTCCTCCTCCACCCAACACTAAGAGAATGCCCTGCAGGCTGGCCTACGGAAGGAAGCATTTTCTTAATTTAGGTCCCCTCCTCTCAGATGACTTTAGCTTGTGTTAAGTGACATAAAACTAGCCAGTACAGAAGGGCAGCCCTGTGAGCTGGCCTGAAATGGTATGAGAACTTGCTTCGACTGTCAACCTTCAAAACTGTGTGCTTACTCAGTCTCTTCTTTATATTGTGTTCAGTTTAGACATTTCATTATACTAACAGAAATGAAATGGATCAGCATAATCTGCCTTGGTGTAGTCCTTTTTTCTTTCTTTTCTTTCTTGAGATTATACTGTAATTACATAATTTCTCCCTTGCCTTTCCTACCTTCAGGACCTTCCATCCCACTCCTCTCCCTCTCTCATGTTCATGGTCTCTTTCTTCATTAATCGCTGTTAAATGCATACATATATATTCCTAAGTACATAAGTGCAGCTCAGCCTGTATAATGTTACTTGTATGTATGTGTTCAGTGCTGACCATTGGTTTTGGATAACTGATTGGTGTGCTTGTTCCTGGGAAGACTTTCTCCCGCTCTAAGCATTCCTTAGTTGTCTATAGTGCTTTGTACAGGCTTGAGGCCTCCTGCGCATTCCCCGTCCACGTCAGCATGTCTGTTGTTCTTGTTCAGCTCACATTTAGGCAGTCATATTGTGAGACTTTTGGGTGGAGCTTTAGACATTTCTAGAGGACACAATCTCACAGCAAACTCCTTGATCCTCTGGCCCTAACAATATTGTTGTGTCCCCCCCATCCCCGCTTCTGCCATGATCTCTGAGCCTTAGGTACAGGAGTTGTGTTGAAGGTAGATCCATTGGGACTGGGCTAAGCAGCTCTGCATTTTGGTTAGTTGTGTTTTTCTGCAATGGTCTCCATCTGTTGGAAGGAGACGTTTCTTGACGAGCTAGAACTACACTCGGCAGTCTAGATATGGAGAAGGCTGTCCCCGGTGCATGTCTTAAAAGGTGAGCCGTGGTGATGACACGTGGCTCACTTGTCCAGCTTCTTGGTGGCGTTGGAGCTGAGACTTTGGTCTCCTGATATTTCATACAGTTGATCTTTTCTATAAATAAGTTTGTCTCATGGGGCACAGCGGCACACACCTGTAATCTCAGCAGTCAGGAGACAAGGCAAGAGGCCTGTAAATTCAAGGCCAGCCAGGGCTATAAAGCAGCATGGTGTTCTTCAACAACAACAGAAAAGTCAGACAAGGAACAAAAGTGAGTGTATTTCACAGAAAGGAGTTCCAGGGCCTGTGATGATATCCTAGTAAGATCTTGAGGGCACTGGATTAGGCAGCATTCATGGGCTTCCAGAGTTTTGATGTTCAGATGAAGTCTGTGGATTTACAGGAGGACCCTCCGCTCCCCCAGATCAGTTTGGCTTCTCTGGAGGTTGACACTTTGAAGTAGCCTCCAAAGTGAACTTGGTATATACTATGCAGTCTATATGGTAATCCACATGATTTGTATGACTATGTAATTTGAACTATGGTAGCAGAGACTCAATAGTAATGAATTAAACAGGATGCTTTTCCTCTCTTGGGCTGGCTGGTGCAAACAGGTAGGGCCCGGCCTCCTGTGGTCTTCTGCCTTTGCTGTCCTGCTCATGGCATTATGCTTGCCCACCTGATTGCAGATGGTTCCCTGTGCACCCCTGCTGGGTCAGCTTTCCATTGCAGCACCAATGCCAGAGTGTAGTCAGCTTCAAAAGGGGGAAAGGTCATTTGCCTTCTCTTGGAGAATTTTCAGTGGATGAACATTGGCCCCATTGCTTTGGGCCTCCAGCAGCACAGTAGTGGGTTCTCTGGTATGATAGAGGAAGTCCATGCTTTTTATGGCCTAGGGCAAAGGAAGAGGCTAGGTCCCGCCGTCCCACTCAAGGGCACCAACAATGGCATGGTAAATACCAGTAGGCCCACCTAAAAGTCTCGATGGCATCCTGCGCCCAGAACTAAGTCTAACACATGAACCTTTGGGGACACTTACCCAGTATATTGGAAGGCATGTGGTTAGCTAAAATAGTCCTATTACTTAAGAGAAGGAAGTAAAACTCAAAATGCCCACTTCAACCCTTGCTTCATTGCCCTTGTAGATCCCCTTACTCACTGTTTACACTACTCCCTCCACCCTCAAGGGGAGGCAGCCCAGATCACTTCCAGCAATGCAGTCAGTGCAGAGTTTGCTATCTCTAGGTGATCCAGTGCTCTTTCCTTCAGGCCGTGTATGGCTCCTTGTAGCGCCGCATCTAGTAGCTAATATGTGCAGTAATGTAACTGTATGACCACATATGTGTGTGTCCAGGAAGGTAGGTGGGCAGAGGAGTGTAGTGGATTGGGAGAGAAGAACGATGAATTCTGTGCAGTTATAGAGACATGTGCTGAGCAGCTACCAGCCCTCAGCCTTGGAGGTGTTGTGCAGGCTGGGGCACAGACCCCTGCTCTGGTCATGAGTGGGCTCATGGGGAGCACTGGGTCAGCCCTCAGGGAGGAACTTTTTCTGTGCCCCCATTGCTCACTGGGTAGTGAACAGCATCAAGCATGCCCTGTGCCCTTTTGGGAGCTTCTTTTGATGAAAGGTGGGGGATAAATGATGGGGTTACCTTTGCAGGCTGTGATTGCATGTTCCCTTCTATACTCAGGGGACTGCCAGCCTGGTCTGCTCAATTCCTTGGGCTGGTAGCCACAGAGAATGTTTTCATAGGCATAGAGAAACTGAATTTTATATTTATTATGTGTGTGATCTCTTCCGCCTTGACTTGTCAATTGCTGATGGCTGCTTTGGAGGAGAAGAAGTAAGCTGGGTAAGAAGGCAGATCCTTCACCTGCCTGGTGCTTGACTCCCGTTGTCTCCCAGAGAATCCTGGAATACCACGACACACACAGTTCTCCTTGCCAAACACTGCTCTGTAGACAAACAGCCATCATCGCTACTCTGCAGGGCCACTGATGCTGGCCTTGAGTGGCCTCATTTTGAGGCCACAGTTGAAGCAAACTTTCTGTGGCAGTCATAACCTTCCCACTTCCCAGCCAATGCTCATGTGTCAGATTCTTCTAACCCATCCATCTGCCTGCAGTGGCAGCTGTCACTGGCCTGTGGTCTAGTCCATGCTGGCAGAACAGTCCTGCCATGACCTAAAAAAAAAAATGCAGATGGCACATATTTTAGATTCTGCTTGAGTCGGAGGTCTAACTCTTTGTATCCTTCAGATAGGTTTGGCTGTTCTTACAGAGTCCCAAAATACAGCGTTTAGAAGTTTATAGTACTAGAACTTCTTTGTCATGGTTCAGAGCTGGGCAGTTCAGGGCTGTGTGTGGCTCTTTTGTGTAAAGGATTCATTCATGAGTCTTTTCTTATTGCCCAGCTGAATCTCATGGTTTTTTTTTTTTCTGTGTAGTCCTAGATGGCCAGCCCCCACCCTACCTTTGTTCCAGCAATCAGAATAGAGTAAAGATTATGTGGAATGTATCTACTAACATGCTCGTATCTACTAACCAAAGCAGCTGAGCCACCCCAGGGAAGCTGGAAATTACCTGTTGTATTCTGGGTCTTACGTGATAGATGAAATACTGGGATTCATTGAACGAAATGAAAAGTAAAATTGATTTCGAAGATCAGCCAGCAGCTTACAGCCATCTCTGTGCCTTTCTTCCAAATCTGGTGCTGAATGTCATTTAGTCGTTGTCATTGCTTGTCAGTCATCCCACCTGCTGCCTTAGGGAGGGGCCAGAGCACAAACCTGCCTGTCCCGAGAGCTTTTCAGAATTAATTGTTTTATTGGGAAATAACTCACACACCAGACAGCTTGCCCATTTTAAGTATATAGCATTTAATATTTTGGGGTGAGGGGTATTTTCCAGGCTGGCCTCCCAACCCCAGGCTCAGGAGCGATCCTCATGCTTCAGCCTCTCCAGGGGCCGGGTTGTAGGCACATGGCCCTGTACTCGGTAATATTTTTTAGTTTATTCTCAGAATTGTGCAGCCAGCATCCCTATCTAGTCTTTGGCCTTAAAAGCAACCCCACTAATTAGCAGTTAGTCACCCTTCCTGCCTGCGTCAGCCTTAGGCAATCGCTAGTTTCCTTTAGGTCTTCATGTCTGTACGTGGACCTGATGTCTAGCTTGGTTACCAGGCAGGGGATGCTACACTTACAAAGTAAAGTTCCAGGGGCTTCATGAGAGCAGAGACAAAGGGTTTGTGTGGAGAGCAGTGCACTTAGTGTCTCTGTGAGTCAGCTTCTCATTGCTGTAGCAAAGTGCCTGAGTCAGTAACTTAGAAAGCAGAAATGTTGATTTGGGCTCAAGGTTTTAGAGATTTCTCTCTGATGCCAGGCAGGCTCACTGCTTACTGTTGTGGTAAGACAGCTTATGCAGGGCACATGGTAGAGCAAACCGACTTATATCACAGGACAGGAGATACAGAAAGAAGGTAGAGTCCCACAGACTCCTGAGGGTATGCCCCAGTGATAGAAAGACCTCTCTTAAGACTCTTTCTCCTGAAGGCTCTACTTCCCCTCCCAGTACCACATTGGGGACCAAGATTTTAGCACACGGGCTTTTGGGGACACTCAAGATCCAAACAGCAGCAGTAACCATGTGACGATGTGCACTGTCCTGCAGACTAGAGGCACCATGGAGATGTCCTCATTCTCTAGGGCCTTTCTGATGACTGGGGTAGCACGATATGCCAAAGATGTTATGGTCAGGGAGAGAGATGTCTATGGGAGTGCAGGGTCAGCCTGGGGCATGGTACTTCTTCTTTTTTTTTTTTTTTTTGGTTTTTTCGAGACAGGGTTTCTCTGTGGTTTTGGAGCCTGTCCTGGAACTAGCTCTTGTAGACCAGGCTGGTCTCGAACTCACAGAGATCCGCCTGTCTCTGCTTTCCGAGTGCTGGGATTAAAGGCGTGCGCCACCACCACCTGGCCTGGGGCATGGTACTTTATGTGTCTGTAAGGGAGTAAGGCTAGTGAAGGCTTGTTACAGGTGAGTGCGTTGCTCTATGTCAGTCACATCCTATCCAGAGGAGATGAGGGTTAGTTTCAGTGTCTCTCCAGGAGACTACCCCCACCCCACTCCCATTCACATGAGCAATCAGATTCCTTTTTTAACAAACATGTTTGAGCTTCCACATGACAGTTAGTATTGTTCCCTGGCACATGGCCTCTCTGGGACTGCGCACTTGCTCCAGTCACGCGTCCAGTGCTCAGAGCGTCTGGAAGTGCCTCTGTGGGAATTATTTTTCAGGCCACTGGTTTATGGGCCACGCAGGAAAAGCAGTCACATTATTTTATAGTCAGGCTTCATTTTTCACTTAAAATGATGTAATGAGATTTGAACACCCACTTTATTCATTAGACACGGCTCCAGACAATTTTTCGTCTCTTTCCAAAGTTCAAACCTATTCTCAAAGGATGAAATTTGTTATGACTGAGGACTTTCAAAGAAAGTACCACAGACAGGAAAGACAGCTTCCCCTAAAAGAGCGAATGATCTTGCTGCTCCCTGAGGCCACCGAAGGAGCTGCCACTGAGGTGAATGTGCTCTGGCGGAGTGTGGGAAGTGAGTTACCGTGTGGACCCTCTGCACACGCCTGTGGAGAGGCTCCTAGGAGCTAGCTCACGCTGAGGAGGACCCTACTGCCCCACTCCTGCGTGCTCTGCCACAGACACAGCACTGTTCTCTTACCACCTCATGTGATCTGTCGTGGGGGCCAGCATGAGATCTCTTCCGCTCTGGTGAGTACACAGGCATCTTACAGCTGTGCACATTGGGAAGGTTTGTTCACACATGACGAACAAATGACCAAATACCAAGACTGGAATTAAGAAGAGAGTCCCATCAGGTCTCTATCCCAGAAACCCAAGTCGTAAGCCCGTGCCCACCTGATCCCTGGTAGGCAAAGAGTCTGGGATAGAGAACTAGGTCAGCATGACAGGGGAGGATAGGGAGAGAAGGCCTTTGATTTAGTAGTAATGCAACTGTTATATTCCAGGTCTCTATGGGCCCTTCCATGGCCCCATGAAATTCATTCTGTGGCTCAAGAGGAAAAGCAATTTAAGGAGGATTTTAAATGAAGCAAATAGGAAGGAAGTTAGAGAACACTCAGATGGTACTGGAAGTAAGAGTGACGGGCTATGGAGGTTGAGCTTCCTCTGTAGGTGGGGGTCACACTACACAGATATCTCGTCTTGTCTCCAGCTATAGACATTAGATTTACGTGGCCCGGCAGCGGTCCCTGGTCCCTGTGAGGCTCAGCCATGGACCCCTGGCTTTGAGGGCTGAGCCCAGTGTGAGTGATGCCTCAAGGTGCATCCCTGGTTCCCTGGCTGAGGCCAATGTCATAGGATAGGAAGCTTCCAGGAGTGCGTCTAACAGTGCTGTCAATCTCCTGGGACACATGGACCTATTTATTTGACAAACATTGACACCCGTGTGCCAGTTACTATGCAGGTTGTCTGGCGCAACCCAGATGGTAAGTAAGGTGGAGTGCTCATGGGAGAGGCGGCATATGCATGGGTAGTTAAAAACTGTTCTGTAGGTTAGTTTCCTGTGACGACTGAGACAGACGGCCACAAGCTGGGGGCTTAAGGAAAAAAACTTCATCATCTATTTCTGGAAAACAGAACTCTAAAATCAAGATGCTAGCAGCAGAATAGTAGCGGGAGGGCCCTTCTGTGATGCTTTCCTCTTTGGGTGGCCCAGGTGTTCCTGGCATGTGTCTAGTTGCTGCTTCTGACTTCCCAAGGCCACCTCCGTTAGCCTGTCTTCTCTCCCATCCCTGCTTTCTATGGTGGGATTCAACTCTAGGCCTGTCGTGTGCAGTCGGCCACTGTGCCACATCCATCTTTGGTCATAGGATGCTTGTCATTGGATTTAGGGCCCACCTAGGTAATCCAGGATGCTCTCAAGATCCATTTCAGGTTCTGAGTGAAGAGTTCTGGGGGTAGGAGAGACCACCATTTAATCTACAGCTAGCATGGGATGGGAACCCAGAAGAGAGACCTCCCCCACCACTGCTGCTTGAAGGAACCAGACCAGGATGTCTTACAGGAGGCAAGCGCTGCCCTATTTGAGCGTACCCAAGGTTTTAGGGCTTCATCCTGCAGTTTCCCTATGGACTGACAGCCTTCGCCATAATGCCAAAGAGAGGACAGGCCGCTGGGTGGCACTCTGCATTGCACAAAGAAGTAGTTCATAGGGCGAGGTGGAGTTGACTCTGGCACACGCTGTGGTTTTCAGTTAATGTGAAATGTTACACCCTCTGCTTAGTGTCCCTAGCACTCAGCATCCCCACGTGTGCACACGGATTAGCTCTGGTATCTGACAAAGAGGATTATGGGAACTGAACGGATTAATAAGTACATAAGTGTTTGAGTTACATGGTTGTCCTTGAGATTGCACTTTTGATTCAGGCAAGCCACCCCATGGGTGGTTCACTCCTGCCCCAAACAGACCTCTCAGAGCCCACGTGATAACACCTCGGATGAGCTGAAGGGCAGCTAGAACAGCACAGACTAGGGCATCCCAGTACATGGTGATCTTTATCATCAGGAAGAGGCTCACGGGTAAAGGCGCTTGCCAACAAGCTGTGTGACCTGAGTTTGGTCCCTGGGACTCACAGGGTGGAGGGAGAACACCGATTCTTGCCAGTTGTCCTCTGAGTGCCACACTCTTGAAAGGGCCATACACGCACACATGCAGATTCAAGCACTCACACACTCTAATAAAATTTTATAAATTTAGATTTTTTTTTTACTTAGGATTTTATTGTAGCATGATTTCAGAGTCAGAAAAAACCCAGGTTTGATTCCCAGAATACTATTTATTATCTGATCTTTTGTTTGGGGCAAGTTACTTGAAAAATCCTTTTTTCTTATGTGAGGAGGAGAGGTGCTGAGGATCAAACCCAGCGTTGCACACTAGACAAGCACACTACAATTCAACTATAGCCTTTGAATTTCTCTTTGCTTATTTTTGAAATAAATATGTCATAGCATGAGTTTAGGGGATAAGATGACATGTAGGCAAATTGCCTGTACAAGGACCACACAGTCGTAAGTGGACTGGCCACTGGGGGTAGGGTCAGCATTTTGTAGGAAAGGGCAGACACTTTATACCTGCTAAAAGCCCCACCCATCGACGTCGTCTACCACCTTCCCAGCTTTGCAGCCATGCTCCATACCGTTAGTCTTTTATTTCAGAGCCCCGGTGTTTTCTCACGAACAGGGCTTCATGCACAGGCTTTCAGGGTGGGAGGGAGCCTACTCTGAATAACTAGGTTTTCAGTATGTCCTTAGTCTGACACTCAGCTGTCTCATCTCAGAAGTTCACCGCCGGCAGCCCCAAAGTAAGCAGAATTGTCCTGAGAGGCAGTGTCTGGGCTTGCGTAGCAGCTCTGTGCAGTAGGAGTTGAGGACAGTTGTAGGAAGTGGTCAGGTGGGTCCTCTTGTTCCTGGGACCTCTCTTGAGCAGTGTGGGAGGGGTGTTTTCTGTCTTAATTATCCAGCATAGCCCAATGCTTGATAACATGGGGTACTCAATTCTATCCATGTTGCCATGAACAACAGAAAATTTTTTCTTTTCTTTTCCTTTTTTTAATGATCGAATAATTGCCCAGTGTGTGTGTGTGTGTGTGTGTGTGTGTGTGTACACGTGTGCAACAGTCTCCCTGTTGTTCATTCAAGTGGACTCAGTTGATGGTGAACGGTGGTGGCAGTTAACATGAGATTGGCCAGGCCTTCTTGATACCTCTTGATTTTTGTTACTGTATGGCCAGGCAGTGTGATAAGAACTTCTTATGCTTTTCCTTATTTTCTTGAGTTTCCTCAGGAGAGTATCACTCCCTTACTGCCTAGAGATTCCCCCCAAGGCATTTATAACCAGCAGTGGGGTAATTGGGTCGTACTGTCTCCTCACGGTGTTTTGAGGAGCGTTGATATAGTTATATCATATGTAGTTGTTCATGGCTGTAGAAATGTACACACCCACCTACAGTGGGTAGCAGTTATTTATATCATACACAGGCCAACTTACAGCCCTGCCCAAGCCTGCTCCATGACTCTGGGGGAAGGAAGGGTTTAAGTGTTTTGGAGATGTGGGTCAGCAAACCAGAAAGGCTGTTTCTAAATGGGGCTGGTCACAGTGTTTGTCTTGTGACTTTGAAGCTCTGGTGGTTTGCTGTGGTTCTGTTTAACTAACAGGTTCTATGACATGGGACAGGTCTGTATGCCAGCTGATGCTTCAATAGAGCAAGTCTCTGAGCTTGGGTTCATGGTCCAAAGTAGTACTATAGAATGAGTTCAACTTGTACTTAGTTAAATTACATATAGTTAGAGGTACAAAAGCAAACTGCAAGGAGATACACATACTTAGTTAAATTACATATTTTAAAGATGCAAAATCACACTGCAAATAGATATACAATGTAGTTGTTTTTCCTACAGCTCTCTCTGAGACATCTATAGATAAACATATAAATAAATATATATGCATATACTGTTTTTGAGACAGAGTCTCACTGTCTAGCCTTGGCTGGCCTGGAACTTGGTATGTAGTCCTTGACTTCATGACAGTCCCCGTGCCTCTGCCTACCAAGTGCTGGTATTTCAGGTATGTACCGTCATACCAGAATTTCTCTGACATTGTTGACAAATCTAGTGGGAAACTATGTCTACTGTGACTCTCTTTTTCTCTGGTTTGCTTTGGTGCCCTCTGCCCAGTTCATTGTTTTTCTGCCTCACCTAGAAAAGAACCATGAAGGCCCCTTGCCATTTCTGCCTGTGATCCCTGGAGCTCCACTAGGGAGCAGGGCAAGCTTCCTGTCTGAACCACACAGACCAACCAGTTGTCGTCCCTACACTGAAGTTTCTCGACTGTTCTCAGTTGGTACTGTGCAAATCTGGTTTGCTCTAGAAACCACACATGCCAGTTCTCAGGCAGGGTGCCCTCTGCCGATGCCCGAACTGTCTGGGGTAGAGAGGAAGCAGTTTCATAGTTGGGGTCGTTCTGAGATGGAGAGACTCTTTGAGTCTCTAGGAAGATGCACTACAGTCTCAGAGGGCATTGATGCTCTCTTGTCGGGACTTCAGTCTCTCAGGAATTTGACTGCTCTGAGCAAACCTGTTTCAGGTACCGAGGTAAGATGTAGTGAGATGCATGTCCTCTCTTTATTTCTCACAAGAGAGGACTCTTATCTTTAGATCCTGAGCCACCATCCAGGCTGATACTTGGTGACTAGGAGCAAGCACCCTGGGGCAAAGTAAAGGTATACAGGATGGGGCTGGGGGATCCCCAGAGTGTCTTTACTCAGCTGCCCACCCTACCGCAGAAAGCTTGGCTGCTCCAGAATAGGATATGCCATTTGAAATTACTGCTAACTTGTCATGTCAATTTCCCAAGGTTTCCAGAATAACAGACACTCACCCTGGTAGTTTCAAAGGTTTGGAATTCTGAAATCCTCGTAGTGGCCCTAAGGGTATGCTGTTATTTCTTCTTCCTCCACCTTTTCTCCTCCTCCTCCTCCTTTTCCAAACCCAGCTCCTCACATATGCTAGACAGGCCCTCTTCACTCACGCGCATCCCCGGCCCATGCTTTAGAGGACCCTGGAGAAGACTCTGCCTTGCCCCCTCCTATCGCTTGGTGCTACAGCATAACTCCCGTTCTCTGCCGCTGTCCTGGGGTGTCTTTCTCTGTCTCCAAATCACCTCTCCTTATAAATATGCCAGCCACTGATTGGATTTAGTGCCTGACCTAATGCAATCAGACTTCAATCTCCTCATCTGTAATGTGGGAGTAGTGAGAACACCCACACCATGGGATTGTTATTAAGTCTGCAGGAAGGGGCTGCTTGTACTATTAGTCACAGTGCTAAGCACTTCATGTGAGTTCATATGATTCAATAGCTTAGAAGAAATAGATGTTGGGCTGCTGTGTAATAGGTGAGGAGCCAGATTGATTGCCTCAATGCTACTGAAGTACTAGAGCCTGTGAAGAATTAGAATTAGAGCCCCTTCCATTGCACTGACTTCCTCAAAGCAGACAGTTCTCAAAGTCCCTAAGCCGTATGCTCACTAATCTATTATGTCCAAAGAAGTCATTCAATAATGCTGTCTTCTTCGTTATTATTGTTGTGGTGGTGTTTTTTTTTTTCTATCGCTGTGATGAGACACCATGACCAAGGCAGTTCTAGAATAAAGAGTTTATTGGGGACTTACAGTTTCACAGGGTGAGTCTGTGACCATCATGGTGCCGAGCTTGGCAGCAGGTAGGAAAGCATGGCGCTGGAGTGGTAATTGAAGCTTACATTCTGATCCATGAGTATCAGGCAGAGAAAGATAACTGGTAATGGCATAGACTTTGAGACCTTAAAGCCCCCACCCCCAGTGGCACACCTCCTCCATCAAGGCCACACCTCCTAATCCTTCCCCGACAGTTCTGTTCTGGAGACCGTGTGAGCCTGTGGGGGTCATTCTCATTCAAACCACCACAGATGCTGCTACCCCTCCAGGAATTGGTTTGCTTTATGTTGAAACAATACCTCACTTTGTAGTCCACGCTGGCTTCAAACTCTGTAACACGAGGGCTGGCTTGTTGGGGTTTCTGTCCTGCCCGGTTCCCACAGCTAGTAAACCCCAAAGAAAATCACACAGAGAATCCACATTAGGTTATAAACTGATTGGCCCATTAGCTCAGGCTTCTTATTAGCTCTTGTAGCTTATATTAACCCATTATTCTTATCTATGTTAGCCACGTGGCTCAGTACCTTTTTCAGCGGGACAGGTCACACACATCCTGCTTCTTCCGTGGACTGGGCAGGACTGGGAGGAATGGGTTTCCTCCTTCCTAGAATTCTGCTGTTCTCATCGCCCTGCCACTACTTCCTGTCTGGTTGATAGGCCTATACCTCCTACCTGGCCAATCAGCATTTATATAAAACATGATTGACAGAATACAGACAGTTCTCCCACACCAGGTAGTCCAGGCTGGTCAAATTAATGGCGATTCCTCAGTATTAGCTGCATCATTGTCCCTGTTTTACAAACAAGAAGTGGAGGTCAGAGAGACTGTACCTAGGCAGAAGAGGCAAAACCAGGGTTAGTCCCAGGCTGCTCTAACCCAGCGCCCTCTGGATAGAGCAGACTGTTTGGTCCACAGAGTCCTTCTTCCTCTATGCGCCTCTCCCGTTTGCCTTCTCCTTCCTCCATGTTTGCTCCTCCACCTCTGTGGGCCCCTCCCCCAGTGCCTGGGCCAACACAGAAGTTGAGTCTGTGTGTATCCCCCAAACCTTTGCTTCTCTTCTACCTGGCTCCCTTCAGGAGGTGAGTTAGAAGGGTGGGGTCAGGCCTTGATCCCTCTTGATTTTTGTTACTGTGAGGCCAGGCAGTGTGATAAGAACTTCATAAGCTTTTCCTTATCTTCTTGAATTTCCTCAGGGGAGCGTCACTCCCTTACTGCCTAGAGATCCCCGCCCCCCATGCATTTTCCTTTCTTTGTAGCCATACAAAGCTGGCTGTGTGTAAGCATGGGGCTGTCCCCGAGTAACACTTTCTTGCTTCATGTTAAAAATCCTAGGGGTTCTGCCATGTCTTGTGGGGCCTGGTGAAAGGGACCCTCCTAGTTGTGGACAAGGCAGAAGTTCTGGAGAGAGCAACCCCAGCTCCCTAGGCCCCATTTTTGAATTTTGCCTGTTTTTCCCATTTCCTACCACAAGAGGGAAACAAAAAACCATGAATGATCTGAAAATAAAGCAATTCTGTAACCAGACTTTTTGTGTGTGGGGGGGGGAGGGGTCTCTTATGTTTAAATGGATTCATAATAATTATCCTTATGGTCATAGTGTGGTGGTTTAATGCACACATACAGTGCTCCTTAACATTTATTGTTTCTTTGTGATGGGAAATTTTGGAACTTGGCCTTTTTTTTTTTTATCATGGGACTTTAATACTTAACTTTAGGTAATACCCAGAATGTGCAAAGTCCTGTCAATGCCACATGAATACTTGTAAGGTACTTAAATGAGAATTTCTTTGAAAATAACCAAAAAGGAAAATAAAAGATCTGTATGAAAACTTCATATGATCCCTATTAGTTGTTCCATGGTTGAATATTAATTACTTTTGATAAAACAGTTATTTTCCTCACATATATGTTATTTAGAAAATAAATACCTGCCGGTCAATGGTGGGACACACCTTTAATCCCAGCAACCTGGAGGCAGAGGTAGGCAGATCTCTGTGAGTTCAAGGCCAGTTGGTCTACAGGGTGAGTTCCAGGACAGTCAGGGATACACAGAGAAACCTTGTCTCAAAAAATAACCAAACCAAACAACAAAAAAGAAAATAAAGAAGGTAAACTCCCGGTATATCTTTAAGTCGGAATGGCCTCCCTGCAGGTGGCACTGCTGCCCGCGTTTCTCCTACTGAGCACACAGTTCCAGCACAAGTTGCTAGTGAGCATCTTTTACCTACGCTTTTGACAGCTCTCCCCTCTCCCAAAAAGTTCTCAAAGGAGAGGGGGAGAAAGTTGCTTCTCCCCCTCTTCCTGTTTTCTTGGAAGTGATGTAGTTAGACTCCTCAGAGTAGCCAGCAGGTGCCCCACAGGGTCCCAGCAACACTGTGGGGAGATACAGGTGGTTGGAAGTGCCCAGTGAGATTCTGCTGAGCAGCCATGACGACCACACATGTGGCAAATCACAATGAAATCACAGGCACACTAAAAACTTCAAGTAGCATTTCCCTCAGGCTGTGTGCGAAGGATGCATATGAAAATGTGAGTTAACCTAGACTGGACTCCATCCCTAAGACATTTCTTTTCACGCACACATTCCAGAATTCAGAGAAATCTGATATCCAAAACTCTTCTGGTTTAGAGAATTTGGGATAAGAGGTACTCAACGTGTACTGTAAATTTGATTTATTATCTTTATACAAGGTACACTTTGAAATTCTGTACTTAATTCTGAATGTATGTTTTAATGTAGGGCCTGGGAATGTAGCTTAGGGTCCAGTGCTTGCCTGCATGCTCAAGGCCATGAATTCGATTCCCACCACACTCTCCCTCGCCCAAAGTCCACTTAAAAACACCCATCCATTCTCTTATTTGGAGCAACCAGGAGTTCCTTTTCTAGTTGACCGAGGGTGATGCTGTGAGCTGGACGGAGTGTGTTGGCCAGGCATCTGGATGTGGCGTCTTCTTGGTCCAGAATGCCAAGGCCACGGTGCGTCTCCGAGCATCTATTCCCCTGCACAGTTCAGAGGTACAGCTTACCCATTTTCTGCTCCTTTTTATTTTTAGTTTTTGATTCTTTTCTGATTTCCCCTCTATGTATCAAGGGCACAGTGCTTAGTGTTAGTAATTTTAACTTAAATTTAATCATCCTTACCTTAGAGTTAGTAATTTTTAGTGCCAGGTTAGTAATTTTTCAGTATCTTTGTGTATCATCTGGCTGTCAGAAATCAGTTCTGCTGATTTGCTCATGATATGATGGGTCTTGCTCCTCTAGTTCCTTAAGCTGTCCATCTCTCTTAGTTAGGGTTTCTGTTGCTGTGAGGAGACACCATGACCACAGCAACTGTTATAAAGAAAAACATTTAATTGGGGCTGGTATACAGTTCAGAGGTTTAGCCCATTATTGTCATGATGGGAAGCATGGTGTCCCTTAGGCAGACATAGACAGCAGGAGAGTGAGTGAGCCACTGGGCCCGGCTTGAGTCTCTGAAACCTCAGAGCCCACCCAAAGAGACACACTTCCTCCAACAAGGCCACATCCACTTTGACAAGGCCACACCTCCCAATAGTGCCACTCCCTATGAACCTGTGGGGACCATTTTCATCCAGGCCACCACAGCATCTCTGATTAAAGGGCTAACTGGCCCCGATTAGGATACTTTAAATCACAGTTCTAGAGTCCAGTGTCTGAGGGCGTGAGTGGGTCAGCTCTGCACCCCTGGTCATCCTGGATGAGTCCTCTGGGCAGGATAGGGGGTCGTTCTCAGAGAAGAGAGAGCATGAATAGACAGTCAGCCATGGAGAAGGTATCAGAAGGAAAGCTGCTTAGGAAATCTCTTTCTGTTGGAGGACAGAAACCCCTAGACTCTGGCTGGCCCAGGGACTCAAAGTTGAAGGCCAGCAGGGGTCAGTGCTCAGCAGATTATAGCCACAAGGACCTTTAAAGCCACCCCGGCTAAGGAAGGAACGCTTTTTACCAGCCTTGTTTGGTGGGCTAGCCTTGGCTAGTTTTAATTCACCAGTCTTGGATAATCTCTTCTGGTTTATCTTTCTGAAAGCTCGTTCATGCACGGTTGCTAGCCAGTCACACGTCCCAAAGCATGCTGGCTCGTGTCCTTCCTGCCTTGATTCCTCGCAGCTCTCTGCTGCCTACAAAAGTGACCTTCCGTGACTCACGTGACTCCATGTTTTGTCCCAGGGGTTTCCAGGCTCATCTTTGGCATTGCCTCAGCCCTGGTAATGCTCCCCAGGGTAGCACAATGGCCACCACGCCACGAGTGCGTCCTCCTGATATGCCTTTTTTCCATCAAAGACCCACTCACCCATGTTTCTGTCCTCACCCCCACCCAGAATGTGAAAAAAAAAGCAATAATAGTATCTATCATTGCATCATTTCCTAGTTGACAGGCTTGCATCAGCGTTCAGGAGAGTGGTGATCTTGCTCTCGTGAGGGAGGTGGGTGTGAGGATCTCACTAACTGAGACTTGGAGCAGGGAGGGGCTAGCCATTTCTCACAGCTTCTTGGATGTTACGTACAACACTGGGTGTTTTCATGATTACTACCCATTTCAATTAAGAGCTAGCTGCATTTTGCAGGCTTGATTCAATTAAATTACCTGTTAATGAGTTTACTTTCATAGCATTTAGAGTCATAGATTTGAGGCCTGGTTGTACCTGCATCCTAATCCTGTGCACTTCATATACTGCAATGCTGAGCCTGGGTTGGCTGGTGAAATGAATGGGCTTTTCCCACCAGTGTGGACAACACTCTGGGCTCTTAGTGGTATGCATTTTGGATCATGGCAAGAGTAGACAGCTATGGGCCAGTAGTTGGGTACACCATGCTACTTTTAGCTGAATGAGTATTTAGCTGAATGAGCCTTCCTAGGCTTTGCACCTGAGTTAGGGTTAGCACTTCTGTTCTTTAGGCCACTTCTGTGACATTTTCTAAAGCTGGATTCTGTGTATGGGAGAAACATGAACCCCCTTGAGCCCTAGGTCCGGTGCTTGTATGGGGCGTAGACATA
>NC_022016.1:67587832-67633478 GCF_000317375.1 Microtus ochrogaster
CTTTCCGCTGTAAACATCTACCATGTGTTCTTCAGGTTTCCTTTTGCATATTGGTAGATACCAGACTGGGCATGTGCAGGCTCCTAAACTTAGACTTTTGTAATCGAAGTGAGAAAGCACTTCACTTCAAGTGGCCCAGCAGGATCTGAGAACATTCTGGAGTGTAATGTGCTAGATGGGCAGAGAGCCTAGGTGGGTATGCCCATGTGCTCCCGAATGTGCCCCGGGACACCGAGATCTCGTTAGGAGGGTTCCAGTGCCGTGGGTGACTGCTCTGTTAGTCCAGTGAGGAAGTCCCTGGACTAATATTCCATAAATCTAACTCTGGTTGCGAATACCAAGACACATACGGTGGTCTAATCTGCAAGGTTATAAGAAATGAAGGGGAATTTGGCACCGAACTTAAAATAGATGAATTTTAAAAATCTACTTGTAATAAGTAAAAAAGAAAATTGTGGTATACAGGCACAAATAAAATAAGCTTGTTTGTAAAATTAAGTTCAAAGAATTTCATCTTTTTAAAACAGGAGACCTAAATAAGCTATTAAAAAGTGGTTGGTTTTTGACTCTCTGGTTCTCAACCTAAAACATGGGCCCCATGTTCCACATCTCATGACTTCCTTTCTCTTTGCTTTCAATTGGCGAGGCCAGCGTTACACCTTTACAGTTTGCCTCAGGGGCACGAACTCTCCAGCCCTGTGTCATAACTTAGTTAAAGGGATCTTCTTCGTCTGTCTCTTCCACCAGATATCACACTGGTTCGCTATATTGATGACCTTATGCTGATAGGACCAAGTGAGCAAGAGGTAGCAGCCACTTTGGATTATTGGTAACACATATACACATCAGAGGATGGGAAATAAGTCCAATCAAAATTCAAGGGCCTTCCACGTCAGTGAACTCTCTAAGCACCTAGTGGTGTCGGGTATGCAGAGGCCTTCCTTCTAAGGTGAAGGAAAAGTTCCTGCAGCGGCCCCTCCCACCTCTGAGAAAGAAGCCTGTTTGGATTCTGGAGGCCGCACATTCCCCACTAGGGTGTGTTAGCCCAGCTTCTGTACCAAGTGACTTGGAAAGCTGCTAGCTCTATGTGGGACCTGGAGCAGGAGCAGGCTCTGGAGCTGGTCTGGGCTGCTGTGAGATTGCTCTATCGTGTGAGCGTGTTGTCCAGCAGACCCAGTGGTACTTGAGGTGCCAGCGGCTGATGAGTGTTTCTTATGTGAGGGGGACCAGGCTCCTGTGCCAGAAGACTGCTTTTCAACCATGGGCCCGTTAGCTCTGCTGGTCCTGTCTGGACAATCCCCAGGGCACAGAACCACTCCTGCCACCAGAGCTTGGCTGCTGTCACTCTCCAATTGGCACTCTGGCAGAAAAATGCATTGTTTTTCAAAGGTGGCTAGCCACCGCTCCCTTCTCACCCTGACTTCCCGATTCCTACCAGACGTCTCAGACATGCTGACCAGTCCTGGTTTAGTTTTAACATCTGTAACAAGTTCAAAACTTTGATGATATAGCTTCTTGATTGGTTACTTCTGCTGACCCAGATAAGAAATGCACGTGTATGTATTTAAATAGATTGTTAAGAAAAACTCAGGGGTTAGAAGAGATTAGGTACTAAATTTGTTCAGGTAAAATGTTCTAAAACATTGTAGGTTCTTCAACCAAAAGACAATTTGCTTACTAAAACTTTTTCTTAAGGGGGCTGGAGAGATGGTGTGGCGGTTAAGAGTGGGCACTGTTCTTCCCTAGGACTCAAGATTGGGTCCCATCACCCACACCATGGTGGTCACACTTCACAGCTGCCTGGAACTCCAGCTCCTGGGCATCCCTGGTCATCTTCTGACCTCTATAGGTGCACCCAGACATACATACACACATAAAGAAAAAAATTTTAATTTAAAAATGTTTTCTTGATAGTAAAGTCGGTTTATATCAGGCACGGTGTCATGTGCCTGTGTCTCAGCAGTTGGGAAGCAGAGACCAGCAAGATTTCAAGTTCCGGGACTGGAAATATGGCTTAGAGGTTAAGAACACTGACTGCTTTTCCAGAGGTCCCGAGTTCAATTCCCAGCAACCACATGGTGGCTCACAACCATCTACAGTGAGATCTGGTGCCCTCTTCTGGCATGCAGGCATACATGGAGGCAAAACTATATATAATAAAATCTTTTTAAAAAGTAAGTATGTGTCACTATACCTGGCTTAAAAAATAAAGATTTAAAGTTCTAGACCTGTGTGAGCTACATGACAAGTTCAAGTCCAGTCTGGACTACAGATTGAGACCTTATTTAAAAAATTAATCTTATTGTCCTAATACTTGTTTAATTGCTAGAAACTGGTCCAGCCTCATACACTTAGGAAAATACATATCAGCCCCTCAACCCCTCATTGTTCTGGACTTCTCAGGAATTTGGTGGATCCTTGGAGTCATTTTACTATAAATTTAAGGGAACAGCCAAACTGTTGGCCAGTGGATACTCTTACTAGATTATTCTTACCCCCAGTGCTGGAGATGACTCCTAGGCCTCCCACGTGCTGAAAAGCACATTCCCACTACCACTATGCTGTTCTCCAGCCCTATTTGGTTAACTTCTTAGAGGCCAGTGAGCAAATCTGTTCGGTGATTATTCCCTTCCACCTAGGGCTGCACATGGGAAGGACATAATCCTGTGGTCAACAGGATGGCAGTGACATGAAGAGACCAGCAGAAACTGAGACCCATCCCGCTCTTCCATTTTAAGCTTGACCTTTAATTTGCTCAGTGGCTCCAAGCAACTTTAGCTGCAGATGGCCCAGAGGCTCCGGCTCAAGGGGCAGCAGGAATAGAGAGAGCCACACCAAGTATCTTGTCCTAACCTGCGCTGGGGGATTACAGTTATTCCATCCTACCCTTGGCTTCAAGAGTAGGCTGGCAGCTGTCTGGTGTCTGAAACCAAAATCTGCTGCAATACTCTGGAGCGTCCTGTCCTAACGGGGAGGGGAGGCAGAGATAATTGAAGGGTGTTCAGCTTCATTGTGTGGGCAGACGGATCTCCATCTGAACGACTTTGAAGATCTGCTCTGTTGGGGTATGGGTGGGTGTGTGACCCATAACTTTTTCTCAGGAGACAGCCACCATAGGGGATTAACCAGGTTTTCTCACTGAGAGTGATGGTCAGGAAAATACTGTGTATTTTCTCGGAGGACACTGTGGCAGTCAAGTCGGGTAGACAATTTGGGGGACCGTCAGCTACTTTCTGGACACCCTCCCAGAGCCAAGTGGTGGATATGAAAGATGAGTGACTTTGAAGAATGGATTTCTGGGACATACAGGAAGACAGAAGAGGGTCCCCTCCCGCTGCTGACTTTTGCCACAGCTCCTTACCATGACCAGAAGCCGGGAACAAGTGGATTACGGAAGACCACCTACTGCTTTGAGGCAAAGCCTTGCTATCTGGAGAATTTCATCCAGAGCATATTCTTTTCCATAGACCTAAAAGATCGCCAGGGATCATCTCTGGTGGTCGGTGGAGATGGGCGATATTTTAATAAGTCAGCAATAGAAACAATAGTGCAGATGGCAGCTGCCAATGGGGTTGGTATACAATAAGTATCGCTTTGTCTCTGGCCTTCTAAGTAACTTTTCAATTCTGCAGAAATATTCAAATACATAGAGGCATGTATGATCTGCACCTCAGTTCTAACACCCACTTCGTTTCATTGTGACCTCCAAGAGCGAATGTTGTGAAAATACTCCAGAGTTGCAGCAGTGATCAGGGATCTGGGAATCAAGTCCAGAATTACAGCAGTGACGGGGGATCTGGGAATCAAGTTCATCTTCGTACGTGTTGTTCTTAGTTCGGTAGCTTGGAAAGTACCTGGTGATTCGTAGACATGTAAGCTTTTGTGAGTGCTTGCCAGCTAGAACTGCCCATGTCCAAGGAGAGCTGTCACAAATGGTGGCGAGAGGAGGGCTTACTGTGTGTTCAAAGGCTTCTTTGTTGGAATTCAGTCATTTGTCAAACAGGAAAACAAAGGCAGGGCATGCTGTTGTTTGTGGATCTTGGTAGTCATGTAAAAGTGCTCGGGGTGGGGATTTGGGGTGAGGATTGGAGGTTAGGTGTGAGACTTCAGGGAGGACCGTTCCAGATGGTCTGCTTATGATGACCTCAGACACAAAGATGCCCTGTGTGAGGCTGGGTTTGTGCAGCAGGGTGGAGCTAACAGCTCCTGGACAGCAGTGATGTAATAGGCTCTGTCAGAGTGCTGCATCATGGGTACACATGGGCCAGGTGAAGCACGGTAGAAGTAAAATGGTGAAAACCCTGGTCTTTAGTGGAGCAGCTCTCCAGCCTACTCCTACAGGAAGGTGTATGTCAGAACATTGCTGTTTTGTTCTACAGATCCCTCTGGGGGCCCAAAACCAATTTGTGGGGGTGGGGGTAGAGGGGTGTTTTTAATGATACTTAGCTAAAATTTGGGGCATGCATTCCTTTACTAGCTACAGACTTTGAAAGTTTGTTGTACTATTTTCTTGAAGAAATTCTGGCCCGAAGCGCATACCACTTAGCACTGCAGTCAGATGTGTTGGGCATTCCTTGTCAGACTGTTGTAATACTGTGCCAAGCAGGTGTTGGCAAGAGCCAACAACAGAAGGCAAGCCACCAGAGTAAACAGAGATATGTTACCAACTTCTCTACAGTGTGGGTTTCCTTCCACCCTCAGGTTCAGAATCTGAATGCCTGTCATGTAAAAATTGCTGATAAAGAACTCAAATATGAAATTATTATGAAGCGCATACATTTTTAAGATAAAATGTGACATGCTGTAAATTTCATCTTTGAGGAGTGCTGCACAGGGAATGGTATTAAAGATGCTTTAATCTTTTTAGAGGGACGAGTGGAACATTATTTCTCCATTTATCTAGGTTGTTGAGTGGATCTGGTACACTATCCCCTTTGCTCTGATAGATTTGGCTTCATTAAACTTTTTTTTTTGTGTGGAGCTGAAAACTGGGGAAGAGGTGTTGGGGGTGTGTAATTCAGGCGGACTTACAGACTGTCTCTGATTGTCTGAAGGTTTGCTAAATAATAGATTTCAGAGATAATAATTGATTAAATATGGTAACTGCCTATTTGTTAAGGCTGTGGCAGCTTGAGCAATATTTTCAAGGACATTCCTTATTAAAAATAGCATTGCATTGAAAGCAGTCATGCTGGTGGAATTGCTCTAAAGACGTTTAGTGGACTGATAAAGTACTCCAGTCTGATAGAAACCGTGAGACTCTAAAGACCTTGCTTAGTTTCTTCTTTTTCTAACATAGCCCACATTCTGATGGCTTTAACATCTCCGGTTGTGGTAGGATGCAGGAAATCTAAAGGGAAGATAGTTATTACTGTGGATTTTAGCAGAAGACAGCATTGCTCACCATTGTCAGTAGCCATCCCCCACCCTCCAACTGGTTTGTGGATGACTTTTTAGCATATGGAGCTAAATGGAGCCTGTCATCTTTCCCTTTCTGTGTACTGGTGCGTCTATATATTTCTTTCTCTATCTGGTGCATCTGTGGAGTGTAGAAAGTAATTAGGCTTCATTAGCAAGTTTTTTTGGTTCTCATTTGCATGGAGCTGTCTACTTTTACTGGACATTTTAATGCACAAGGTGAGTTTTTGGTGGGCTCCATGTAGACTGTTGGTGTCTTATTTTGTGCCCAGAGCTTTGAACTTGGAGAAAGGTCGGAGTTAAAAGAAGGACTATGCTTGTAGCTAGCAGGACAAAGAAAATGGAGAGGAGACTATCTTCCTCCTCCTCCTTTTTAATGAAACATGACCAGCAAGCTGTGTTTTCCCTTTACTGGGGAAGGTAATGCGACATTAGATTTATCATTTTAAGCGTTTGCAGTGGCATTTATAATGCTGTGCTACCATCATTATCCATCACCAGAACTTTTTCATCATCCCAAACAGAAACTCCGCACTCATTACAGAATCGCTCTCACACCTGCTTTCTCCCACCACGGGTAGGTCTGATGCTACCCTTCTGCCTTACCCTTGCCTCTCCTAGATCCCTCATGTCAGTAATGGCCAGTACTTGTCTTTCTGTGTCTGGCCTATCTCACTTCATAACATTTCCAAGACTGTCATGCCCAAGCATGGGTCAGAATTTCACTCCCTTCTCCTTGAGTTTTAGAAAGAGTTCTAGCCAGGCATGCTTGTCTAGTCCTGTCATCTCAGCACTTGGGAGGCTACAGCGAATGATTGTGAGTTTGAGGCTAGACTGGGATGTATATAGCAAAATGCTGTCTCAAAAAAGAAAATAAAAAAGGAATGTTGATCCTACAGATGCTCTTCCAATACTTCCCAGTGTATAGATAGCAATGCCACCTCTGAATACAGTAATCAATTTTAAACAGCAATGTAGTTGCATAGCATAACATCATCCATTGGCACAGCCATTTCAGTTGTGTGGTTTGGTAGAGTTAGCTGTATTCCATTGGAGCAGCGCGTCTCTAGAATGTTCTCATCTTCATCTGTGTCCACTGGGAGCTCCTTATTTCTTCACCTATCCCCCAGCCCCCAGCAGCCTCCATTCTCCTTTCTGTTTCTGTGGTTTTGATGATTTGGGTACCTCATGTAAGTGGACTCATGCCTCATCTCTCTGTGTGACATCCTCAGGCTCATCCATATTATAATGTGTGACAGGAGGTCCTTCTTTGTAATCTGCTTTGTCCCTGCTTCTTCACTCCCCACCCACTCTTTCCCTGTGTAACACTCTTCAATCTGATTTCTGTTTCAAGGCTGAATAATACTCCATTTTGTGCAATACATTGGGTATCTATTCTTTCTTCTTGCGCAGATCGTTTGGGTTCTCTTTTCCTTTGGTTGTTGTGAGTGATGCTACTACAAACACCGCTGTGTGAGCATCCGAGTCCTGCTTCCCAGTCTTCAGGGATGAATGCCTGGGGAGGGCTGGTTGGGGAATTGTGTACAATAGGGATCTGTTTTTAGCAGAAGGACAGAGTTGTGTTTGAAGATCATGCAGATGAGCATCATGGTGGGATTCAGCCTGGTGGAGCCAGGAGGGGTTGGTGGGAGGTGGAGTGAGGGGTGGTTGCAGTGGCGCGGGCATCTTTAAGGATGAGGGTCGGGCATTGCTTTCCCTAGTCAGGCCAAGGCGGTCCACAGGAGCCTGCTTTAGAGCCTTCAGCTGTCAAGAGAGAAGTAGTCCTGACTGACCACAGATCTCAGCTTAAGAACTGGTAGAATGAAGGGTGGTTTGTGTGGTTTAGCGCACTCTTTGTCAGTCCTTCCTTCCAAACCAAATACATAGAAAATCGAAGTGAAAAGCGGTGTGCTCACTGCAAAGAAACCATTTCAGATGACTCAATGACTCTTAAACACGACTCCCAATTTCCTCCTAGAGAAATCTAAAATTACCTGATTTCTGGCTTCATTTCTAGAATGAAGAAATCCCTGGAGGGGCGACATGTTCACATTCCCCTTCCCCTTTCCTCGACACAGCCAGCTTGCTGTGTGACATGCTCCTGTCGTTGGTCAAGCTATGGCTATAGTTCTTTCCCATGAGTACTTATCAGAAGGAAGAGATGTTGGGATTGGGACAGCTTTGGGAATGTCACCTGGGAGGAACAAGTTCACTTTCAGGGACCAAAATTTCCGTGGAATGCAGTAGTCATACTGTCTACCAGCTCCCCTTAGTTAAAGACATGCGAACTAATGGAGGTGAGGGAAAAGAGGTGCTTTCTCTCTGTGTAAGGAGTTTGGTAATGGGGTGCATCATAAGAACTCAAGTTTTGAGTGGCATGTTGTAAGTGCAGATGGGACTCACAAAGTTAAGGCTTCCTTACATATTCTCCAGTGAATCCAGGTTTCTTGTGGGCATTTTCACATTAGAAATACATCTTCTGGACTAGAGAGATGGCTTAGTGCTTAAGAGTGTGTCCTCTTAAGAGTGGGTCCTCTTAAAAAAAAAAAGAGTGGGTCCTCTTGCAGACCATTCCCAGCACCCGTATTGGGCAACGCATAGTAGCCTCTTAGCACCTCTGGGTTCTGTGTGCACCTGCATTTGTGTGCACACACCCCCACACAGGCATGCACACACACATACATAATTAAAAATAAAAATAAAATTAACAAAATGCATCTTCTACTGCCAAGTCATCTCCACTATCAAAAAACAAACGCACCTAATGGAAAATTAAAAGATATTCCTGATCCTTTCTTCTTTCAGAACAGTAAAGAGATCAGGCACAAACTTCCTGTGTTCTGAATATTTTTAATACAAAATACGGTGGTCCCACCTCCCCCAGGGAAGTCACAGGAACTGACCTGACATCTTTCCAACTTGGGACATGTTGAAACAGGCTTCATTTTAGCAAGGCAAGTTTCAAGCACTGGGCTGATAACAACTGTGCAATGCAGGAAAGTGAGTTAGGAACAAGGCAGAAGTCCCCGTGTCCCTTCCATGTAGATGGGTCTGACCGGTTTCCTCAGCAGCTATCATATTCTTGTCGTAGGCTCAGGAGGTAATCAGTCTATACCCTAACATGATATATAGTGAGGAATGCTATTTGCAAAAGCCAAGCATGCTTGGAAAGATAAATTTGTAAGATGCATTTTGACATCATGTGCAATCTTTTTGCTTTTTAAAGGTCTTAATTGCAAAAGCCTTTTCTTAGGTTAGAATGCCTTTCACTAGTTAAGCCTGTGTTCTTTTTCTCGTTGTTGATGGAAAATAGGATGGAGTTGGATAAAAATGCAGGTTTTCTCGCAATCCTTCAGTCCATCCACACTGAGATCCTGACCTGGACAGACTATTATTACACATGTACTATATTTTCTTCCCATACCCTTGCCCAACACACTACTCCAAAGCGACAAAAAAGAATGAAAGAAAAAGAAATGGCTTTGTTCAGTAGCTTTGGTCCTCTCTCAGTAATGTGGTGGAGACATGCAATATGCTGATGCTTTTTGATGGTTTTTAAAGAAAACATCTTTGCTGGTCCAACAGTGTTTCCATTGTCCATTTTCTTCTTGCCCTGGCATTTTTTGCAGTAGCTTTGGATTTATATTTTCTGTATTTCTTCTCCTAGATTGGCCGTCTGGTTATTGGACAGAACGGCATCCTCTCCACTCCTGCTGTGTCCTGCATCATCCGAAAAATCAAAGCCATTGGTGGGATCATTCTGACGGCCAGCCACAATCCAGGAGGGCCCAACGGAGATTTTGGGATTAAGTTCAATATTTCTAATGGGGGTGAGTGTTCTGTCATTTTGAGGACAGTCAGACATTCAGTTGGATATGCTAGTACCTGAAATACTGGAAGACTTGGGCTCTGGTTCTCACCTTAAGAAGGGGCTTTGCTTCCCTTTGGAGATGGCAAAGTGCTTCTGAACTCTGCTGTATCTTCCTTGTCAGAGGAACCATACATGAATTGCAACTAAGATGGGATTTTCTTTTAGGAAGTTCTAATTGCTATTAACTGACACATGCCTGCAATCCTAGCATATAGAAGACTGAGGCAGGAAAATTGTGATTTCAAGGCCAATATAAACTGTATAGTGAGGCTGTATCTCAAAGTCTCCTGGAAAGAGAGTCTTGATGCTTTGTGATTTGGTGGAAGGGTGTTAGGGAGAGGAACTGCCGAGTGGCAGGCTGTGTGTTCACGTGAACGGCGCATGATGACCTTTGCTTGCTGTGGGATTTGTTGATCTGTAGGTCCTGCTCCAGAAGCAATCACTGACAAAATTTTCCAAATCAGCAAGACAATCGAAGAATATGCCATTTGTCCTGACTTGAAGGTAGACCTCAGTGTTCTGGGAAAGCAGCAGTTTGACCTGGAAAACAAGTTCAAGCCCTTCACAGGCAGGTTTCCCTTCCTTGTCTCCTGCCCTTCCTCACAAGCATGTTATTCTTCTCTCCCTACACATTCCTTCCTGGCTCCAGCCTGAGTAGTTTTCTTCTGGAGGTTTTGTGAGAATGGGTCTTCAGCTTTGGAAAATGGTGGACCATGAACTTTGCATGGATTAACTATTTAGCAGGTCTGGAGTTTGTCTGGGGAGTGTAGAGAGCTGGGCCATTAGCCTTGTCAGTGTTGGGCTGTATGATTTTGGGTGATTCCTTTCCAACTCTCTGGGTCTCAGTTTCATAACAGCCTTGACTAGAAGACCTGTTTGATTGATCTTATGCTTCTCCTATATTTGTTTTTGTGCAATGTTCCATTTTATTCTCATAGCCATCCTGTGGGGCCAACACTGTCCCTCAGACTGTCAGCAGAGAAAGAAGCAAAGCAGAGAGGGATCAGGAAGCAGGCTCACACTAGTCAGTGACAGTAAAACCTGCATTCAGACTCTGTGAATGGTGCTCAGGCCTGGCTTTCAGTTTTTCCCCATTCCCTGACATTCCTTCGAATTGATCAGACCATGTGTTTGGGTTACATGAAACTGTAGTAGGAGCTGCGGGCCTGCTTTTCGTCCTGCCCGGCTCCCGCACGGCAAGCTTTACACCAGAAATAACAACACACAAACTGTATTCATTTAAACACTGCTTGGCCCATTAGCTCTAGCCCTTACTGGCTAATTCTGATATCCCCATCAACCCATCTCTAATAAACTGTGTAGCACCGGTCTTACTGGGAAAGAGTCAGCATGTCTGACCTGGCGGCTTGCTTCATCGTGTCTGCCCGGGAGAGGGGAGCATGGCCTCTGAGCTCACTTCCTCTTCCTTCCAGCATTCTGTTCTGTTTACTCCACCCACCTATGTTTTAACCTATGAGGCCAAGCAGTTTCTTTATTTTTTAACCAATGACCTTCCTCCATCATGAAACTCCCTAAAAAGGGAGCCATTGGTCACATTTTGTTGTTGAATGCCAAGGTATTGCAGTGATCTATGAAGTAAACATATATAAGTTCATATTAAGAAGACGATGAGTTCATATTAAGAGACCTCTGTGGCCTGTATTTGACTAGCTCAGCTTGTCTATTTTCCACTGGACAACTTTAGAAGGTGCATCACAGGCTGCCAGTTGTATCTCAAACACAAACAACTTTAGGGGGTGCACCAGGAGCTGACAGCTGCACCTCAATAAACACAAACAACTTTAGGGACTGCACCAGGGGCTGACAGTTGTACTGCAACAAACACAAAGTGTCACATGTTCTTAAGGTTTGGAAGCCACCACTAGAGAGGTCCATAGACTCCTCATGCATTGAATATACACAGAATTCCTGAGCAAAGATAATTCTAGTTTTAGCCATTAGTAGTATATGCAGAAAGTGGGTTCTTCTTCTTCCTTTTACTTAACCTTGGAAAATAAAATTGAAAAGATGACATTATTTTTCTGTCATCCGTGATGTCAAAATAGAAACAATTTGGGGGATGTGTAGGGATAGTGAGTGGCAACATAGCAGAGTTCATCTGGCCTCTGCTGGGAATTCAAGTGTCCTACCCTAACTGTGCAAGTTCTGGCTTTTAAACCTTAAGTTTCGTTGCCTGTAAAATCACATGAGTAATATTTATGTCCAAGGAAAATTGTTAGTGTGAATAAGATGACATTTAACAGCTGTCACAGTTGCCCTTTTGAATGGTTACTGAAGGTTGATAGAAATATAGTTATTTTGGAGTACCATATGTCTGGATATGTTTTGTTTTTCCTTTTAATATTCTCACAGTGGAGATTGTGGACTCGGTGGAGGCCTATGCCACAATGCTGAGAAACATCTTTGATTTCAATGCACTGAAGGAGCTACTGTCCGGTCCTAACCGACTGAAGATCCGCATAGACGCTATGCATGGAGGTACAGACTTGTGGATCTGCAAAGATGGGGGTTACTCTCTACTGTGTGTGCCTTGACGCCTTCGCCACCCTCTTCTTAAGCCTCCAGTGGCTTAGACAGAGCTATTTCATAACTATTTCAGACCCATATTTACACAGTTACAAATCTCACGGTAGGCGTGCAGAACAGTAGAGCTGTCCCTCTCGGTAAGCTGGTGTGAAGGTCAGTGTTTTCACAGGAAGCCCTGGCCTTAGAGTCCCATGCAGCTGTTGTGGATACTTTTCTGTCCCTCGGCAGGTCACTCACATTCTTCTTGTGCACCCACATATGCTTGCTAGTGCCTGTGGGATATGTTCTAAGCCCCACCCCCACCCACCCGTGTCCACATACTCCTGCTCTTAGCGGAGGGCAAGCGCAAGCTGAAGATTAACTTCAGCAGCAGCAGCAGGATGTGTAGCTCCCACACCATCTTCTTCCTCCGTGGGCTGTTTGACCGGGCCAGGAGGGACAACCATGTCTATGAACCGAAGCTGTGAGGCTTTCCCTCATATAGAACACGAAAATCCATGACTAGGTTTTCTGCCTTTTCTGCAACAGTTCAAAACTGTAGCATATCTGAGTGGCAGGGGTGTGGAACCACGCACTGGGGAAGAGTGCCTGTGCCCCAGCCCTTTCGTGGGTCTGTGAGACCTGACAGTGGGTCAGAGCGTCCTGGCACACTGCAGACCTCCCTCAGGAAGTCTTCTCCTGCTGGGCTCCAGCCTTCTGTTGGGTCCTGGTTGCCCCTCTGGTTTTAACAGAACAAGTCTACTTCCTCCTGCATGAGAAAGGTTTGAAGCTGTCCACACCATTCTTAGCCCCCAAGTGTGTTCGTCCCACCCTTCAACCTCCAAATGCTTTATATAGTTGGATGTTTGACTATTCATAGTTTAATTTGTTACAGTTGTGGGGCCGTATGTAAAGAAGATCCTCTGTGAGGAGCTTGGTGCCCCCGCAAACTCCGCGGTGAACTGTGTTCCCCTGGAGGACTTTGGAGGCCACCACCCTGACCCCAACCTCACCTATGCTGCTGACCTTGTGGAGACCATGAAGTCAGGAGAGCATGATTTTGGGGCTGCCTTTGATGGGGACGGGGTGAGTCTAAGTACATTTAAATGAATCCTCAGCAAGCTGGACCTTGTAGATGTTGGGGGGAAATGAACAGTTTCTGCCTGGGCCCCCGGAGCCTGGTGAGTGGCTCTCTAGGGCCTTTGATTGTGCCAGAGGCCAAGGCCAAGTAAGTGAAAGACCCTCCTTGAGCAGAAACAAGAGTTTTAGTGTAACCAATGCACTTAATTTCAGGCACTCAAATTTGCTGAGTAGGAGGGCTTAGGCGCAGTTAGGATTTAATGACTGTGCTTCATAAGCTGTTGGAGTCTTAGACACTTGTCCTAAGGTGGGTCTCAGCCAGCCCCTGGGTAGTCATCTAGCCTCTAGAGAAGGTTTTCAGCGTGTAATATACCTTTGCATTCGTGCTAGCTGGATAGTGAAACTACTTAGAGCCAATATAATGATTATGTTAAAAGGATTACCATTTTACCCTTTCTTTACTGTGAACATTTTGTGTATAAATTGCTCCTTAGCTTGGTGACCGTGTGAAAACAAAGATGATTATGTCTTAGGTGTGTCGTAGACAGCAAGCGCTCTGTTTATTGCGCTGAGTTTTTATTTTTGTTGCTTTACCAGCTACAAGTCATGGCTTCCTGAAAACTAATTTCCCCTATATCAAGATTTAGGGACATGAAAGGGGCTCATGGCAGGTACCATGCATCTTCCAGTGCAGTGTGGGCTGGCGTTGGGCTGGCATTCCCCCACGTTCTCTGGTGCTCAAGTGCAGCTGCTCATGAGGCACCTCGGAAGCAGTGAAGGTGGCAGCCTGTCTTGTTGGGTTCGGTATCAAATGGGGGGGAGGCATGATTTAGCAGTCCTGCCTTAAAGAACTCGGCCTTTGTTCCTCAAAGGATGCCCAGTAGACCTGTCAAACCGCGTCAGCAGCCAGCATTTCCTCCCGTGTACATCCTTTCCCCTCCTCTGGGAGGGATGTGATTGGTTCCAGAGTTTGGGAAGGTCTAGGAGGTTAAAGTTAGTGGGCCCCTGGAGGGAGAACAGAGAGTTTAGCTCAGAGGAGGGGTTGTGCTTGCACTTTAATTGAAACCAGTTTTAACTCTTGAGCACAGAGGTGCCTTTGGTCAAACGGCACTGTACAAATCCACTTAGAGTCCAGTGTTTAAAGCCCAGTGTGAGGATAGGGTCCATTTTGAATTTTCTAGCACTCAGCAGAAGATCGTTTGCTTTTGTTTACCGTTTGATTAAAAGGTCTTACTTTAAGTCTCTCTTCTTCCAAAGGATCGGAACATGATTCTAGGCAAGCACGGGTTCTTTGTGAACCCCTCTGACTCTGTGGCCGTCATCGCTGCCAACATCTTCAGCATTCCATATTTCCAGCAGACTGGGGTCCGTGGCTTTGCACGCAGCATGCCCACAAGTGGCGCCCTGGATCGGTAGGTCTCCATTCTTGGATCATACTGTTCTTCCTCGTGCTCTTCACTGCCTGGAGCGTGTCCTTGCGCTTCGGCTTAGCCAGTGCTGCAGCGTCTTGTTTTCAGGGTTAGCCCTCTTCTGAGCTCTCCCAGCATCCTCTGCTCCTCCTGACCAGACTCACCACCCTGGTTTCTGACAACTCCGTCTGTTTGATTGACTGCTCCACTAGCCTATCACTTCTACAGAGAAAGCACTGTTTTGTTTTGTTTTTTTCAGTATCCTAGATTCCGCTTAACAACGTGCCTACATATTGTAGGGTATACACACATGCATTTTTTGTTTTTAAATGAGCAAGTAAGTGAATTTTAGTGACTACATGAATGTTTGGCACTGCCTTTGTATGCAAGGCATGATTCTTGAGCTGTGCAGGATCGTTTTTGTTGAGCAGTGCGCATGTAAAACAACTAAAGATGAAAAGAAATAACAAGCGAGGTGCTTTTAGAACATGTTGGGAGCTCAGAAGAAAGTTTTTGCTAAATAACTGGTCAAGAGTGAATGAGTAAAAGGCCACGATCATGAAAAAGAGGCCTGTATTGGTCTAGACACAATAGCAGCTAGCTTAGGAGTGGTCCTTTGTTCAGGACAATAAACACTTTACATATTTGAGTAAGTCATTTCCTTAAATGCTGTTAATATTTAATGCTGTTGCCGGGCAGTGGTGGTGCACGCCTTTAATCCCAGCACTCGGGAGGCAGAGGCAGGCGGATCTCTGTGAGTTCGAGACCAGCCTGGTCTACAAGAGCTAGTTCCAGGACAGGCTCCAAAACCACAGAGAAACCCTGTCTCGAAAAACCACAAAAAAACAAAAACAAAAAAAACCAAATATTTAATGCTGTTAATAGCCCCACTTTACTGGTAGACGTCAAGGAGGCTGTTAGGCTCAGCCGGCTGGGAAGTGGCTAAGTTAGGATTTGAACGCAGCCTTGGCACCCAACTGCTAGGTGGTCACAGAATTACTGCTGGCTTCACTTCAGTTACTAAGGAAAGAATGATTAATGCCGGACAGAAGGTGAGTTCTGTGGAGTTCTTCATGTTCTCCATCCTTTGATCCTCCCTGGCACCCTAACTTCAGAAGTGAGGAGCTGAGAGTCAGGAGTTGCCAGCCCCACTAGGACACACAGCTGACCCAGAGCAGCTCCCAAAGCCTGTGTTTCTGCCTCCAGATGCAACCCTGGAGCTCACAACTGCTTGGTGCCATACTGTGGTGGCTCTGAAATGCCTTCTGTGTCTCTTCAGAAGTACTTTGATTAGAATTTTTGGAAAAATTGATAACCTGTATAGAATCGAAACTGAAACACCTTATCTGAAATAAAAGTGTTCTCATGGTTCTCAGAATCATAGATTTGGTTTCCTTCCCTGTTAGAATCCAGACGCGAGCCACCCAGTTTTGCTTGGAAGAAGGGGTCAGGCATCTTGGAATAGATTCCTCACTGAGGCTGCATTAAAACTATCAGGCAGCTTCAACTATGCAGACAGAAAGGGCTTTGGTGGGGGAACAGGCTAAAAAGTCACTCCAAAGTTCTTCCCTCCTTCACGGTTTTCTCAGTGCGGGGAGTCTGTTGCAGGGCCTTGCGCTAGTCTAAAGCTATAGAGGAAGGAGTAAAAGGTTTGATGGAGAACAAGGCTGCTTATCGTAGTGGGTGAGACTGTTGGGAATGGAGACCCTGCAGCCGGGACGTCTGGTGATAAGGAGGAAGCACTGGCTGGAAGTTGAGAACAGGCTGTGGGTCATCTGCCTGTGTGACTTGCTCTGCACCTCCCTGTGAAATGCTGACCCATCACTGTCAATAAGCCCATGGAGACGCCATTCTGCGGCTCTTTAAAGGACACTTGTACATGTGTTTTGTACACAGACACATGTGTTTAAATGCCCAACCCTGCTGTTTTACTCCTGTTAAGTATTGCAGTGTGATCTGAACAAATCCTTTCTTCCCCTCCTCTCCACCTTCCCCTGAGTCCATAAAGAAGAGCCCCTTGTGCCAGGTTTTCTTTTCTGATTTTCCACCATACACAGAATTCTGTCTACCTCTAAGAAAAGTTAAATGAAAAAGTTAAATTGGTTACACTGATGGCTGCTCTGCCCACAGTCCTGCGGGGATGTAACTTTGATTTCATGCCTTTGAAGGGTAGCAAACGCCACAAAGATCGCTTTGTATGAGACCCCAACTGGCTGGAAGTTTTTTGGGAACTTGATGGATGCGAGCAAACTGTCCCTTTGTGGGGAGGAGAGCTTCGGGACTGGTAAGTCGCGCTCACGCTAGCAGTTTCTCTCCCACAACCTCTGCCTCAGGGGACAGTTTAGACTGTCTCGATCTAAGAATATCAGCGGGAGCCAGCGAACCCTAAATCAAGACAGAGTTTATTTACGACAACCTGGTGAAGTACACATTGGAAAACAGTGGGCACATTGGACAGGAGGGCTGGCTTGGCTTCCAGAGGAGCACAACTACTGAAGTTTGAGGACCTCCTTGGCAGCCTTGGTCTGAGTTCCTATGGATTAAACACACGATAAACACAGTTTTCTTCCCTTAGTGGCCAAGGAAACCTTGCAAATGTTTTCATTTCTAAGGAGAAATATGGTAGAACAAGTCAGATTTTTTTGTTTTATTTTGTTTTTATGTAAGAAAAGGTTTTGGCATGTCATTAAATCTTTCCCTTTCATGGAGCCAAGTTTTCTGTAGCAACAAATTATGATGTATCAGGCTTAACTCAAGGAGACCTTGAGGGTGAGACTAAGATGATGGGTGATAAAAATGTAAACATGTAGCCTTGGCACGCGGGCCTGGGTGTGGACTATAGCCGGAGAAAGGGTGCATGGAGTGGGGTCTGGTGGTCTGAATCCCATCTCTGCACTTTCTCTTCTCACCTCTGCCAGTCCAAACACGGACCCGAGCTCTGGCCTCCCCCATGACTTTCCCTACTGTCCCATTGCACCTGCGTCAGTTGCTCCTCTCCAGACATCTTACGGGCCTGTGCTCATTTCTAGACAGCCAGGCTGCAAGACACTCAAGGAGTCCTACGTCTTACATTCTCTCTGCCCAGCGTTTTAAAGTAAAGGGGCTCATCTCTGTGATCCTTTATTACTGTCTGATTACCCTTTAGTAAAACAAAGGTCAAAACCAAGCATTCACCAAGTGTTGTAATAGAGTGCAGTTCATGCTGGCTAATAAGGACCAAATCCTGATCCCCTTTCCTCTGAACCTGGAGTTTATGGTGGCCAGTGGAGTTGTTAGTCTTGAGGCAGCTTTTTGTGAGGTTCTAAGCAGTTCACTCCTCTTGGGAGAGCCACTGCTTCTTGATAACAAATTGACCTGATGGAATCAAGAACTAAGAAAGAGAGGGGGAGCAGGACGGCGGTGGCCCATGTCTTTGAGCCCAGCACTTGGGAGACAGAGACAAGTGGATCGCTGAGTTTGAATTTCAGTGTAGCCAGGTCTACACCAAGGAACCCTGTCTGAAAAAACCAAAACAGAATAAAACAGAAAAACAAACAGATAAACAAAAAAAAAGAAAGAAAAGGAAGGAAGGTGAATTTGATGATTGAACAATGTCCCAAAGGACACTAGATTTTCTAGAATTCTGAGTCTTTAATAAAAGACTATAAGATGACTGCTTAGTCATGTCCGTCACAGAACGTGGGCCGTGCCACTTTGTTCTGTGAGTTACTGCGTGCCCGCTGCCTGTGAGATAGTCCTCCCCATGGGGTTCTCAGAGTTGGCCTGTAGGTCAAGGTGCAGCAGCAGCCGTCCTTCCAGTCCGCTCTTCCATTTCCATGCTTGGAACTGAGCCTTGGCCATGGGAGGCAAACGCTGCATCCTCAGCTCAGCTACACAGTGCTTCCAGGAAAGATAGCAGCATCCCATGTCTGGAGATGTTGCAGGCAGACTGCCTAGGGGGACTAGGCTTAGACCCTGTTTGTATTTAACTTGGGCGTACTGTTACCTGCATGCCTGCCTCCTCACCGTGTCTCTGTGCTCTTCTGCAAGGATGGGAGACACTCCTTGGTACTTGGGACATGCTACTATTGATTCTGGCTTGTTGAATAAAGTGATGTTCATGTCCAATAACTTTCTGTCTCCCAACAGAGGCGCTCGGTAGAAAGCAAACCCAGTTCTAAAGCGGTCGTGAGGCTGTGCAGGAGACATGCTAAGTGGAGAGCTGGGTGTTCCTAGGGAAGAACCCCTCAAGTGCTGGAGTGGGCTAGAGAAGGCTTTCTGGGGAGCCAGTCCTTTCCAGTTGACACACCGAAAGAGAAACAAGATAGGCCTGCACCACACAGCTAGGAACTGGCTATTCTTGGGCCAACCCTTCTTGAGAACTGCCCTGAGCCAACAGTGGCCACAGCTCATAGTCAAAAGTAGAGTATGGTCGTGGGAGATGGTAGCCATAGCACAGCGAGGTCAGGGGTGCTGTCCTGGGTGAGTGTGTGGTGACGGCAGTTGACAAGAGCTGTTTGCCAGGCTGCTAGGGAAGCATGGAAATTTCCAGACAGAGAGATCTGCATGTTCAGGGGAATGGGAAGAGAAAGAGAGAGAGGCAGGCAGACAGACATGACAGTGATCCTTTCAGAGAAGTCCACGCTGCCGTTTTCCAGCTGCCCCACCCCGTCTCAGGCTGTCATCGGGCAGAGGCAGTGCCAGGCCAGTTCCCAAGATGCCCAAGCACTAGTAAATGTAACCAAATCCCCACACTGTTAACTCTTGGCTCCCGCAGCCGGGGCTGACATTTTTCTTACCTATGACCCAGAGCATGCCCTGACTGAGCCCAGTTTGTCCTTACCACAAGCTGCTGACTAAGCCAAAGCGCAGTGACAGGTGTTGCAAGATGCTGAAAGGGCAGGATTCCCACGGGCTCCTGGACCCTGCACTGGAGCAAGAACGGAGACACTTGGAGAGAAGCCCAGCACTAGCTTTCTCTCCACTTGGGTGACAGTGGCTTCTCTGCCTTACATTTAAGTGTACATTTAAGTGAGCCTGGATTCTTATACCTTTAGGGTTGGGGGAGGTGTGTTTCCATGACCTAGAGGAGAAAGCTTATTGGATTATATTTTTTCATTTTTCCCCACTATGCACAGCGAAAGAAATTATGTTTTGAAAGCTTAATATGGTGAATGGAAAACATTACTTTCTCCCTAAAAATTCTGGTTTTTTCCTTATTCCAAAGAGCACCATGCATTTGTATTCTGAAACAGAACAGTTTGTAAGGCTCCACTTGCTGGCTTGCCGGATGATGTCTTGCATCTGTGGGAGAGGGCAGCCGTCTCTCCCTTTTCACAAATGACAAAGCAGAGGCTTTGAAAAAGTAAAGCAGCTGATTTAGACCCAAAAGTCCTAGAAACAGCAGCTCAAGTTGGCCTTTTCTGTCCTTTATTGAAAAGGACTTTCTGTTGCGCCACAGCCATGAAAGGTTAGCAGCAGAGGTGCCAGCCATTTCTCGCTGTTGCTGGGAACCATTGCTGTGCATCAGAACACTGAAGGAGTAGACTTGAACCAGCCTTCCTGAGGGCAGCCAGATCACCTGAGTTCTCATCCATGCGAGGTTAATACAGACAAGAGACCGCAGAGCCCACAGCAGGCTGGAATGCACGCTGCTGTCGTGTAAAGCGGATGGTTGTGTATGGTGGTGAGTGCATGACGCGGTGATTACCAGATAGCCCAGTCAGAGTTGCTAAGATGTGGTTATTTCCAGATAGCCCAGTCAGAGTTGCTAGGACTTTTAGACTTCATTTTCATTTTCCATAAAGGAAGAAAAAACCCTACTTTTTTTTTTAGAAGTGGAAACATATCCATGCTTTTAGTCTAGCACCCACCACCGCACCCCTAAAAAGAAAAAAGAAGTTAATGTGCGCTTTTAATTTATTAATTTACTTTATTTAAAAGGAGGTCTCAGGTGTGGTGGCACACACCTGCAGTTGTCAGAGCACTTGAGGGTGGAGGCAGGAGAGTTACAGGTTCCCGGCAGCGACACACAAGGAGACCCTGCCTGTAAAACACAGATGGGGCTAGAGAGATGTTCAGCAGCTAAGGGTACTCAACTGTTTCTGCAGAGGACTTAGGTTCAGTTCCCACCACCTATGCTGGGTGGTTCTCAACTTCCTGTAAGGCCAGTTCCAGGGTTTCTGATACCCTGTTCAGCCTCCCCAGGCTTCTACATGCTTACGGTGCACATAAACACTCACAGGCTCACACACATACTCCTATAAATAAATAAAACTTAAGAAAACCCCACCAAAACAAAGGGAAGTCCGGGGTACACAGATAAATAATTCCAAGTGATCATGAATCTCTAGTGTATCGGGGAAACTGCCAGAATCCTCAGAATGAACTGTTCCAAAACATCTCATTTATAAAAGCCATGAGAGGCCAAGAGCTGCTTATTCCTTAAAATAGCAGTAAAAGTAAAAGTCTGTAGGTAATGAAGTTATGTAAATATTTTCAAAATGTATTAACTAAAGCCTTATAGTGCACTGCCTGTAGTCTCTAGACTTGCAGCTTCTGGGTTTTGAGATGTCACTTCACTTCTTGTCCCAGTTGATTTTTTCAACCTGACACAAACCTAGTCATATCTGGGAAAGGGAATCTTAATCGAGAAAACACCTCCTTTAGACTGGCCTTTAGGCAAGCTTGTAGAGACTTTTCCTTAGTAATGATGGATGGAGAAGGGCTGAGCCCACTATGGGTGGTGCTACCCTCGGGCAGATGGCCCTGGCTGTATACAAAAACAGATTGAGCAAGCCCTGGGATCAAGCCAGGAAGCAACATTCCTCCAAGACTTCTGCTCCAGTTCCTGCCTTGAATTCTTGCCCTAGCTTCCCTTCACACTGCACTACAGCTGAGAACTGAAGTAAACCCCTACGTTGCTTTCGGTCATGGTGTTTATCTTCAATAGAAACCCTAACCAAAACAGTCTAAAAGAAGTATCCATCAAAGAGAAAAATGTTGGAAAGAAAATGTTTATTTATTTTTTTGAATGAAAAAGGGAAGGTGCTGGAGTGGATGAATTAATTAACTTGCTCATTTGTGCACACATCCACCGTTAGTTTCTTGCTAAATTAAATATGCTATGCTGGTTATCAGAATTAATTACAAAAATAACAAGTCTCTAAGAAGCACATGGTTAGTGTGAACAGATAGGAGGGGCTCAGGTTAGGTTAGGTTGCTGTAGGAGAAGGAAAGGGGAACTCAGAACTGCTCTTTGAAGTTGGGAACTAGTCTCTAAGAGGAGAGGATATTTGGGCTGGGTCTAAAAGGATGATGACAGGAAGGAAAGGTACTCCCAAACATGTCCACACAGTGGCCAGCGTCATTCCAGATACTCTGAAACACCAAGGGAAACAAGACCAAGTGAAAAGGCAAGGAGGACAAGAAGACATGTAAAGAAATCACAGTGTGGCAGTATGGGAAACATGATTCTAAAGACCATGTGGGGTTCTCAGGAAACAGAAAATTGGTTTACTGTGGTGTGTACTTTGTTTTGATTTTTTTAAAAAAGCTAAAATGATAAAAGTGAAAATTTTGTCCCATGCAAAAGGAGATAATTTCTTAATTTTGGTGAAGATTTTAGCAAGAACCTTAGCAAAAAACAGGTTGTGCCCAGTCACTAATCCGGACATTACTGGTTTAAAGACAGATGTCCTAGAACAGGCTTGCCCACTATTGGCTTCCCTTAAGAGTTTGATATTTTGTGCCTCCCTGCTTCTCAGAAGGGTGGTACAGTGTAATACAAGAGCACTGTAACAGAATCTCATTTCCCTTATAACCCTAACCCCAAGGTTCTAACTTAAATCTGTGGCTCTTTGTCTAGAAGTACCAGTTGCTCACCTTAGTTTTAATTTATCTTCTTAAAAACAATGCCAGCCTTTTTGTTATATTGATTAATTAAAAAATAATCTATTCTTTTTATGAATTACCTATTGTATCTTTGGTATACTTTTTAAATTTTGTTCTTGCTTTCTTCTTATTAATAATATTTTTTTCTATACTGAGTGTTGTTAATACCTGTTTTACAATTGTAAATAGGTAGTCTTTAAAGTATATCAATGACTTTTAATTTTATTTATTTTATAGTGCTGTATAGAAATAGGCATTTTTCAAGTAGATAAATATGTCAGTTCTCTTTTTGAACAATATATTTACCTGTATTTATTACTCTCAAGAGTAAAAAGACATTTAGATATTTTCTAGTATTTAAAGGCTTTCAGTCTTCCCCCACCTTTTCCCATTTCTTTGAGACAAGGCCCCATATATAGCTCAGGCTGGCTTTGAACTTCTGATCTTCTTGCCTCCACCTCTCTAGTGTTGGGATGGTGTGTGTACACCATCATGCTTAGCAGAGTTTTAAACTTCTAGATTTGAACTGTTTTCTTTTTAAGGGGGAAAAAAAAGCCCTGAAGTTTCTTTATAGTAATGAGCCAGTTATGCTAACATCATTAAAGGTCGTCCGTTGTTTTACCACAGGCTCAAAGTGAGGCTTTATTAGCTCGAGTCTCACCTGTATTTACATCGCTATCTGGGTGTTTTGTTTTTTTCCACGGTGCTGCAGGCTGTTTTCTTTACTGAAAATTTACAATAGCCATATTTTCCTATTATTTATTTAAGATTGATATGGGACTTTTCCTCCCACACTAATACTTGATAATTGATACACCAGGCTCTACCAAAGCATCCCGCAGATGCTTCTTGGCATCTCCCTCTGATTCCTAAGTTTCTTCCACTGTTTGTCAGTATTGTGCCACTTTATTGAACATGTGAATCCTTTTACATCCTGGAGTCCTCAGGAGCCCCTTGACTGCTTTGGTACCTATAGACCGCTGGGCTTGCTCTCAAGGCCTTGTGAAAAACCAGCTTTCTCATTGCCTTGCAGGTTCTGACCACATTCGCGAGAAAGATGGACTGTGGGCTGTCCTGGCCTGGCTCTCCATTCTGGCCACCCGCAAGCAAAGTGTGGAGGACATCCTCAAAGATCACTGGCAGAAGTTTGGTCGGAACTTCTTTACCAGGTCAGACACAGTCTGGATTGGGTTCAAGGGATCGTGGGGAAGTGGACAGAGACAATTCTCAGGGACAGTGTCTATCTTGTCTGTAATGTTACGGACACCCGAGTTCACCCAGCTTCTTTAACTGGCGACTTTGAATATGATCTGATCAGGATGAAGATGAAGTCAGTTTTTAAAGTAAACCATAAAGAACAAGGATTTTTAAAAATAGCTAGCTTAATCAAAAGAATAAGCATTTAAATGTACCTGTCGAATAGGCAAAATAATAGCACTGGGTTTAGAGTCATGGGAGTAGATGAATTTTATTTCTTTTCTGAGTTAGGAGGTCATTAGTTTTCTCATCTGTAGGAAGAGGAATATTGGTCTGGTTATTGAGAGGATTAAGTGAAGATGTAGTGTAAACTCTGGAGCTCAGAAAGCCTGGAAATGTGTCTCCTTCAATTCTGGAAACAGTTAGTGCTCGGTTCAGATCAACTCTCTGACTTGTTAAATAGGACCCAGTGATACTGGTCAGCAGCATTTCACCCATTGGTCCAATCAATATTTACTCTCTATTTTTCTTTCTCCCAGGTACTGGTAAATCTGTAGGAAAACAATATTTCAGAACACTTAACAATTCTTCTTTACTATGTATGCTTTTATTTTTAAGAAGTGTTCAGCTATGAGGAGTGAGGCTGGAGGTGTAGCTGAAGAGTGAAGTGTCCGTGTGGTCAGCATGCGGAAGGCTATGGGCTCTACTTTCAGCACCCCAAAATACATTCTTGCCAGTAGTGTTCTTCGTTATTTCTAATTTGACTATCCCTTAATAAGTGTAAAAATTGAAAAATTGTTTCCCTGAATCTCAATATTTTATGAGAAGGGATATTAGATAAAGCATTTATATGTAAGAAAATTTTGGATATATTTCATTGGACCTCAGTTGCATTTCTTGTTTTATTTTTATTGCTCTTTTTTTAAAGCAGGGATTCACTCACTATTTTGCCCTGGCTGGCCCCAAACTCACAAAGATCTACTTGCCTTTGTCTTACAAATGTTGGCATTAAAGGTGTGCACCACCATACCTGGCTCCCCATACCACCCTTAGTTTTTTGGGGGTTTTTTGTTTTTTGTTTTTTTTTTTTATATAAAATGGATGCATTGGACTAGATGTTTTAGAAGAAAAAAAGTGTGTATATTCCAGAACTGGTAGTCCATGGTCTTCAGAAATTCAGAAAAGAATTTAACCTTAAGCAACTTGAACTTGTTAGTCTTTCAAGAAGATTCTGATCAAATTATTATTTTGTTGAAAGCATAAATAAAAACTGCCATGTGTTCATCATGAAGTCCTGGGAACCAATCAGGACTGTCCTCAAGGAGCGAGAATACCTGGTAATTCATAGTAGCAGCCATGGACTCACTAGGCCCAGAGTTTCACAAAACATCACCATGTTTGTTTTTATGTTCTGTGTGTCACCTGAGTCATGCAGACACCGTGTGAATACTGCTTGACTAGCTATGTGGATGAGCAGTGACCAGAGTGGAGTCAGGTTGAGTGTGTTCAGATCTTCACTGTTGATAGCTAAACACACCTCCATACTGGAAATATTCCACCACAGCTTCACTACTTATCAGATACTACACCAATCAAAGACTACAGATGCAGTCTGCAGAACCTGCACTTAGGACCTGTTCTGAGCCCACTCTACCCTCCACTCACTGAACAGCAGTGCTAGTCAACTTCCACACCAGCGTCCAACATGAGCCTTAAGACAATTATTTAATCAGGCAACCCGGATTCTAAGAGGCAGGACAGCTGGCCCTTCTGTAAAGGCAGCTGCTAGCAGAAGTTGGAGGCGTAGCTTGCTCTGTCTGGTTACAAAGCCAGAATTCTTTCCATGCAAGCCCTCTGTGTTTGGGATTTAAACATCTTCTCTCCGAAACACCCAAAGACCACAGGCACAAAGCACAGAAACCTGGCTGTGATTTCTTGCTCTTTATCGTTTTAACTGGGGGAAGCGCCAGCTTCAAGATGGAGGGGACTATTTTGTCTCAGCTACATAGACTCCCGGAGCCAGATAAGTTAGTGATAATTCTCCAGTATTCCTCTTGTTTCAGATGTATTATCTTGAACATCTTGTACTTTGTTTGCTGTAGCAAACAAATGGATTCTGCCATCTTGAGCCTCTAACTGTTTCAAGAGGAATTGTGCCATCACGTTAAGAAAGCCTGCCAAGGTCTTTAACTTCACAAGAAAGATGTTGAGAGCAAGTCTTGAAAGAAAAATAATAACCACAGAATTTTGTTGTAACACAGCTGTTTTCTTTTCTTGACCCCTTATCATCCGCTGAAGGCATCCCTCTGCCAGGCTGAATTTAAAGCAGACTACACTCCCCGCTGAAGGAGACTGGTGTTTGAAGCATAACTAGTTAGCACCTACTTATCTGGTCTCTGATATTCTGGCCTTGCTCTAGGAAATTCCTGTGGGTACTGGAACTTTGCTTAGCCACAGTCTTACAGCTTCACACAGGCCCCAAACCAAGGGCAGGCCCAGCCTTCACCTCATAAGAGCGATAGGCATTTGGAGCAGAAGGGTCTGAGTCATGTGCTGGTTGACATAGAGTTCTCTGGAGGTCATAGAGCTGGTCACGTTCCCTCCTCAGGATGTAGGGATGTGACAGTAATGGCATCTCCTCAAAGCCCGTAGAGGAGTACCTTAGAACCTCTTTCTGTAGAGAAGCCAAACCAGGAGTTCTCTGGTTATTCAGCCCTGCCCTTTCTTCTGAACCTCCCTTTCATCCCCAGCACCCACTCTCCCTGCTGACTGACAAGTTCACAGCTTTTGCCAGCTCCTGAAGTTCGATGGCTTGTTTGTGGGGGTGGGGGATGGGCACACAAAGGATGACAGTGGTCTGCTTGCCTGGGATGCCCTGACGTCAGCCCAGGGGTCTCAGCTACTTCACTTTTTCCAGGTATGACTACGAGGAGGTGGAAGCTGAGGGTGCCAGCAAAATGATGAAGGACCTGGAGGCCCTGATGCTGGATCGCTCCTTTGTGGGGAAGCAGTTCTCTGCAAACGATAAAGTCTACACTGTGGAGAAAGCCGATAATTTTGAGTACAGTGATCCAGTAGATGGAAGCGTTTCAAAAAATCAGGTAGGAACAGACTGAGTACGTGAGAGAGACCAGAGCATCGTCTCGGAAGCCTCAAGAGAAAAATGAGAAAGGCCCCTAGGTTTCCTTGGCAGACCTGTTTTTGGGGCCTTTTGATCTCAGTTGACTTTCTGCCCAGTTACATGTGACTCTCCTACATTTTCATAGGGAGAAAAAGATTTTGTTTTTTTGACCACAGTTCTTTACAGCCCCCTGTACTTCCATGCTAGAACTCTGAGTCTGTATATCGAGGAATTTTTGTAAGCCCTAAAATGATACACAAGATGCCATGTAGAATGTTTGGGAAAGTCTTAAAGCTGTAGAAAAACCTTACTGTGATCCTACATATCAGTTTGTCTCCCTTCCGACATGCTAGCAGTGTGATGTCATGAGTGACATTGTATGCACTCTTCTTGTATGCTCTAGATTCACGATAAGAATATGCCCCTCTAAGGAAGGCTTCCTGGTTAGGAATTCCCACTCTTGTTATCTGTGGCCATCTGACAAGGCAATACATATTAGGACAGCAAAGCTGAGGATCTTGCCCACCCTGGGTGATGACAGATGGCTGCTGGGGTTTCTCATGATGGGTGTCTAAGGCTCCAGCTTGGTCATCCTTCTTGCTCCTTCTCCCAGTCATTCAGCACCCAGGATCTGCTTGCTTTTATGTCTGGTGCCTGTTGTCAAGGAATGAAGTCATGCCTGGGAATTCGGAAGCAGAGAACTGAAGGGGACGAAGGTGCTGTAGCACCATAAACTCCCTGCTTGCTTTTCCGGAGGGATGCAGAGCCTTGGCTTGCTTCCTTACACGGCATCTGCCAGATTTTGGAGGAGATGGTTTGGAGAGTCACTAGAAGCCCCCTGTAGAGAGTAGATGGTGGGTGGATACCAGAGCCAGCTTCAGTGCCCAGTTCTAGAAAGTGGCATAGCCTCATGCCTTTGGCATGAATGAGGACCCTGGATCAGTCTGGATGATGGTACCTTAGGTCTTGCAGTTAGCAGGAAGGAGGCCTGTAGAGGAGAGAGCAGTCCAGAGGTCAGCAGAGCTGCACGGGAGGTGTAACGAAGCCTTAAGAGTTCAGAACCCAGGGTCCCAACTCTGCAGGCACCTCGCCCACGAGGGAGGGGCAGGGCAATGCATTGTGGGAAGCTGGAGCTGTGCTCTATGCCACAAGGAAGGAGACAGCAGTACCATTTTGTAGGATTGGGAAACTAGAACACATAGTGAGAGACGGGGTAGGAGAGAAACTGCCCACAGTAAACACAGGGAGGAGGTTTTAGGAGCTACAAGTTGAAGCCTGGGGTGAGGACAGCCCTGGTTTGCTTCTAGAAAGTAAACCATGCTGAGTAGAGCAAATGTGCCCTCCCCGTTGACCAGCTGGAGGACACACTGTGTGTGACCTGTCTGCTGTCCTCACAGCGAATCCAAGGAGTGGCACAGCTGGAACTGTGAAGTGACAAACACCAGGCAAGACGTGTCCTTCCTTCTGCTCGGTCTTTGGCATCTTACAAATAGACACACAAAGAGCGAAGGACCCTTAGGCAAGCATCTGACATAGCCTCTCTTCCTTGTGCTGAAAGAGAGCTGTCTCGGAGCCCCAGTCTCACCCTAAGTAAGGCAGAAAGGTACTGGGAGGGAGGGAAGCAGAAAAAGGCCCTGCTCGCGCATGGACCTCACTTCGGCTTATTAGTCATCAGAGGACTGGCCACTGGATCGTGCTGGGTTAGGATGAGCCCCGCTTCTCCTGTCCAGGGCACGTGGCCCTTTTCTGAGATTCCCTCGCAGTGCTCTTCAGAGCCCTTTCTCTCATCTGCCTGCAGTGTTCTCCAGAGCTTTGAGCCAAGTTCTGCCTCCAGCAGCTTGACTTATTTATGAAGCTTCAAGCTGAAATGACCAGTCCATGAATCACAGGGAAATGGGCAGGGGTGAGAGCAGCAACCACCAAGATTGCATCTCCCAGATGACCCTGGAGATGCTGCTCCTACATAGTTAAGCCTCTCCGTCTGGATGCAGCGAGAGGCTGACAGAAGGCAGACTCACAGGGCTCGATTGCTGCCATCTATCAAGGATCTAATCCCCCAATGGATAAGGTTGGGTCTCCAAATGGACCCCTCCTGTCTGCCAGTCTGCAGTCTCTCTCGCAGCATTCGCCGGGAAAAACCCTTTGCTTATCTTTTTCCAGGGCTTGCGGCTTATATTTGCAGATGGTTCTCGTATCATCTTCAGACTGAGTGGCACCGGGAGTGCAGGGGCCACCATTCGATTGTACATTGATAGTTATGAGAAGGACGCTGCCAAAATCAATCAGGACCCCCAGGTAATGCCTATGTCCTGCACCCTGGTTCGTTATTTTGGCTCAAGGGAGTGATTATGGTCTGCCGAACCTGCGGCATCACTGCCTGTCCTCAATGACCCATCAGGTCACCGGCTCTACTAGCTTTTGTTTTGTCTCTTTTAGTGTGTTAGAACAAAATGACCAATAATAACCACAGTAATAATTACCTTTGTCTGAACATTTGTTGTTGATTACACCCACTGCATAAATATATTCAGTTAACAATCTCATCCTCTCTGTCTCTGTCTCTCTCTCTCTTGTGTGTCTGTCTGTCTCGTGTGTGTGTGGGTGTGTGTGTGTATCTGTCTCTCTTTCTCTCTAACGTGTGTATGTGTGTATCTGTCTGTCTCTCTTGTGTGTGTGTGTGTGTATGATGGTGTATGTAGTGATGTATGCCTATGTGTTCCTGACAGCCAGAGGAAGACATCTAGTGCCCTGCTGTTACCTTATTCCCCTAGACAGGGTCTCTCACTGAGCCTGCAGCTAGGCTGACAACTGGCAAGTGACCCTCCTCTCTCTGCCTTCCCCCTCACAGCACTGGGGCTCGAAGTATGTGCACAGCCATGCACAGCCATGCACAGCTTGTTTTGTGTGGGTTTCAGACACTTAACTCATCTGGTGATACTTATATAGCAAGCACCCTTACCTGCCCCAGTTCCTATTCGTTTAATTCTCAGGCTATATGGACTGTTATTCCCCTTGTACTGATAAGGGCATTGAGACACAGGAAGGCAACAGGCACTGACTAGGCGTGTCTCTATTCAGTGGCAGTTACACGAGAATGGTTCTTTGCGTCAGTTGTTGCATGTCTGGCCTGTCTCTGATCATGCATCGCTTTGCTTGCTGGGTCTCCTGCCCTGATAAAGCATCTGATGGTTCCAGCTTTGTCAGGGTCAGGGACAAGCAGGGACAGCCAATTTTATGTGTCTTGCCGGAAAAGTCTACTGGGTTGGGTGCCTGTGGAGTATGTAAGAATGAACAGGGGTCCTGGACTTTCAGAATAGTCACCAAACCGAGGAGCTAAGAGGATAAATGGTGCACAGAAGAGGTCCCCAGGTGTGTTCCTCAGAGCACTCACCTTGGCCGATGCTCCTGAGCCAGAGCTTTAGATCCACAGAGTGTGGAGGGGATAAGGTACATTTGCTCTCTTGGTGTTCACAACTCATATTGTACCATAAAAGGCTCAAGACAATATCCCCTGGAAGATGCTCATCTAAATGGCATCTGCTAAGAATTCAGCAGATGTTTTCCAAAGGCATAAAAATGGCCGGGAAGTTTGTGGAACAGAGACCCTGTCACTGTTCATAAGGGAAATGCAAAGGAAAGCCAGAATATGTTAGGACCCCATGTCAGCAGACTGGCTGTTGACAAGAGGACCCGAGGTGAGTGTCATGCTGGGGACTAGGAAGCACACTGGTATGGCAGTTCTCAGAAATGTGTGACCCCCCCACCACACACACAAAACAAACACATTACCGAGAACTTCCGTGCAATGAACAATCTTTGCCTGGGTTTGTGTCTGGAGAAACTGGAGCCTTTGTGCTGGAGAGACGGCTGCCCTCATAGGCAGTTGCTATGCTGCTGTGCCCATGGTTCCACTGCGACTCCAGCTTCATTCCTAGCAACAGATGAAGAGATAAAGGTGTGACCAAGTCACACAGGGCAAAGTTACCCCATCTTAAAAATAAGAGAGTCCTGCCATTTGCAGTGACATGGTGATCTTGGAGAACATTATACTGAGCAAAACAGGACAGTCCCAGAGAGAGGCCATATAGGGTTATTTATTTGCAGAAGCTAAAAAGAAACAATTTAACTCATACACAGAGAAGGGTTAGTTAAAGGGTAGACACTTTCAGTTAGGCAGGATGCAGGAAAGAACTCAAAGTCACGGTGATGCCTGTAGTTAGTAATGCTGTATTTAGTGCTTACATTTTTCTGAGAAAACATATTGCTGATGTCTTCACTACCACCATGGCATAAGAAGAGCTGTGGCTGTGGCAGGTGGTTCGACAGTAGTAGTCCCTTCACCACATCGCTGCTGTTGGGAGCTGAGAGTTTGGCCTGATGGCAGAGTGCTTGCCTAGCATTCATAAGCCTCATCATCCTGCAGGGAGCCAGATTTTTAAAAATTACATTTGATACCTCAAATATAAACCAATTTTTGTGAAAAAGAAATGAAGTAATGTGTATCATATGTACTTTTGCACAAAGCCTCTTTTCTTCTAGTACCTGATAAAAGCTTGTAAAACTCCAATTTGGAGATTCTAGTGTAGTGGTTTTGAGCATATTGGTTGTAGAGTTAGTGAGGTCTTATTTTAAATTCTCTTCCTGCCACTGAAGACCCATGTTCCATGTTTTTGTGTCTTGGTTTCCTTGTATATAAAATGGTGCAGTGATAACTTTACATCATTGTAGGGATTTGGAAAGAGAGTGGATTTAAAATGCTTCCTCACCGGGGCTGGCACATGCGATCAGCTTTTAAGAAAGGTGATGTCATGGTTAGGAGCGCTTGCTGCTTTTGCAGAGGACATGGTTTTGGTTCCAAGCACTCACATGATAGCTCAGAGCCATCTATAACTCCACTTTCATGGACTCTGATCCTTTATTCTGCCCTCCCTAGGCACTAGTCATATGTGGTGCCGCTACATACATGAAAGCAAAACACCCGTATTCAGAAAATAAAGAAATCTTTAAAACCTTAAAAATTAAAAATCAAAAGCAGTTCAAGGCTGGTGAGGTGCTCAGCCGGTAAAGACACTGAATTTGAACCCCAGAAGCCACCCAGTGGAAGGAGAGAACAGGCTCCCCTAAGCTGTCTTCTCACCCACCACGTGTGCTGTTGTGGTATGCATCTGGCTCATGTAAGTGTGTGTATACACATACACACGAAAGATGTAAAATAGAGCGATCCATTTTCAGATTTTTTGACCCTAAATTTTTAATTGTAAAACCCCCCACAGTCTATCATATTTTTAAAGTCTATGTAGAGCACGTTTGCATTGTTCCCAGCAGAGCGCCAGAGCCTTTTCAGTTTGCAGAGCTGAAGGTTGACCCTCTGTGGCAGCCTGCTTTTCCATCAGTCCTTGCAGCCAACCCTGTGCTGTTATGTCTGAATTTGACTAGATACTTTGTGCGCATTTGCATTTGTTGAAAAGGAGCTGGGAAAACAAAAACGGAGCTACAAGAGCCTGCTTCTCTGTTTCTGTCACACTTTTTCCAGCAGCCAGGTTCCAGCTTCAGCAATCTCCATATCCCTGTACGGTTTTAACTTCCCTAAAACCTGATCCAAGGGCCCTGCGGGCCACACCACAGGTTCTTAAGATAATAGAGAAGGAGAAAAGGGGAAGGTGGGAATGGTTAGCTCTCTCTTTATCTTCAAGTTAAAAGCCTGGTCTGTGCTAGGCAGAGGAATGAAAAAATATATTTCTTCTGAACTTAAATTCCCAGGGTGGAGAATCAACTGAAATGTTTGGGGCTCTCTCCGTGCCTGCAGACGCCACCAGCCACCTGGGCAGTGTCTGCCTTTACTCTGCGGCTGCTGTGTGAGCTGCAAGGACAGTGGCATGTGGTAGCCATAGTGGGTGCTGCTGGCTTTCCCAGCTAGCATGATTTGATGGAGATGAAAGACAGAAATGGCAAGAAAATGCCCTGTTTGGGCTATTTATGTCCAATCACTGCACACCTTTGGTATTCCTCTGTAAATAAGTCAGTCTAACTAGATGGAGTTTTCGTTTGTCTGATGTCAAGGATGATTCATTTCAACAGTGGGGTCCACCCCTGCCCCCAATGAAAGCTGCTGTGAGGGAGGGGGTTGCATCTGACAGATGTGAGCATCAGCTCAGACTATGTAGAAGGACCCAGATAAGAGAACCGTTTTAGGTGGAGTCATGGCAGAGGGTTGGAGAGAAGTGGGTACCCTGGCAAAATATTTACAGCATAAGAGTCTCATGGACTTGATGGGATGAATGTGGGGGATGTGGAGAGGAAATACCCAGAATGTTTTGGTCGCTTGCTTCTCAGGGTAGACCTGGAGTTGGCTAACTGAAATAAGAAGGGCTGGAGCCAGGCTTGGGTTCGCTTTATTAACTTAAAAGAGCTTCGGGTATCTTGGAGTCCTGGAGTAAGTGGTTAGAGTCATGGACCAGGGATCTGTTGACAAAAGTGATGGGAAAGGTTCTTCCGTTTGTGTTTCTCTCAGGTCATGCTGGCTCCCCTGATCTCCATTGCTCTGAAGGTGTCCCAGCTCCAGGAGAGGACAGGACGCACTGCCCCCACTGTCATCACCTAGAAAGATGGCCAGACGTGGTACGTCCCTCCACCTAGGACCCATCCACGCCACCGATTGAAGAGCATGGACAGAAACAGTGTATTCGCCTGGGCTTTTTAGGACTTGGTTTTTTTACTTCCCACTTGATAAACAGCCAATTGTGAGGCACTACCACTGTGTGGGGGAGAAGGACGGCAGACCTGAGAGCTCGCACTCACGTCTGTCCCTTCCCTTGCTCTGTTCAACTGCTGCTGTGTGCCCCTTGGTCTCCTAGCATCAGGTACTGCTTACACCACCATGTAAAGGTTTGGAGGCTGAGGGTCAGCAGTAAGGCCATCTCCTGTCGGTAGGGTGTGCCCGTGAAATGATGAGGTTCCCGCTCCACTGTGAATGTCCCCATGTTTACATGTCATCTGACAGCGTACGGTTTCTGGTGCCTTCTCTCTAGTCAGTTTTCCTCCGAGTGAGACGTGCTCGTCCACAGATCTCTGTGTTGTTTTGCGCATGGTCCCATCCGCACCGATATTTGGGACATTAAAGCAGAATGCACTTACTGTTTGTTGCCTGTTGTCTTCTTCACTCTTAACTACAAAGAAATAAAACAGACTGTCTGCCTTGTTTCAGGAGGGGGGATTATATTTTGTTTGGGGGTAGTGTTTTATTTGATGAGAGGGAGATTATATTCTGTTTTGATGTCCTAGCCAGAACTACTTTTTTTCTGGATAAGTTGACAATCCTTAGATTTAAGAGCTATAATTTTCAATCTCACCGGGGTAGCAACCTCTGGATACTCCCAGGGTTACTGAAGAAAGCTTGGTGCGGTGAACGACTTAGGGAAGAAGGTGATTTTCAGATCTGGTGGAGCTGGTGTATCCTTTGCAGTGCTGGCTGCCCCAGGCCTGCTGAAGAGGCGGAGGAAGGCCCTTAGATCTGAGTAACCTCTGCACCTTGCTGTCCAGCCCACAAGGATAACAGCAGTCAAAAGGGCTGGCTTTGAAGCCAAGTGACCTGGGTTTGACTCATACCTGAGCCCCTGGCTGACCTTTGGATGCCATTCCCCTCATCTTCAAAGTGGGGACACGAATAGTTCTAACTTTGGGGGTGCAGGGCTCATTAGGTGCATAAACCTGTGCCGTCAATCTCTGAAATCTTCACCCCCCCCAAAGAGGGTGCCCCCCGAGCATCATGCCCTCACCATTAGCCACTGCTCAGCATTACCCTTTCTTTACCAGACTACATCGAATAGCGCAGAAGGTGTGAAAACATTATTCTCCTTATTAAAGGTCGATAATGTGAGCCCAGGGTGTTAAGAGGCTTAGTGTAGCATTACAGTTCCCCCAAGAAACATCTGCACGTATCGGTCTGCCAGGAAATAAATGCTGGCTAAGGATCAGAGGAAAGAAACCATGTACGACATGTATCACTGCCCTCAAACTGCCTGTAGGATTCGCTGGGGCATCGGAGCCAGCACAGGTAGAATGCCGTGAGTTGGGCGGGCAATACCTGCTGTTGGCATTCATATTTTCCCCGTGTCTATTCTGTTGTAAATGTTGAGATTGAGATGTGTGCCATCCAGAAACCCTCCAACTAAGAAGTTATTATCCCCATGTTAATCAGCTCAGCTGAAACCTAACAGATGTTTTTAAGCACCTTGCCTGGGGCTCTCAGCTCCCATAAGCAGGGGCTCATTTCTGACATTGTGTTTTGTTGACTCTCCACAACTCTCTGTCTCTAGAAGGAGCTGTAGACACTCCCAGTATTGCAGCCCCTAGGGTAGCTGTAAAAATGTCCTGTTTGCCCCAGCCACAGTTCAGCTGCTTTTCCTGACTCCACTTGGAAGCTGAAAGCTGAGGAGAGGCCGAGAGAGAGGGAGGTGGCTGGAGCCACCTATAGGTGGCTGCCTGCAGGAGGGTGGGAGGAGGAGTAAGAGAGGCTGGTCTGCTGCAGCCGCCCAACCCCCCCCCCCAACAGCATCATTGTTGAGTCATGCTTGTTTTCTTTGGGGTGTGGTGAGAATTACTGTGAGAAAATTGGGTCAGAATTGTTTGGGGCCCTGGCTTGGAAACTTCCCCTTCCCCTAATCTTGACTTATGGCTCTTCCTGGAGAAGCAGTTTCCTGCTCAGATGTTCCCCAGCACCCCAACTAGACCTGGCTTCCTACACTGGGCCTCCCTCAAGGAGGAGAGCAGAGGCCAAGCTCTCTCAGCACTGTTTCCTTTGGTTCCTCTGCCTCCTCTGTTCCAGAGCCCACCCAGCTGCTGCCCGATGCATTTCAAGACCGATGAGACCAAAGCTAGCCTTGCTGTCCAGCAGTCCTCCCAAAAACGTGTTCCCGTGTGCAGGGGACACACCCCTCACCAGTGATCTGACCCCCACAGTTGAGTGGGTGGGATGAGAGAGAGCTCCCTGGTGGTCTCAGTGCACATCTTCCCCAGCATGGAAGGGCTTCCTGGCCTTCTGGCTTCACCCTCTGCTGAACCCTGCTAGTTGCCACCTGCTGTATACTCTCAAGTTCCACTTGATCTCTTGAATGTTGCAGGACAAAGATCCCTTTGGCCTGCCTGCCTGCTCTCTGCGCCCGCTTCTTTCCCTTTTCTGCCTTCTGAGACACTTGCAGTTTCCTCTAAATGCCATGCTCCTGCCTCTAGACCCTCCCGTCTGCTCTGCTTGCCCCTCCTCAGTTGTGCCCTCCATCCCTGATCTTCCTTGTGTCCCTAATTACGTGTTCTTTCCCTGTGACGCTTTCCTGAGCCCACATTGTCGCTAACCGATGTTCTTTTGCACTTCTGCCTAGAGCTCTGTGGCAGGCAGACTGTTCTGTGCCTTCTCTCATGGTCTAACTTCACGCCTGGTTCTTCAAAAGCTGGTAGCACGTGTGTTTGCATTGGTTTCACGCATGGCACTTTCATTATGCTGCGACTTTTCTGACGTGAGAAGTAGGAATGTCTGTCTTAGAGGTCCCAAGCAAGTGACCAACTTTCCTGGCTAACCAGTGTTAGAAATATTTGCTAACAGCGCCTCTCCGCCGGCTCAAAGAATTCCAATCAGACCAGATTAAACCAAAGTAAATGCCCGTGTTTAATAAAAGGTGGTCCCGGGTGGTCGGGAACATGGCAGGGGAAAGACAGAGGGAGCACACACCAAACCCAAAACCATGTGTTCCTAAATACCCAGTGGGAGTGGTCCTGACCCTTCCCAGAGAGGGGTCAGCGCTTGGCAGGCTGGGAGTTGGAGTCCAAGTGGTTGGTGGGCTGGGATAACACTTCCAACTCAATATTACAACCAAGAACTCAAGACTGAAAGTGAGAAAACGTCCAGGGGAGGGGATCCTGGTAGCAGATAGGAAACATACATCGGGATCCCTTAGACTAAGACTTAATTTGCTGAATGCAATGGTAAACATCTGTAGTCCCAGATACTCAGGAGGCTGAGGCAGAGGGATGTCTTTGTGTCTAAGAGTGCAGGACCATCCTGGGCAAGACAGCAAGATCTGCATTGAGAAAATAGGAGTTAGGTTTGGGGCAGAAGGGTGAGAAAGGAGGAGGAAGAGAGGCAGGGGAGGTGGAGCAATTATTAAATGTTACAAGTATTGTCATTTATTGCTCTGAAAATTGGGGGTCAATTTGCAGAAGAGTTCTTTCTATTGCTTACAGAAACAAGTTATTTTCCCTCAAGGAATTACCAAAGCAGGTCCAAGCTAAAGTATTCTTTGAAACCAGTTCATGGGGAGAAACCCAGACTGGAATAAGACAGGTACCTGACCCTGGGCCTCCCATTTCAGGCCCTCCTGGAAGGCTGGGGTTCGGCCTTCTTGGTTCTCAGGACCAGAATGAGATGCTGATGTATCCTTATACGAAAGAGTGATGTCAGCGTTTATGGCACAGCCTCTTGATAGCCGCCCACATGCTGCCCTTGGTTTGGTTTTCATCTGATGCAAAAGCTTCACCTAGATCCATTAAGTTGGATTGGAGGGTGTGGGCTAATAGCTTTTCCACGTCTCCATGAGTCACTTCTGCTCTCCAGATGACAGGAAGACCCATCAGAGGAGCTTTTGGGCTAATGTTTAAGAAAATCTCTGTCTCCACTGCTTCCCGGCTGACTATTCTACACCATGATAAATGAGCTACTCCTAGGCCAGAGAAAGAAATGGAAGCTTTGAGAGTCCCTGCTGTGTCAGTGCAGAAGGCCAGCTCACCTCCTTCACCCACCCGAGGACTGTGGGAACTCTGTGTATAGCACTAACCATTGTTAGGTAGAAGAACACCCCCAAATACACATTACTGATCTTCTCATGCTCACAGAGTCTACAGGGCAGGAAGTCAGGTGGGACACAGTGGAGATAGTTTGTATTTGCCTAAGTGTCTGCAACTTCACTAGAGAACCCTGAAGTAGCTGAGATACCTACATGGGCTGAATCCTCACCCAGTCCCATGTCTTCTGTCACAGGAAGCTCAGTTGGGACCATGGGATCTTGTGTACCTTCCTATGGCTTCTCCATGTAGCATGATGCTGGCTGCAGGAGAGAGGCAGGGAGCAGGTTGGAATTCTATAGAATGTCTTTGACCAAAACCAGTTGGTTCTAGCAAGTCCTTCAGGCCAGCCCATGTTCAAGGGTAGGAAAGACGCACTCTGCCTCTTCTTGACGGATTCCCAAGGACATACTGGAGGAGAATGTGTTTGGTGGACGTCAATGTGGTCATCTTTGGAAAGTATCACTTGTTCTGTAGACCAGGCTGACCTTGAACTCACAGAGATCTGCCTGCCTCTGCCTCCTGAGTGCTGGGATTACAGGTATGTGCCACCACTGCCAGGCCAACTATCACATTCTTAAACTACACCTTCCCACTAATAAATCTGCCATTCTAGGCCGTGTGGGTATGAGAATGACTGTAATTTAGAAGTTGCTTTTCCAGTGACCATCCTATTGTCAGTCATTTAGCTAGGACATGAGCCATGACATGCGCATAACAGATGCAGCAAACCACCTGCAATGCTACTTCTGGAAACCTTGGCTTGTATTCCAGAAGCCTCAATATGAGGTACTGAACCAAAAAAATTTTATTTGAAGTGTAGTGGAGGTGTGAACAAAACGGCCATTTGCTGGGCAGGGGATGCAGCTCAGTTAATAGCATGTTTGGCTGACATGAACAAAGCCTTAGGTTCAGTCCCAAGCCCTGCACACAGGTGTGGTCCCTGCCCTGACATCATTGCTTCTGCAACTCCAATAGTACCCTTGAAAGTCCCAAGATCCTGTTTTTTAAATTGGTGATGTGTTGCCTGTGCTTATAGTTCATGGGTGGTACTACCAGAGAGATTTACTTGACTGGTACTGGGGAGGGGTCAAAGGCTAGTTTATAGAATCAAGTTCAAGAATCCCAGGTCTTCAGCAGATAACTTGCAAGGTGCCTGATTCAAGATAGATGGAAAGCCTTGGCTGTCTTCTGTTTGCACAAGCATCCTAAACCAAAGCATTCCCAGATGCTCTCCCAGCCATCGTAACAACCAGTTCATCTCAGGGTCCCTAAGTTCGTGTTCTTATTTCCATGTTTTTAGTACAGGCCAGGTATCTTTTAAGTCATATGAAAACTCTGTACTGGGGAAGATGGATCAATGAATAAATACCACACAAACATGAGACCTAAGTTAAGGTCCCTAGAACCTATGTAGAGTACTACACAGTATTATGTGCCTAAAATTTCAAGGCTACTTTGATGAAAACGGGGTGCTGTCCTGGCTGGTTATATGTCAGCTCGACAGAAGCTAGAGTCATCTGAAAGGAGGGCACCTCAGTTGAGTAAACACTTCCATAATATCCAACTGGGGAGCATTTTCTTAATTAGTGGTTGATGGGGGAGGGCTCAGTCCACTGTGGGTGGTGTCACCCCTGGGCTGGTGGTCTCGGGTTCTCTAAAAAAGCAGGTTGAGCAAGCCATGAGGAGCAAGCCAGGAAGCAGCACCCCTCTATGACCTCTGCATGAGCTCTTACCATCAGGTTCTTGCTCGATTGAGTTCTTTCCCAGCTTCCCTCAGTGATGGATTATTACCTGGAAGAGGAAGTGAAATAAAACCCTTTCCTCCCCAAGTTGTTTGGCCATGGTGTTTCATAGCAACAGAAGCCCTAAGTGGACAGAAATTAGTACTAAGATTATGGCGTATTGCTGTGGCAGACCTGACCATGTTGTTTTGGGGAGAATTGTGGAAGGACTTTGGAACTTTGGGTTACAAAAGCCCCTGAGTGTTCAAAGCTTGGTCAACTATTCTATGGGAGCCTGGAAGAAAAGAAGGTTGAGAGAAATGGAGATGACAGAGGCCTGGCTTGGGAAGCTTCAGAGGGAAGTTCAAGGTCACTTAAAAACTTTCAGGGATGTTGCATGTTTCGAGTTTAGAATGTGTGGTTCTGGTCAGTTGAGTCTGAAGAATCAGCTTGTGATGAACAGGAGACAAGAGCCATTGATGTGAAACCTTCGCTTTCCTGGGACACTTGGCGCTGCTCAGCTGGAGCTAAGAAATTAGCACTGGTTAAGAAGAGATCAGCATCACTGAGGTGAACCCTTCTGGGACGTGTTTCCTGAGAGTCAGCACACAGAAGCTGTGTTCCAGAGGAGGCCAAGGTTGAATATGTTCTGGCAGCTGAACTTGATAGTGAAAGAGTCGCTCAGGTGCTGCTGGGGCTGTGAAAAGCTGCTGAGGCGTGGCATTGCGAGAGGCCACTGGATAAGGTGCAGCCTCAGGAGCAGTTGAAGCCCCAGACTTGAAAGGGTCATGCGGAGAAGTTGAGGCTTAGCGCCATGAGGAGGGAACCTAGGAGAGGCTATTGGTGAAAGTGTAGCTTAGTTGCATCAGAAGACCCCAGCATTTTGGAAATGCCAGTGCCATGGGGGTAGAGGCAGTGGTAGGGTGGAGCCAGTTGGAGCCTAGAAGACAAGCCATGCGGGCTGTAGAAGGTGAACCTCGAGATGTGACCCAAGCCCTTTGGAAGGGCCTAGAAGACAGAAAGTGGATCCCATTTATTGGTCATTGAGCTATTTACACAGCTGGAGTTTGGCTTTTCTTTGATTTGATTGTGACTATATCCTGACTCTTCCCTCTTGTACTAAGAATATATTTAACTTATTTTTTTAATTTTGAATGATCCCAAACTTGAAAGACTGAACTTTTAAAGAGATTTTAGAATTTTACAAATACTTTGGATTTTAAAAGAGAATGCATATTTTAAAATGACTGGATTTTAAGTGTTTGAAGTTTTGATGACTGTAGGACTCTTAAAATTCGGAATGTTTATAGTGTAGTGTTGTTATTCATGTGTGATATTGGGGATAAACAAGAAAGGAAAGGTTATGGATCAATAGTGGATATGTTTACGTGTGTTAAACTGACAAAGGGTCAATTGTGCTAGCTAGTTTTATGTCAACTTGACTCAAGCTAGCATCATCTGAAAGGAAGGCATCTCAATTGAGAAAATGCCTCCATAAGATCCAGCTGAGGAGCATTTTCTTAATTAGTGATTGAAGGGGGAGGGCCCAGCCCATTTTGTGTGGTGTTACCCTTGGGCTGTTGGTTTTAGGTTCTGTAAGCCATGGGGAGCAAGCAAGTAAGCAGCACCCATCCATGGCCTCTGCGTCAGCTCCTGCCTCCAAGTTCCTGCTCTGCTTGGGTTCCTGTCCTGACTTCCCTCACAGATGAACTATGATGAGGAAGTGGAAGTAAAATAAACCCTTTCCTCTCCAACTTGATTTTGGTTATGGCATTGCATAACAATTGTAACCCTAATTAGAACTGAAATGAGGCAGAATCCTCAGAAGTTCATGGACCAGCTAGTATGATATACACAGTCTCAAGCATCAAGAAATCCCATCTCAAGCAAAGTAGAAGGTAAACACTGTCACCTGAGGTGGTCTCATCTCCACATGCATGCTGTGGCATGTGCACATTCACATTCACACACATGAACACACATACACGGAAAGAGAATACATATTTCTGAACAATGAAGGACTAACTCCAGAATGTCCTTGGGGACACAGTCATGCCCTCTGATGACAATGATCAGGAACCCTCAGTCTAATGTCCAGTATAATCCCTAATACAGATTCTACTCTTGGTGATCTTCTCAAAAAATGATCCCACCCCCACCCCTCCACCCTACAAGGAAAGGATGTCCTGATTTCCAGAGCGAGGCCGAAGGCAACTGTAGCCAGCCTTGGCCAGGTTCCCTTTCCAGCTTTGGGACCCTCTACAATGCAGTATTTGTCTCCTTCCACAGCTGCCCAGATCCCCTTCCCTTTTCCATGCTGGCCTGATGTGACCTGCTACTGCTCTCTTCAGGAAGACCAGACTCTCAGGAGTGCCAGGTAAGACAAGAATAAATTTGATTTCTTTAGCTGTCAGCTAAAGACAAACATGTCCTCTGAATGGCCACAGCCCTCATCCTTCCTCTGAGATGGACTCTGGGGGAGAAAAGCTGTCCTGAGTTCTAGTCCCAGGCTCCTCATCCCTGAGAAGGACTCCATGGATGCTAAGTTAGTACTCAGGTTCAGATAGGCAGCATATATTCACATTTCTTTATCTCAAGGGAGTTAAAGCCTGGCTCTGGCCTCCATTCCATTAGATATCAGGGGTGTTTTTTCTTCACTGAACACCGAATGGCTCTCATTTAAAGCACATGGCAATAAAGCCGGTACGATTTTTAGTCTCATTTTAAATGAAAAGACAGAGGCACAGATGCTTAGGCAACCTGCTCAGGATTACATTGAGCTTATGTGACTGTGCCCTGCTCCTTTTTTGAATCTGGGTCTCATGGAGCACAGGCTGGCCTGGAACTCACTGTGAAGTTGATGATGACCTTGAATCCCAGGTGCTAGGACTTCAGGTGTGCACCTCCCCACTTGGTTGAATACACTGCTGTGGATGAAAGCCAGGGCTTTCTGCATGTGAAGCAAGCACTCTAGCAGCTGGGCTACGTCGCCAGCCCATCAGGTCCCTACTCCAATCTATCAGCTGGGCTACATCGCCAGCCCATCACGTCCCTACTCCAATCAATCAGCTGGGCTACATCGCCAGCTCATGAGATCCCTACTCCAATCTATCAGCTGGGCTACGTCACCAGCCCATCAGGTCCCTACTCCAATCTAATTCTAGGATTTTTCAGGCACCATCTGAAGCATGAGTGAATGAGTGCTAAGGTCCTTTTCTGATCCTTCCTCTTCCATGTTTGGCCATCACTTACCCATTTATGTTTCTTTTACCCACACTTCTTTCAAAGAACTTCAAGAGCTGTAATCATTAGTTCTAATGCCAGGTGCCACTCTAGGGATGCAGAGAAACCCCTATTACATATGGCTGGAAATGGTAGACTTTGAAATATTACTTCAAGTTGCTATTGGGTCACACTGCTTTCTTTTTTATGCTGGGGCATTTTTTCTCTTGTAAAATTTAACTCATGAGCAAGATGTTCCAGATAGTTTTGTTAAGTCCTGACCTGCTTTCCCTTGGACGGTAGAGCTTATGCCACAGAATGGGACAAGTCCTGATTAATATGGATATTTTCTGTCGGTTAGGTGACACATGTGATTTGACCAAACCTAAGCATATAAACATATATCTCATGAGCTTCAAGTGGATCTTATTCTCAAAAACTTGGGAGGGGGTTGAAGAGGAGGGGAGACGAAGGGAGGGGAACAGAGAAAAATCTATAGCTTAATAAAATCAATTAAAAAACTTGGTTTTATCTTCCAAGTATGAGCGTCTTCCGGTGCTGTATGTGTGCTTGATGTACATGGAGGCCAGAAGAGGGCACTGATCCCCTAGAACTTAGGATCCTCTAGAACTGTACTTTACAGAAGGTTGTTTGTGAGCTGCTGCAGGGGTGCTGGAAACTGAACCCGGGTCCTCTGAAAAAGCACAAGTGCTCTTAACCTCTGAACCATCTCTCCAGCTGCAAAGCAGGTCTTGTTCTAGGCAGGGCCTGCTTGGGGTTTGGAACAAGCTTGTGACACAGCAGGTTAAAACCTTACTAGGAAACCAGGTGGCAGTGGCGCACGCTTTTAATCCCTGCACCCAGGAGGCAGAAGCAGGTGGATCTCTGTGAGTTCGAGGCCAGCCTGGTCTACAAGAGCTAGTTCCAGCACAGGCTTCAAAGCTGCAGGGAAACCCTGTCTTTAAAATCCAAAAATAAAATAAAAATAAAAAAACAAAAATAAAACTTTACTAGTAAAGGTATCATGCTGCCTGTGTCTGCTCATGCTCTGTAAGATACCTCTTCAGCCTTCCATCCTTATTGTGCTGGAAAAGAAACTGAGGCACAGAGAGGTTCTGTGACTTGTAAGGTGGTTCTGACTGGCAGGCAGGCAGCCTCCACAACTCCTTTTCAAAAGCAGAGATATGGAGAGAACTTGGGGACATGTGTACAGATGGCCCAACCAGAACCACACTGCCAAGGCCCGGGGATGAGAAGCTCAGAGGCTAGCAGTGGTTGAGGAGAGACAGGCCCTGGGGTGAAGAGTAATAGACCCAAGGGCCCAGGAACCACATCTCCACCGCAGGGAAAGCACAGAAAGCTGTAAGGGCTTCTGGGGCCTGATGCTGCATATCGGCTGGAGTGGGGTGCTAGCTCTGGACAGATGTCTCAGGTGTGTGTAGAAAAGGGAAAGAGAGGGCAGGTTTTCAGTGATCAGAATGTGAATGGGTGGAGGAGAGTCAAGCCAGTCCCCGAGTAGCTTCCTGTGCCAGCCCTACCACCCTGTCCTTGCTGGTGCCTGTCCTTTCCACCCATCCCCAACAGCCTCTGGTCATCACTTACCTACTGACTGTGGTCCATGTCTTGACATGGATGGTTATATGAGTAAAGTCCCCCCACAGAAGTCCCCCGACAGTTTCAGCCCTCTTTCCAGGTTCCTTCTGCCCCTCGCCATGGCCCTGGGCTTTTTATCTTGAATTCCCTTCTTGTCATGCTCCATCTTTTTTTATTTTTATTTTTAAAAATGTACTTATTTTGCTATGGGGGAGGGGAGTATCAAATGAACAAGATCGTTTTTAAATGATAGTTTTTATAAGATGTTATAAACTTGTATCTTTTTACCATTAAAGCGCAGTGTGTGTTCCTTCATGATATATTTAGATAAAAAGAATGGTGCGTTTCTACATTCCAAAAAACAAAAGGAGATAGAACCACATATCACAGAATCCTTCTCCTTAAAGTGTGGGGTTCATGGATGTGTGCTGTATTCAGGAGGCTGTCAAGGTGGGCTTGCATCGCTCTTATCCAGTTCAGGACCATTTTCTTTACCCTGAGACAATCATGACATCTCTTAGCAGTTACTCTTCCATCACCCGCCTCCTGGTATCCACAAATCTGCCTCTGTCTCTATGGGTTTATCTAGGCTGCACATCTCATACAACTGGAGTCGTAGACATCTGACTTCTGTGCTTATACAGCTCTTATTTTAACAAAGCAAGGACCTTAGACTTTGGAGTCATTCAACATGAAGCAGGCCATTGGCCCTTGTCAACAGCACCTCCTTCGCTGTGCATTATGAAGCAAATGCTGTGGAGACTGACGGGCGATGGTCTCCACGTTGAATTCTTATCTATGGCGGCTGAGCCCGCATTTCCAAGTTGTGTGCAATGGAAAGTTACAGGTTGCTCTGTCTGCAGTAGCAATGGAAGCCTTTGATGTGCTGAAGTCATCTATTAATCTCAATGCACCCCAGAGACTGCAGGCCAGTGTCAAAATGAGAGTAACTTGACCCACAATTGGAATTCCCTGTGCAAGGCACCAGGTGAGGTGTGCACACTTGTATGTGCCGTTCAAGGCCTGAGCCACCTTTCTGCAAGGCATACTGCTGTGTGAGCTCCTAGGCTCGTAGAATCCTTTCTCACACCCTCAGGGGACCAGATGGGAAGGGCACCTGGCCTTGGTTATTATGTTCCTGGCCTTCAGGGTCCAAGAAGAGCACCCCATCCTGTCAATGGCTGCCAAGGCCCTGCCTTTGTCTGTCAGGAAGGTGTGCTTAGTGACTTCCTCCTTGCTGCAGGGCAGGGTGCTGTTGCCAACCTGGCTACTTTGAGTTTCTGGGCCTGCTCAGGGATTTTTCTCTCTTCACAAACACTGTTGTGCTGGAATTTTTTTTTTTTTAACAAAGTCAGCTAGCTGTTAGATTTTCCCTCAGAACTCCATGCCAGCACTTCATGGCACCAGTCTTGCCATCACAGGCCATGGTATGAAGTGGAACTGGGGCTCTGGGGAGTGGTGTGACCATGGAGCACATTCGTCATTTCAGGTGGGCAATGGTCAGGACAGTCTTCCACAGGCAGGTGGTTCCATGGTCACCATTTGCCTCACCCAGCCTGGTCAGTTGTGGACCAGCATTGGGAGGAGCCTGGGTTCTACAAAGCTATGCTACCTAAGATGTCACTCACTGGAATGAGGACCAAGTCAGCCTGCTCCTAGTTCTCTGTTCCTCTGTCTGGGTCATCTGAGAGAGATGCTACCTACATCAGTCCATGACAAGATGCAGGATCCAAGGGCTAGGCTGGACCCAAGGGGAGGAGACAGTTGTTAATGGGGCAGCCAG
>NC_022016.1:67633578-67663978 GCF_000317375.1 Microtus ochrogaster
TAGCCTAGAAGAGGCTAGATAGAAATGGGCCAAGCAGTGATTAAAAGAATACAGTGTCCGTGTAATTATTTCGGGGCATAAGCTAGCCAGGCGGCTGGGGTGTGGCTGGGGTGCTGGGGACGCAGCCCCTCCGCTCCCTTTACTACAGAACTAGATCAAGTGAGAGGTAGAAGTTCTGAGCCCAAGAAATTATGTAAGCAAAGGGATAAACAGGAAGAGGCTTCTCAAAGGCCCACACAGGTTGGCAGGGGCCACAAAGGGGTTGGTGGCCAGTAAAAGTCCAAATGGTATTAAAGGGTACAAAGGATGGTGGAAGGCTCAGGGAATGCTTCTGTGGGAATGTTTAGGATCTGTCTAGGACATCTGTGCTTGTTTCTCCCGGGACCTCTGGGACATGGGTAGTATAGATCTATGGCTGGAATTAATTGCAAGAGAAGTGAATTAAGCCCAACCTGTGGATAGATTCATGTTTATAAAGATGTTTCCCTACCCAAAGTCCAGGCCAAGGCAGATACTCATCCCTATGACCGTTGCTTGGCAAAGGATGCATTCTTTTATCCTGATGCATTATTTCACTGTTGATGAAGTGCACTGTGGTATGAGGACTTTCAGTAGCAGGAGGAAGACTCTCAGATACATTATGGGACAAGACTTGCTGCCCTTTCCCAGGTGACAATTTAAGCATCTTGTTATCGAAAGTTGGAGGAATTTATCAAGGGAACTAGCTGTAGTGTCAGTCACACACAAAACCCTTCATTTTTCTGTTTTTTCCTTGTCTTTGGTCCATGAAGATGTCTCATATTTTCTTCTAAGTTCTACCGTGCTTAAAATGGCTTTCCAATGGTTTACTGTATGTGCGTTGTTCTGGGGTCTTCAAATGCCCAGCTGGTGCTGTTACTGTAGTTTTTGAGCACTTCTATGCAATCCCTAGGCAGTTGGGAGATGGTTCCTTTTACCTAGAATCTGAAGTCCTCTTTGATTCCATGATTTCTCCCTCTTTTCCAGCCTTGCAATAGCCAGTGTGATATTTTGTTTGTTTTGAAACAGGGTCTCAATATGAATTTGTAACACTTGTGGCCTGGAACTCAATCTGTAGATCATGCTAGACTCAAACTCAAAGAATTCAGCCTGCCTCTGCCTCCTGAATGCTGGGTTTAAAAGTATACACCATCACAACCATATGGTGTTTTATTTGTTTATTGTTTGTTTCTAGGAAATTAGTCTTTGTTTTCTCCTTTCATAAGCCTTCAAACAGTGTCCCAGCAATCTGTTTGTCGCTGCTGTTTTCTCAGGGACCTGGTATAGCACAGAGTTCCCAATTTCTCTTCTGCAGCTGGCACTTCTGTTTCTTGGTAGAGACTCCTTCCTGAGTCTTAAAATCCTAAGGCTATCATCCATAGCACCCACTTGTTCTTTTCTTTCCCCTCAATTCTTCTACTCTAGTTAGAGGGGTAGGGACATCACTGAGTGTCTCCCGCAATAAGTCCAGCTAAGTAATAAAGAAACAGGGATGGAGAGATGGCTCAGCAGTTAAGATCACTTGCTGCACTTGCAGAGGACCTGAGTTCTGTTCCTAGCCACCCACACAGGGCAGCTCACAATTACCTGTTGTAGAAGAAGTTTCTGTCCCACTAACAGCTCCCAAGTACACACACAGAAGCTTATATTAATTACAAATGCTCGGCCAATATCTCAGGTTTGTTACTAGCTAACTCTTACATTTTAATTAACCCGTCTTTCTTGTCTATGTTTTGCCACATGACTTGGTACCTTTTCTCAGTATGGCATGCCCATCTTGCTTCTCTCTGTATCTGCTGGCAACTCTGCACTTCTTCCTCCCAGCATTCTCAGTTTGGCTCTCCTGTCTAACCTTATCCTGTCCAGCTATTGGCCAGTCAGCTTCTTTATTAAACCAATCACAGCGACATTTATCCACATGTAAAAGAATATTCAAAAACTCTTGACTGAGTTTTTTCTGTTCTGCCTGGTTCCTGCAATTGTTAAGTCCCAAAGAAATCACACAGAGGTCTACATTAATCATAAACTGATTGGTGCATTAGCTCAGGCGTCTTATTAACTCTTATAACTTATATTAACCCATTATTCTTATCTATGTTAGCCACAAGGCTCGGTACCTTTTTCAGTGAGGTGGTTACATCTTGCTTTTCCTGTGGTGGGGCAGGACTGCAGAGAGATGGGCTTTCCTCTTCCCAGAATTCTCCTGTTCTCATTGACCCGCCTCTGCTTCCTGCAGGTTGTCCTGCCTATTCTTCCTGCCTGGATACTTGCCAATCAGCATTTATTTAAAATATAATTGACAGAATACAGACCATTCTCCACACCAAACAACCTGTAACTCTAGGTCCAGGGGATCTGATGCCTTTTGACCCCTGAAGGTATCTGTTCACACATGCACATGCATTTACATAATTTAAAAAGAAATGCAGAAACCAACCAAGACATTTAATTAATAGAAAAAGAGAAGCTTGATGATACTACCTAAGCTCCTGGATTCATGCTGACTTGAAATTTCAATACCAGAATTTATATAAATCAGCAAGTTGGTTTTTCAAGAAGACTTGACCAAGATAGGCCTAACATGGAGGGTGAGACCATGTGTGATCTGGTTATCATCAACTGTTTCTCATGCTTCTCAGTGACCATTCGTACAAATCTTCCTGCAGTTCCTGCACTGGGCCATGCACCTGGTGTCAGAGCCTTCAATCAGCTCTTCAGCTCACAGGTGGCCGCGTGTCTGCATATAGGTCGTGTTTTTAGGGAAGGCTTCCCAAGCTGTCTGCCTAGCCAGGGTCTCCTTCTCCCATGGAGAGTCCTACTTGAGCTTTTCTTCCCAACTGAGTCCGTCACAGTCATGAAGAACAAAGCCCTTCACAGCAAGGTCGTTTCTTGTTTCCAGGCCGTCCTCTCTGTCAGCTACATGAATTTAGAGACTGTTCATCTGGGAAGGTAAAACAACAGTGTCTCATGCCATAGCCCAGGCTGTCCTGAAACTCACTACATAGCCTAGGTTGGCCATGATCTTAAAGCCTCCTGAGTACTAGAACTACACGCACGAGACACTCTGCCCTGCTGAGAACCACCTATCTTATGCCCCACAATGCATTTAGCATGTAGTAGCGCATCACAGAAAATAGGTGTCCCGTTAATATTTGTCAGTTGCAAACAAAAAGCATGAATGTTTGACTTGAAAGTTTTTGATTTCTTTGAGCTTTGTTAGCCAGTGGATAAACACAGGTCATCCCGAGTCACAGCGCCACGGCAGGAATCTCCCTAAAGAAGGCGACAGCCTCATGCCCAATCTAGTCCTGGGCTTTATGTTGACTTCTACCTGCATACCAGAGTGGCCCTTGCTCCCAGGAGATGGCAGCGTTGTATAGTCTCTGGTCTGCCTAGGCTTTTAAACACTTTTCGAGTTCTGGGAGCTATCAGGCTGGACTTTGTCCTCCAGAGCCCTGGAACGCAAGTGAGGACTGGCTGAAAGAACTGTGTGTGTTCAAAAGAGCAGAGTCTTTGTCCCAGGAACGGACGTGTGCGAATCCAAGACAAACAAATCCCTGATTGATCCATCTGCTTTTCTGTGTGGTTTGAGAACTCCGTCTATCTGAGGGTAGCTCAAAAGTGGCCCCTTTGCCTCTCCCGGAAGACTAGAGTCAGGCTGTGGAAGAGTCTCCCTGCTTGTAATTTCTCTCCTGAGACCCTGAGGTTGTTACAGTGAGAATAGACTGATCCAGTTACCCCCACAGACCCACATACGGCCCTAGATCGGTCACTTACTATGTAACCAGGGACAAGATCCCCTCTCCCAACACACACATACACACACATACGCACACATACACACACACACACACACACACGCACACGCACACGCACACGCACATACATACAGTAGCACTGCCTGTTTCCCAGGTCTCTGATTAAGGCAACCATGTGAATGTGGCTGGAACATTGCAAATATCTCCTTCCTCACTCTCCCTCCCCCTCCGCACCCCGCTACCACATGCATAAGGATGAACGAGTAAGGGAAAATTCACAAGGATTTTACTAGAAAATGTCTAAAACCAACCTCTTCCTACCCAGCTCTTTCATCCCCAGTGTGACTCTAAAGTAGATCACCCAAGGCCTTTGGTCATTGGACTACGTCCAGTCAGGTAATCCATGTCACCAGCCCATCCCACAAGGCGGTTCCCGCTGCTCCCCAGGGTGGAGACCAGGTGCTTCTGGGATCATGGCTTCAATATGGCCCAGAGGCCTTGGCTCCTTTTCAGCGTGTTTCTGTCTTCTGTGGCAGAGCATCTGGCCTGTAGTGCTGGAAGCATTTTGGCCTCGTGTTGGGCCCTTATCTTGGAGCTGTGTGCGCCCCATTCCTGCCATGTCAGGACCCATTAGAGAGCCCTCCGCTGAGGCTTTTGAAGGAATAATCTGCCTGTAGAGGGAAGGGGCTGTGCCAAGCCAGGCCAGATGGAGTCAGTAATGAAGGCCCCAGATTAATCTTGCTTGTCTCTCCTTTCCCACACGAAGGCTCAACCCGAGTACTTGGCAGTCTCAAGACAAATTACACTTGTCAGCTTCAAAGTGTAAGCTCCCTTCCAAGCCAGATTGTTTGCACTTTTTCCTTCTCTCCCCTTGTCTCCTTCTCCTTCTCTCCTGAAATAAACACCAAAAGTTTTTTTTTTTTCTTTTAAATGCGGTGCCTAGGAAAGGTGCTATTTTTCCATGGTTACAATAGAGGCTCCCATTGGGTATTTACTGAATGCTCGCTACATACATTCCACGTATTTCTCATGATATCCCTAATAGGCAGTGGTTGCAACGGCCCCATTTTACAGATTAGGAAAGTGGAGTCCAGAGATCGAGGACATACAGCTAGTGAGTTGTGGAACCAAACTCAAACCTAAGTGTCCAATTCCAGAGACAGCACGAACACGTTCGTCTCTCTTCGCAGTCAATTTCTCTGAAATCTTGACCTCCAGAGAAAACCTAATTCTGAAGCCGAGAATGCACTCCCTACTCCTTCTCATTGTTAAAAGTCCCCTGGACTCAGGGACTGAGAGAAACGGATAAGGATTTGGTTCCCAGAAATACATACGCTGAAGAAGACTCTAAAAACAGCCCCTTGTCGTTGAGATGTTTAGGAAGAATATCCCACAGCTGATATGTATCCCCCCATATACCCACAAGTCATGTGAGCAGCGGACAGGGCCTCAAAGTATAGCCAGGCATGGAAGCACATGGCCCAACCCCAGCACTCAGGAGGCTGGGGTGGGGAGTTCATGAGTTTGAGTTTAGCCTGGGTATCACCTTGAGATTCTTTCAGAACAGCCACAAAGGCCAGAGGTGCTCCAATAAGGAAACTCTATCATCCTCACAGGCCCCCCCAAAACCTTTGGCCCAGCTATGTTTCTCTAGACATACCCAGGAACATCTACTGAAGGAGCCCTCATAACCAGTCTGAGAGTCTTGCCGTGCACAGAACTGTGTTTGGATAAACACGGCAGCAGCACTCGGGAGCCAATGAAATGCAGTCTGTGTGTGGGGTCACAGTCCAGGTCACTGTAGTCCTAAGTGACTAGGAGGAGCCTAGCTATCATCTAGAGCATAAATAAACTAAGACCAGGAGACCAGCAAGCCCCTCAGGTAGACACGCATCTTTCGGATGCCTGGTTTCTGAACAGCATCAATGTGGGCATTGTGCAGTGGTGGGCTAAATTAGAAGGGCAGGGCATGCCTTTCCTTTGCTCCAACAGCTTTGGTCCCACAGAGCACAAACATTGCAGAGAACCGGATGCCATACTGAACCTGTATACGTGTCTACCTATACATTTCCTGGCAATTCTTCATAAGAAGAGATTTACTTCTGGGAACTATCGTTTTCACTTTCATTTTGTACGTCCTAGGGGTTTCTACCACTGGGTTTCTGCCCAGTAGCCAAATAATATCCAGGCGTTTACACTGAACCAGACTTAGCAGCCACACTCCTCACCATACCCCATCGTCCCTCCCTGGTCCTGCTTTCTGCTTCCCACTAGTGTCTCCGGTTGACTAATTCCACTCAAACTCCTGTGGACAGAGGAACCCAAGGAGCATCTGTGAAGATGGCCATGGGATGCAGAGTCTCTCAGAAATGGAGAAAGTGGGCCCCAGACTGTGCAAGTAGTTGATGGTCCAAGCCTGGCCCCTCGGGTATAGACAGTGTTCCTCCCAGAAAGAACAGGAGGTGGAGGTGAAGGTTTGAGGTCCTAGGCCTCAGGTTTGCCTGAACACTGGCCTTCCCATGATTCTAGCATGTCAAACTAATATGTAGCAGCAGCATATGTGAGCCTGGTTGTGGGCAGACCCCAGTGCCCATCGAGACCCTCCCCCCAATACAAACATAAATACCATCTCCCCATTACCTGTTTTTTTCCCTGTTTTCTCACTCTGATGGTTCCAAAGAAAATAGTTTATTTGATAATAAAAGGTAAAAGATTTATATGAATTCAAGAGAGAGTCGAGTATAGCCTTAATCCCTTACGACCACTCCAGGATACTCTCTTTGAGGGGATCTGGGCTCCTCTTCTTTGGTTTTGGCCCAGGTCCTCTACTAGCTACAGAGGCTTTCATTACTCATTTCCCCAAAGGCCGGTGCAGGATGCTGCCAAAAGGAGGATCAAAGTCCAAGTGGGAAGATCTACACAACTCTTTTTTTTTTTTTTTTTTTTTTTGGTGGGGGATTTTTAAGTCCTGGGCTCACATGGAGACCTAAGCGTTCTAGTCATCCCAACCGGCAGGATGAAGCAATAAGCAGTTACTGAATAGCTGCTGTGTACTGGTTGTTCTACTGACAACTGTGTGGGATGCACTGAGTCACTGGACAGCGGCTCACCCCTCCTTCTTCCTAGGCAGTCCTTTCTCAAAGGCCACTGAACTGTTTCCCTGCTTGCTTGCTTCCTTCTGCAGATACTTATGTGCCAGCTGGGCGATGCAGTGGTGAACAGAGTAGAGCATGGTCTCTGCCCTTAAGGAACCTCCGCTTAAAAAGTGTTAATCTGTTTTGTGTTGCCATAACAAAATATTGCAGATGGAATGCCATTTCTTTTTTTTTTAAAAAAAATAAAGAATAGAAAGTCGTTTCTCTTACTTCGGTATTTGTGAAGGCCTTCATCATGTGTCAAGATATGACAGAAGGCAATGCAAGGCAAAAGATCATGTGGGGGATGGCAGGAGCAAGGGAAGACTTAGCTCAGAGCATGAAGCCAGAGATTCAGTCTTCAGCGAGGCTGATTGGTCAGTGAATTCCCGGGATCTGCCTGTCTCTGCCCCCCCCCCCAACATTGGGGTTACTGCTATGTACACGTAGGCCTGCTTTTCATGTGAATGTAGGGGTTTTGAATTTAGGTTTTTATACTTGCAGAGCAAGCATTTTTACAGAACAAGCCACCTCCCTGGTTCCCTAGGGTCAGTATTTTATTATTACAGATGGCTGGTGTAGTCTGTACTTTCAAAGATAAGTCAAGAGCAGTTCAAGAAGAGGGAAGCAGAGAGTTAGTAACTGAATGAGCCTGAGAACTATGATGTGTGAGTCACCCAGGGTCCTTTTCTGCATGGTCCCACCTCCGTTTCTAAATCTTCCCCTCATCTATTCTGTACACATCTCTTTGAAGTCCTCATCTCAGAAGTCAGCTGAACTCTCAGTACCCACTCTCGGCGATTCTGTTTTTTCATCCCGAGTGGGTGGCTGACTCTGGGGATGAGTTCAGGGTGTTGGTGCTTCAGTGTCGTTCTCAGCAGGAACTTGGCAAAGCCCAGGCGAGGGGACATCAAGTACTGGGTCCTTAGGAGTCAGCCTCAGTTTCCCAGAAATCAGTCAGCAGAAAAACTTTTATGGGTGCCCGGAACAGGACGGAACAGGCTCGGGATCTGGGCGAAGTGGGATGGAATTGGCATTAATCCAGAAGAGAGATGAATCCAAAACCCCCAGGACCCCAGAATCTGAAAATGTGGTCCTTTTTTTTTTATAAGCAATTCAGTTCTTTTTAAAGGTTCATTGGGGCCCAGGATGGCTGGTGTCTTTAGAAATGGGGGATATTTAGACATAATTTGGAAGCTCTGTAAACCAGTAGCAGGTAGAGTACACTAAAGTACCCCCAGGATTCACTATGGACCCTTGTTTCTCTCCAACTAGGTCCATTGTTCACTTCCTTTACTTTCAAGCCATCCTTAGATCAATAAATTTCAAGTCCGCAACTACCTGCTCTCCCTAGAACTTCAACCTTCCAAACCCTGCTGCTGGTTTGTCACCAACCCAAGTGACTTTTAGGCTTTGCAAACTCACGAGCCTTACACAGAAGTGCCCAACCTCTGAACTACCATAACCATCTTAACTTTTTTTTTCACTAGAGTGGTGGTTACTTATGTCTCAACTTGTCTGGGTTCTGGGTGCCTGGAGAGCTGCTGAAACATTTCCTTGTGTCCGTTTGTCAAGATGTCTCTGCATGAGATGAACATTTGAATCTGCAGACCGAGGAAAGCAAATTGCCTTTCCAAACATGGTAGATATCATCCAAGCTGTCGGACATCCTCATAGAAAGAAGACAAGGCAAGGCTGTGTTTGCTCTGTGCCTTGGACTGGAGCTGCAGCTTGCACTCACCTCCTTCTGCAGACTTACGCTAGGATCATGTCATCGGCCACACTCAGTCTTCAACTTGCCTGCTACAACCTTGAACCTCTTAGCTATGTTCCTTATGATCAAATTGCTTGGAATAAACACATCTCCTTGTCTCTCCGAGGGCATATCTGTGCATTCTGTTTCTCCAGAGTACCCAGATTCACAAGCATTCCTCAGGCATAATTACTGGAGTTATCTTTCAATGCTTTCTATCCGAGACACCTGAGAATGCTTAATAGTTAACCGTAGAAACCCAGGCTGAAAGTATTTTTCTCTTCTTTGAGCTTGCACAGCTCATAGTACCTCTTGCCAACACTGCAGCAGGGGCTCCACTTTGGCCCCCTGGCCTCTCTTTCATCTGACTCAGAACAGTGACCTGCTCACGTAGCCTTGGAGACCATTACCCCCTTCTTGCATTACTCTTTCTGCCCCCCACCCCAAAGACTGCTTTGGGGGCTCATCTTCCTAATAAAATATGTTCATCCAGAGCTTTGTCCTGGTCTCTGCTTCCAGGGTTGCCCAAATCCACATGGCTGTTGTCTGTTTCATGAATGATTAGGTCAGGGTAGAAGATTTCAGAGCAACTTAAGAAGCATTGTCTGCTATATGCTTAGAAGATATTCAACTGCTTCTATAGCCTATATATTTATGTTTTGTTATGGTGTACCATTTTAAAAAATAAAAATACAGGTTCTTATTAATACTGAAAAAATCTAATCCCAAAAAGAAAACAGATTTTTCATAGCTAAAATTTTCAAGGTACTTTCTCTACCATGGGGTGCCTTTTTCTGGCAGGCTTTCTATTTGATCTTTACCAAAACATCTCACCTCTCTCCTTCTCAAGTATAAACCCAATAAGCTATATAGACATTTTCTGAAGTATATAGTTCAGTACTGAGGTTCTGTTGGTCTGTATGCAATGACAGATTATATTTTGCAAGCCAAATCCTATATAGAGACGGGGACAAATTTCCTAGGACCTGAGGAAGATGTGCTATTGCCTGCTAGTGGTCTAAGCTTCTGAGTCCCTCACTGCACTGGTCCCCCAAGCCCTTGTAAAGGTTTTAGCAATGTGCTCCTGTGGTTCAATGTTAGTGTAAAATAAGAAATTACAATATAGCGTAGACAGCAACATCCCCAGTGGATACTTGAAACTGTAGACAGTGTCAGCTCCAATAGATGAGCATGTGGCTGATGTGACAACCAAGACGTCTAGTAAGTGACTGACAGGTGGGTAGCTTATAAAGCATGGATACACCGGCCAAAGGATTGATTCCTGTCTCTACAGTGCAGAATGCATACCAATATAAACTCAGAAGGTGCTGAATTCTGAAAATTTCTGTTGAATATTTTTGGTCATTGTTTGCCTGAGGTAACAGAGTCTAGAAGGTGAAACCATGGCAAAGGATGCTATTGCAGTTTTTCTGGGTGCAGATTCCTCAGTTTTTAGGAGTCAAGTTACACAAACCTTGATCTGCCCTGAGTTAGTCCTGGTGTCATTTTACCATGGCCACAGCCTAGTGCTGTTTTAGTACAATGATGGCAGGCTGGGTAGCTCACATGGAGAGGACCAATGAGTGTGTTTGTACTTCAAAGTAATTCCATCTTCTAACCCCTAGAGATGAAGTCTTTGTATTGCTGAGCCATCCGCTGTATCTGTGAATTCTTCTTTCTGGCCGACTTTGTGTTTATTTAGAGGCTTTAATTAGTATGTTTTAGTCTAGATTATTGCTGACTCCCTGAAGTTAGTTTTAACACATGGTAGATCATACTTGTTGAGTAGATTCTTAACTACCAAAAGCCTTGGGTGAATCAACACCACTGTCTACCCATTCTTAAAGTTACTTACTGTTTACTGTGTGACGGGCACTGGGTTAAGACATTCACGTTCATCCAACTTTCTGGGGAACATTGTAAGGTGCTATCCACGTCATACAGATGAAGGAACCAAGGCCCAGACAGGCAAAGAAAAATGTTCCAGATCACACCACTAGGAAATGGACAAGTCAGGGTCAAATTAGCCTTTGACCACAAGCGCTACACAATTTTACCTTTAGAGGCAAAGAAAAACGTCATGGCAGAATGTCTTCATAGCAGATATACTTGAAGCAAAATGCATTTACAAAATGAAATGGACACAGTAGTTACAAGTCTTTACCCCTTTTATTAATGTTTTGTGACTGTCATACCTATATACATTGGTATTGCCCATCTATCCATTTCTCCATTCACCCATTCAGAACTCTCGTCTCTGTTTCTGGGATTCACTGCCAACAGCTCTGGCAGAGCTGCCGAGAGCTCCAGGCTTAGTGGGAAACCCTGCCTCAAGTAATGGGAAAAAATCAGAGCCCTACTTCTCTAAAAGCATCCTGAAACATACACACACGTAAAAGAATTTAAATGGACTTACCATATTAAAAGGGAGAATTATTAATTATTTAATGAGTTTAGAAACCACGTAAATCCTCAAATGGATAGTTGTATCTGCTGCACTTTTCTATCTACGTTGGAATGTGCATGATCCCAGAGACCCCCGGATGCCTGGTTAATAGTCGTTGGATCAAACATCTTCAGTGGTTTACCTACCTCTCTCAGTTCTCAAGAAACAAAGGAGCCAGGAAGCTTTTCAGGAAATCTCTGAGGGCTCCGTGGAGTCTGGGGCTTGACGTGCTGGCTTAGTCTAAGGCTCCAGCAAGACTCTCCCTCTGGGTCCTGGGATTCTCTGCATCATTGGGGCTCTTGCCAGGTCATTTTGGCAGCAAAGCTCTCCCACCCAACATCTGGGGAGAGCAGTTGCAGAAATGACTGATACTGTAGTCATCTGGGCCTAGATCTCTATCAGGGATTCTCTTTCTGGAGGACATGGGGGCAGATGATCAAACCCAGGACATCAAATATGTTGGGAAACTGTACTCTATAACACAGCTACTATCTGATCCCCACAGGGGTCTCTTGAAGCCACAACTAAGGATTCTGAAGGATGGGTCACCAGGCATGTAGGAAGTGGCTAGTCAGGGAACTGAGCAAGACATGGGGCTGAGACATTACTGAGCTCAAAAAAAAAAAAAAATAGGTAATAGTCCTGCTGCTATCATAGGAAATAGCATGTATAGTTTGACAACCTGCCTGAGAACAGAGGGAGTCACTATGAGAGCTGCCGCTGGGCTATCAATTATACAACTTGTCTGTTTTACCTAATCTATGTGCGGGGATGCTTCCCTTCATTAGAAAAGAGGTAAGAGGCTTGGGATCTTTGCACACACCTGTAATCCCAGCCACTTGGGAGCCGACACAGGAATATCAGTAACTCTCAAGGCTTGTGTGGGTCTCAGAGTTTGTTTGAGGCTAGCCTGGTAACTTGGTAAGACCCTGTATATGATTATACAAAAGATCATAGCAAAACAAAATCCTGAGGCTGTAATTCAGGGGTGGAACTCTTGCCTGGGATGCACAAGGCCCTGAACTCAATCTGCATCACTGCAAAAGGAAAGTGGAGTTAGTGGAAATTGAAACTGTAAAAGAAAATGGAAATGGAAAAGTAAGAATTTATGACAAAGAGATGTCAAAGCTGAAAGGCTGAGAGCCCTCAGGACAAGTTCACCCTGCAGTGGAGAGGAAGACCTGGGGATGTGTGTGGTGGCGGGGGTCACAGCACGTTCTGACCATGCAATGCTGCCAACCCTAGCAAAGTTCTCAACTATAGCAGGCACTCAGTATTTTTCCACTAAATGAATGAGTCTACGGCCACATCCATTTGGGAATGGCCACAGGAAGGATGGGTAGGAAACCGATCTGTGCTGTGTGCAACGGTAGGACACCCAAATGCAGATTCTGTGCTCCTGGCCTCTAGCTGTAACACAACTTGGACTCCAGTCTTGAGAATCCACTCTCACGATGATGAATAAAGAACTAGAAAATTCCAGGACAAGTTGAAACTGGATAGGTAAGAGAGATCCATAATATTTTTATAGCCACCTAGGAGATGCTATCAGATTGACCCAAATAAAAAGCAGTCCTTCCTTTCCAAACTAAGCCATTTGTTGTGTAAACCAGTTGCTCACCAAATTAGACTTTGATGTCAGAAGAAGTAAGGAGGGGATAGGGTGAGAAAGAGTGCAGCAGTTTAAAAAAAAAAATTAAGAAGCAGCAGTAAGTTCTGTGGGCTTCGCACGCCATGTTGATGTAATGTCTCAGCTGACCACAGTGGTTGGGTAACCTTGACTGGATTCTACATCTGATTTCATCATTTACCTGGTGGTCTTAGACATTTGCTAAATTCTGGGTCTTAGTTCTCTCATTTCCATAGGGAGATAAATTCCCTCTTACAGATGTGTGAGAAGGAACAAGATAAAAACATGGACGTGCTGACTTCTCGTGTCTGCTAAGGGCAAGGCCGGACACATGGCCAACTTCATCCTCCATCAAGGACTCCAGTCTGGGGACTCAGAACCCTCAGCATCTTGTATAGTAAGTGGCACAAATGAGATTCAAAGGAAGTAGGGTTGAATGGAACCATCTCCTCCTTGACATTCTCCCTTTCTATCCAAGGAATACTGATGGGCGCTTCCAGAGTTTTGAGCTGTAGAACTTGAGAACAAACAAACAAGGAGCTGCACTGGGGCCATTTTGCTTCTCTCGCCTGCATTCCAGCTACAGACAATTTTAGGTAGTGGTAAAAAGAAAAACCAAACCACAACAAAAACTAGTTGGAATTAGAAGTCATTTTCCATATGGAAATGCAATTTCTGTAGGTTGAAATGGTGACATATTGGTAATTTTATAGGTTCCTACCTTGCACTTGTTGGCTTAATTTTCTTCATTGTGTGGATGGAACTGTGAGTTGAAAGGATAAGCTAGCCTGGATCTCAGTGACTTCTGGTTGGGAGCAGTGAACCCCCAGATCCTGAATTTCTTGTAAACAACTTGTTTTCCTATGCTCTGAGACAATCTGCAGCTGCTCTGAGCACGAGACCCTCGGGAGTTCCTGATGGCAGTAGATTGGTTTCTGGTGGGTTTGGCTGGGAACTGGCTATCAGTTAAGGATCACTATGCTCTGGTACACAATAAAGGGGGCATTCTTGGGGCATTCCTGTTTCAAAGATGACATGTGTCTATGTCTGTGTGTCTTTGTGTGTTTAAATCTCCAGGCCCTTGCCCGAGGCTCACGAATAGTCCTGTAGTGCAGGCGCTGCAATACAGGAGTAGTACCGTAGTACATGTAGTATAGACGGTAAAACTTCTCACTCTGGATTGTTCTCGGGAATCAGTGGGGGCCTTGATAAAATACATATAGTGAATTTGTGTGTTGGGGGAGAAGATAATTACCTTTTCTGGAGCCCCCATGTAGTTCCTGATGGTTAATGGACCAACTACTCTGAGCAGGTAATTTAGGCTTGGTTGACCCTGAAAGAGCTGCTGGGTTGCCAGAGAAGTCAGATAAAGAGACTATCAAACAAGCATCCTGTGCTTTATTAAAAAGGGGACTTTTGGCTGGGCATGGTGGCTCACATCTGTAATCCCTTCTGAGAAGCTAAGGTGAAGGTCAGCGAGAGTTTGAGGCCAGTCAGGAAGACAGGGTGAGACCCTGCCTCAGAAAAACCAAACCAAACCAACCAACATACCAACCAAACAAACACCAAGACAAAATAACCTAAACAATTGATTTTCCTCTAGTTTAACTTTTCTTGGATGCCCACCATGTACTAAACATGTGCAAAGCTGTCTGTCAACGAGAAGATGCCTCCAGTTTCTTTTTCTATTGCTCCTTCTCTTCCTCCTGCCTCCTCCCTTCTTCTCTTCCTCCCTCATGATCTTTCTCTCTTTCTCTTTCTTTTCTGACTTCTCTTTTTCTGCTGGTCAGTATTACATTGGTTGTTGTTGTTGTTATTAAGGTACAGAAACTGACTTTGGGTTCATTAAGGCGAAGGGAGAATAAAGGAGAGGTCACAGACTCCAGACAATCTGGCGGACAATGGAATAGAGATGAAAACCCAGATGGTTCCACAAACTCTGGAGATGGCAGGCACTTCCGGCCCTGTAGCCCATGGGGAGGGTGGCTTGGACACCTCCTAGCTGCCTCCCGGTCCCTTCCCATGGTGCTGGGGATTGTACTGGAGGCTCCCGGATGATAAGCAAGCACTTTGCCACTGAGCTACAGCCCTAGTTAAGGACATATCCTCTTGATGGAGACTTGGCTACTCCAGCCAAGCTTTCCCCCTGCCCTACTCCATAACCACCACCATAAAAACATTTAATAACTCTCCAGTTCCACAGGAGCCTAAGCCCATGGCAAGAGTTTCAGGTGACTGATCTTGGATTTCATACTTGGTCTGTAGCTGCCAGGAGGCCAGCGGAAGGAGGCAAGGTTACCCACAGCAGGATCATGCCGCCCCCCCCCCCACCTCGGTAAAGCGTGGATTGTTGCTGGGTAGCCACAACTATGTACAGCCTAGTTTCCTTTCTTCAGCTTTCTAGAAAAAAAGAAAAGAATTCTACTACCCTTCAATTACCGAGAACTTCAAAGAAAGAAATGAAAAGTATAGCCATTAGTTTGAAAGTCTGATGACCCGAATCTAAACAGTGCCAGGCATTTGATTCTGTTCAGTTCTAGGAGAAAGGCATTACTTTGATTTGAAAATCGGTTATCGAGGGCACTGAGGTATGTTCTGCCCCTCCCGCCTTTCCTCCATTCTATAGATGAACAATGTGGCGTCCTTTTCCTTCCGTTTGCACGTGCCTGTGTTTGATGACCACTAATTGATCACCTGGTATGAGTCAAGACCTGTGACCTAAGACAGCAAACAAATATAAACAGTTCTGACTGAATGCCATTGTGAGGCGTGATCATGACTTACGCAGAAGGAAGCGCTCCAGTAGAGTTAATATAAAGGGCTCTGAAACAGAGGAGAACTTTTCTCTGCAGGGAGTGAGTTGTATCCACCTCTGATGGTCAAATTTACTCTTCCAAGCAAAATGTTTTTAGCCTAAAAGCTCTGATGTTTTCAAAGCCAAAAAACCCTCACCCTTAACTTTAGAGAGTAAGTCGCCTGCCGTTGCTACCAGTAGAGGGCGACAATATGATGGCTTAGAACTGGTCCTTGGAGAGGGAAACCCACAGGAAGTGTGCTTAACTTCCCTTATTCATGCAGGAGCAGGAAAAATAAAGACAGACAATAAAAATCTTTCCCCCTTTCTCTTCTAGAAACCTATTCCAAAGCTTTATTGTCTGTTCTCAGGTCCTTATACTTTATAATAAAATCAGGTCGGATTCAAAATCGGACTTGGGATTTCAGCAACTAACAAAAGTTTGGGACAACCAAAATCTGAGACCGCTGACTCCTACAGACCTCTACAGACTCAAGAAAGTACAAGAGCATCTTCAGAGTTGTTTGTGTAGCTGGTCCTTCAGCTAGTTGAAATACATAGGTTTCTGCATGCTTGTGGCTCTTGGAGATCTCCAAAGCATAGTCTCTGTCCACAGGAATTTGAAAACTACACAGAGAAGTTACAGAAGCTATTTATCAACAACAAAAGCAGCTGTGTGTGTCCTCAGAATGGACAGGCTTGTGATGGAAGACGGTCCAAGTGCTGGGATAAAGTAAGGGTTTCCCAATTGGCTGGCACCCTGGCTTTCCGATACTGTATGGTGAGCCCAGGCAAATCTTCCTCCTTACTGGGAACCCTGAGGTGCAAGCAACAGAATGCTGGATTTGGTTCTGGGAGCAGCTTCTGATCCCTGTGGAAACTGGGCACGTTCACTGCTTTGAGTCTCAGCTTTCCTATCAGTGCTGTGGGACATGGCAATATCAGTTTAGGGATTGTGGAAGATACGCTGTGCAGTCTTTGAAAAGTATTTAGTCCACTGTGGTTAGGCTCTTTGGCAACAGGGTTTCTCTATGTAGCACAGGCTAGTCTTAAACTCCTGATCCTTTTGGGATTGTGGATACAGTCACTATGGCCTGTTAGCTTCCTTTTTGTGTGCTAGGAATAGCCAAGGTCCTTGTTTTATATAGTTGCTGTAAAGACTCGGGGTAAGGAAGAAATTGCAGAGCCCAGCACTGCGAGTTAGAAGGGAATTGTTTCTTGCTAGAATCAGCAGGGGAGGCTTCCGGGAGCAAAGAGCCCCCAAAGGATGGTCAGTTTGCAGGAAGAACCCAGAATCAGGCATTCTCTTAGGGGTGGGATGGACAAGCAAGGCATGAAGCTTCAGCTCCAATCAGACCTTTATAATGGCTGCTAGACTCAGGGATGTTCACTCTGATGCAACCCTACCCCACAGGCTGTGAGAACAATGGTTTTCCCAAGCCTCTTGTTCCTCTGGGCCTTAGCGTTTGGGTCAGTCATGGAAGACAGGAATGGTTCATCATCAAAGGCTCCTTCAATGCTAACATTCTCCATCTTGGCTCAGCTTCTTCCACCGTGGATTAAATCAAGCATCCACATCTGTGTTCACTGGGTCCAGGGGCTTTTTAAATTTACACATGATTCTCTCAGTGCTAACACAGGAGCCAATTTCCTGCAAGTCATTTCATCCATTTTTCCATCCATATATTCACCTACAAAGTGTTTACTAAGTACCTACTATGTGCAAAGTGTTGTCCTAGGTGCCAGAATTTGCTTTCTGTTCACATCCCAGTCTGATGACCTGATTTTAGTGGCTTTCCATTCTCGAGTGTTAACTCCAGGTCACACCCAGCATGCCCTTGCCTAGCTCTCTGCTTTCCTTTGTGTTGTTACCCACCTCTGTACCATCCTTGCCAGTGATCCAGGCTGACCAACAGCTAATGATTCAAATGCTTACAAAAATTCTTTAGTCTGCTACCAAACCTACCTTGGACCTCATCCCTCCTGATGCCAGCCCATGATTCCTTCCTCTGAGCTCACGTAGCTATTACTGCCACTGTCCCTATATTCCAGTTCATCTTTTCTGTGGCTTTCTCGCCTGCTGGATTTGCAATTGGGTGAGGCAGGCAGCGAACTGTAATCATCTTTGCAACCCTAGACCCTAGCATACTGCTTGGCACCCGAGAGCCAATTAAGTCTCTGATGAATGAGTTTGTTGAAGCTTTGGAAGTGGGTCAGAACAGGGATGTGAATGGGAATGACATTAATAGTGACTACCTTATATCACGGACTTCTCATGCGTCAGACTCCGGGCCAAGCGCTATACATCTGTGATCTGTTTAGTTCAATCCTCACAGCAGACTGTGGGGCCAAGGAATTGAGGTTGCTGGGAGAGCGCCCCTGGAGTCAGAGGCCAGGCTTGGAATTCTAGCTACTTGAGCCCACCGTGGACTCCTGCATTCTGTTCCTGCAGGAAGGGACATGGCTAACAGTACAAGCGGTAATAAAGGCTTCCTCTCTTTGCCAAGCTAAGCACTCTGAAATTGGACTGTATCTGCTTCAGAAAGAGAGGTATCTTTACCAGTGTGAAAGGGGTGTTCCCCAGAAAAACATTGGTCTTGTCTAGCTTCACTTCGTGAAGCCTTGCACACGTTACCTAGCTCTTCCTTTTGCCTTGACATCCTATATGCAGTATGGAGTTAGGGTGCTCAGCTTCACAGGGCTCTTCGGAAGGAAGGCATGGTGATGCCAGGGGTATGCCTAGGGCTTGTTTCATGCGTGTATTCATAAGTAGTAGTAATGGTCCTACATACTAAAAAGGAGGATTTAGAGAAGAACGAGACGGCTGAGGCAGGAGGCTCAAGATTTCAGAAGCAAGCAAGCAGACAGAGTTTACTGGGAAGAGAATATGGGGGCATGCCTATTTTGAGGTAATAGAGAGACCCAGGAGTCAGATGACTTGGAGATATTGCACTAACATGAATGAGAGGAGAGGTTGGTCACATGCTTCATGTGTGACCAATAGGCTGGATTTGACAGAGATCACGGGGAACCTTTGAAAGAAGACAGTGACAGCCCTTTGTGGGAGGAAAGAGATGCTGTAGGTTCAGCATCCAATGAACTGCAGGAATAGTGACTCGGACATCTTTGTAGTGCTTTAGGTGGTGAGGTGCTGTGGTCTGAAAGTTTCAGCCCCTCAAATCCATATATGGCTATCCTAGTTATCAAGATGATGATGATGTTTGAAAGTGGAGCTTTTAAGAGCTAACTGAACCATGGGCATGGGATTAGTGTCATTATACAAGAAGCCAGAGGGACACTTCTTAGCCCCTGTACAATGTGAGAACACAGTAAGGGGGCATTGTTTGTGGAAGACTTTTGGCCCTTACTGTTACCAAATCTGGACTTCACAATCTCCAAATACAAGAGAAACAGATTTCTGTTGCCGCCAATAAATTCAGTTCATGGTATTTTTTAAAAGCAAGCTGAATCCTCTAAGTCAAGGAGGGTCACAAACATCATTTGCCTTAGAGGGATTCAAGATTAGCAAACCTTCCCAAATACATTATTTAAAGTGATAAGCCTTCTATTTCAAAGTCCAGGCCAATAGCGTGCTAGGGAAACACAGACTCCCCTCCCTAGCTCAATTCCATATCTGTCTAGATACTCCTAGGATAATAGGAAAGATGGCTAGCCTCAACTATTCAACTCATGGAGAAGACTCTGATTTAAAGAGGAAAGAGTTAAATGCATGATGTTAGGTGCAAGAAAGTCAACAGAAAGCAGATGCAAAACTTTTTAGGGGGATGTGTCAAGATCCCAGGTGGAGGACTCATGCTAGCGGGTGGTGGGATGGAGAAACGAAGGGCGGAGAAAGCACAAACAAGACAGAGATGTCGCAGAAGGAAACTAAAGGTCCTCTGGGTGGCCTACCTGTCTTGGAACAGAAAGAGACAGGCCTGTTAACCACGCCACGAGGAGTGGTTAATGGTTAATGGGTATCACTCATGCCCCATTTGCCAAACTTCAGTCACAGGGCCATTCCTAGGGACTGGAAAACATCATCCAATTGTATGCACTATCTTTCTGCATCCGTGGGGCTGAGCATGGTGTTTAGGGTACAGCAGAGGCTTGGTAAACTGGTGAGTAAATTATTTTTACTGGTACCCTACTTGAGGTTCAAAGATTGCTTAGACCTAATGTCCCAGAGGCGAGCTTACTTAGAGCTGTTCTTAGAAATGCTGACACACTGCAGGGACCTATTCATCTTCTCTATACCTCTATATGTAGTCTCTATATATGCTACCTGGGTTAAAGCCGAAAACCGTGCTTAGTGAACCTGGCAGAGTGATGCTGGCTTGCTTTCAGGGAGATAAAGATCAGGGTCTTTCTTCCAAAGCTCAGGGCTGTAGGAAGTTGAGCTTATTAGCCAACGAGTACATTAACCAACTACAATTTCCAATCAAACATGAGATACCCAGTCCTGCATTCTGTGAACCAGAACGTCACTTGAGTTCTTTAGTCCCCTGCTGAACTAACTAGTATAGTACCAAGATGAGTGGGCAGGTTACTGACTGAGCTAACTAGTCTCCAGATAATCGAAGGAGTTCCCAGTCAAACTGATCAGACACAGAGCACCACAGATTCAAGTGTGCCCTCCTTACAGTTTAAAACTCAGGGGTTGGATTCATGTGTGCGATTTTTATAATAGTTCTTTTAATGAATAATGTGATCTTGGAAAGAAAAACCGGTGAGGTGGGTCAGAAATTCCCTGAAGGGCAAACAAAGTGCTTCTTATCAAACTGGCAAAGCAAGCCAAGATGCATAGCATGGCGGGAACCATATCGGGCAGGGAATGTGAGGGATATTTTTATAAACAACTCCAGAGCTATCAACAATGCAGGGCCAGGGCAGAGATTCCCATATATGCAGATGCTATTTCTTGAAGAACCGTACTTATGAAAGGGAGTGGGTGCCAACGAGCCCAAGAAGGACGAGGGAAGCCAGGCAGGCAGTTGTAAAATAAGTCAGTGTGGTGGCTAAAGTCTCTGACTCATTCAGGCTGGCTTCCGGAAGCAGAGGCAGACAGGGTGGCAGGGTGCTGGTTACATGTGAGGAGTGTGATCGATCCTGGTGCTGAGAGACCTGCTAAGCATTAGAAGGCAGCTGGACCTGCAAGGATGAGAGCCTGAGTGGAGAGGAGATGGGTCTCAATCCAAAGGACCAGATCACTGGTACTGTACAGGAATAAACCCTGCCCCGACCTGAACCAAAAATCTATCTGGTGAATCTGGTTATCCCTACAGAGGATAATTTGCCTCAAGTTCTGAACTCTGGACAGTATCCTGTCTCATGAGAAAATAACCTCTCTCAGAGCAATATTCCTGCTATCTCGCAAGAAGTCAGGCCATGCAGGCAGTAGGTTGTAATCCTCCAATTGTTTCTCAATAGTTATGGTGGTGTGGGCAATTCCCTCAGCCTCTCGGGGTTGCAGTTACCTCTTCTAAATGATGTAATTCCGTTTTGAGGGTTGGCAAGGACTACTTAAGAATTTGTGCCGCAAGCAGCAGGTACTTAATGAAAGTGCTGCCTGCCATCTCCCATTGTGGGAATGAGATAAAGTCCTCCTACATGAATGGCATGTCTTCCCCTGGTCCAGTATGGATGTGGAGTGTGTGAGGAAAGTATCAACCGCATCTTCCTCCTCCTAGATATTGGTATCATAGGCAGAAACTGTCAACCACAGTTCTGCCTTCCTGGGTGACTACAACCTGAGACTGCTCCCCTAAAACAAAGACCTGCCGCCAAGATTAAATACCTATATATCCAATTGTATGTAATGCTACCTGTATGTAATTGTGCCTGTTGTATGAAATACTGGTGCAGCATTTCTGAGCTGCTGCTGGGACATCTCCATCAGGTACCACAGCCACCTGGTCCCAGTTTTTTTTTTTGTCCATTTGTGTCCTTCCTTCATTTGCTGTTGCCCGAGTCAAGTCAATCCCAATTCCTTGCATATCTCTGCTCTCTACCCCTACTCAGTGATCTTTGGAAATCCCTTACTCCTTCCTCTCATGCCTACTGTTCCACTTCTGCCAGGCCATGCTATTCACCTCCCCACTGGCTGCCCTGGCTCGTGTAGGCCCCCGCTCGTTCTAGCCTGTCTAGCAGAAGTTCCTTTTTTCTTCCAGTCTTTGCTTAATACCAAGGCAAGGTAAACTTATTCTTCTATGGATCTTGGAAAATCCAGGCAGATGAAGTGCTGGCATTTGATAACGGCTGAGCTCTCCAGCCAGACTTTGTATAAGGAACCAAAAGCTGCTGGTGAGTAAAGCAGCTCTGGCCAAGTTGTCCTGTCTTTCATATCCACAAAGAACAATGGGTAGGTTAGTGCCAAGTTCTATAGATGAAACAGTCCAAAACAGTAACCTGACCTAAAGATGGGATCCAATTCAGGACCAGATTATGTTTACAGAATCTGCATGAACTGGACTGGTGTGGAAGGGTGTATGCTCACAGTCAAACAGGCAACACCTCTCGCTCTTGGGTCAAGTTGGGGTGGGGTTTATTTTGGTAAGTCTTAACACATGTAAGGGTCCAGGTTTGAGTTTAGTACAAGGAAGGAGCTTTAGCTCCCCCCCCCATCCACTTCCCACGGCGCCCATACACTCTGCTCGCCCACTCTGGCTTCCCACCCCCCACACTCCCAGTATCCCCAGCCGAAGCCTCTGTCCCACTCTTCCCCTGCTCTTCTCCCTCAATGCCTCCAGGATCCACTGCGTCAGAGAAGCTCTTTATATAAAATCACGACATATCCCAGCACCCTCTAGTTCCTCTTTGCGGTGACTTTTCTTTTTCCAGCTTACCATGAGATCTACTGTGTACTCTTTGTTTATCATCTGTCTGGCCCCATTGGAGGACAGGTTTTAAGAAGAGGGAAGTTCATCTACTGCCCATTGCTTCTACCCACTCCACAGAACAGCCAGGCTCCTGGAAGGCTTTAGCAAATACTTGGGGGGCAGACATTAGAGTTGGGCTTTCCTTTGGGCTCTTGTTAATGTATAGAGACTCAACTTAGGAGCTGATCATTAATCACACTCTACAGAGGAGGAAGCTGAAGTTCAGAGAGGTTAAGTGACTTGCCCAGGTCACCAACTGGCTAGAGACAAGGTCATAAGCAAACCCCAGCTCGCTTGGCTAGCGGTAGGAAGCATGTGCTAGAGGCTGCTTACATCTTCCTAATGCTCCAGTCATTTCCCACAGGGCAGCATGCTGTATCGCCTGAGAGACAGCCCTTACATGGAGCTCTGACTCCATTTAACTTGATTGATTTTGCTCCTGGACTTGTCAGAAATCGGAATGTAGAGGTAATGGGCAGAGACTAGGGGTTTTAAGTACAGACCACTTTTTCAACTCAGCCAGCCTTGATTCTGAACTTTGTTTATTCCGGGCCTAATGCAGAAAATATATGCACTAAAAAACAAATTAAAAATAAACGATAAATGAATTAGAAACTGCCCCGGGGATATCAGGAACTTATGTACCATGCTATGTGGCTTTTGAGTAAATATTTGCTTTGCAAGCCAAGGAGCAATTCATATTTGCCTTGGCCGTCTCTGGCTGAAGGGCACATATGCTACTTCTGCGTCTGCATAGTCTTCAGGAAGTGTACACAGAGATCTGAGCACTCCAGAGACTCTGAGAGGAGGAGATAACTTGGGATTAGACAACTGGGCCTTTGGTTGAGTTCTGCTCCTTGGTCGTTGGGCAAAGTTGACAGCTTACTGCTCTTTCTGAGTCTCCTCAGCGCTCCTCACCATCCTCTCCCATCAAGCCCAAGAGGATGCCAATAGCTTCGCAGTGAACGAATGGCTTGATGCCAGAAGGGACAGGTTGAGGAGAGTGCCAGCATTTCCGCCATCGCTCCCTTCTCTCTGTTCCACGGAGCCAACTCCCTTGTTGTTTTTGCCCTCCCTTTAATCAGTTCTCTCCCAAGATTGTAGTGTCTGAAAACTTTAGTTTTGTTCTTTGATCAACGAAACCTGGCCTAGCAGAATGGTCAGCTTCATGGGGTGATGTGATGGGGATGAGGGCTCAGGAACTTCTCCGTCTGGCAACCCGACTTAGGAAACCAGAGGATAGGAAAAACATTTCCTGAATATGTCCATTAACTGACTTGTTCAGCTTCTTCCAGAGGGACTCAGCAGCCACAACTCTTGGCCTGACCCTCCTAAAACTTCGGGGTTGGTAATGGAGATGTGGCCGTGGGTCACCCACATGTTATTCTCTCATGACACAGTGATAGGGAGGCACATCCGCAGGAGAGGCAACTCGGTCTTGAGTTATTTTTTAATATTTTTATGTTTATGAGTGTTTTGTTTGTCTGTCTATATGTTCACTCCATATGTACAGTGCCTGTGGAGGCCAGAATAGGACACTGGATCCATCTGCAGTTACAGCCCATAGAACGTTGTGAGCTGCCATGTTGGTGCTGGAAACCAAACTCTGGTCCTCTTCCAAGAGCAGCAAGAGCTTTTAACTGCTGAGCCGGTCTTCCAACCTCAGTTTTGAGGAGGAACATTCTGGCAAAAACTTACCCCAAAAATGGCATCTAAAATTAAGACCTGAAATGGGCAGGCCTGGAGTTACTTGAGCAAGAGTGAGAAAAAGGAAAGGGATCCCAGCTGAGGGGGAAGTGGGGGTGGCAGTGGAGGGCAGGGGGAGAGTGTGCAACCATGGAGGCAGGGCATGAGGTCAGGGAGAGGGGAGACTGCCGTAGGTCTCACTGAGAACCTTGTGAGCCACTTGTAAGCCTTGGGTACCCACCCGAACTGGGAGCCCTTGGGTTCTGTTCCCAGGGCAGTGGTACCCACCTGAATTGAGGAGATCCCGTTCAGCTCTGCGTCTTAGGAAGGTTATTCCCATCGCCGTGTGCAGTCCACTCCGGCGGGAGACGAGGCTGAGAACCCAGAGCCCGGCAGTGTCTTAGAGAAAGAATGATGCCAAAGAATCGTTTGAGTTTAAATGGCAGGCCTGGTTGCTGAAAGATCTAGAATGTGCTTTGCCTCCCATCCTTCCGCCGACTGCCATCGCTCCCTTTCTCCAGGCATTCTCAGACGAGATCCCAGGAAACTGGAGTTTTGTCACCCTAGAACAATGGGATCCACCCTTCATTAAGGGAAAATCTCTCATCGCGCTGCTTTGCCAGTCTATGATACAACTGTTGTAGCACATGAGGCCCAGGACCATCCGAGAGAAGTGAGTGACTCCGCAGCCCCCCTCGAGGGCTTGGGAACCGCTGCCCTGGACCGTGTGTTGAGAAGCCACAGAGACATCTGTCCCCGGAGCGCAGTGCATGGCTGCCTTCTCTGTAAACCGTGGGATGCACAAGCTCAGCTGGTTCTAATTGCACAGGGCATGCCATATTGTTGCCCGATGTAATGTCAATTTTTATTTATTTGTGTTTGTGAAAAGCGGGCCTGATTAGACCACTTAAAACTACACAGGCTAGTTAGAGCCAGGCTGGCGTTAGTGAGTTCAGCTGCCCTCCCCAAAGTCATCAGAGCTTCCAGCTCGGCCTCCCTCTGAGAATGTAAACTTGGGGCCTTATGCTATCATGATTTCTATTTCATCCTCACTCTTATAAACTACCATATAAAAAGCAGCCGCCAAGGGTTCTTTCTTTCTTCTTCTCCTTTTTTTTTTCTTTCCAATTTCATTTTGAGGCTTGGAAAATCACAAAATAAAAATAGCCCTGAGAGTGGAAAGTTTGGGGGAGTTTGTTTAGCTGTCTTTGAAATGTACTTTCTGGAGGAATAAGAACGTCCTAAGATCCTTCTTTGCATAGTACTTTACTGCGGGCTTAATTTTTATGGCCTTTTTCTCCTGTTTGATGCTCATGGAGTCCCTGTGGGGTGCGAATGGCTACTATCTTCATCTCGCTACCTCAGCACAATAGACGGGCTCTGGCTAAAACCTTATGAGTTGCTATTGTCAAGATACCTATAAATCCTGAGACTCAATCCTAAAGTTCCCCTCCAACCTCTGTCTCCCCCAGAGTCCCTATCCAGGCCCAACTTCTGCTTCCCTTGCTAGGCCATCCCCAGGAAAGGAAGATGTTCAGGCTGTGTCTGGACAACTGCAGGCTCAAGATGGTCACTCGGCACACTCCTCCTTCTCAGGAACACGCTATATCATATAATAATTACATATAAGCACTCTGAACCCCACCACAGCCCATCAGCTCCTTGGGAAGCGAGTCTTTGTCAGTCATCTATGGCCTCAGACCTTGGAACAGAATTTGCTCCTTAGTGGGTGTGACTCGGTACCTGTTTCCATAGAAACATTGCTGAGCAAGGAAACTGTGACTTAAACTAATCCTACCATTTCATTCTGTTTCCTGATTATAATAAGGAATCAACCACCAATGTCCTGGTTAAAATTGGGCTGTTTAGAGAGTGGTGGAAGCCCTGTGATCATTGCTTACCTCATGGTTCCCCAAACTGTGTCTTCCAGAATGCCCTGAAGCACATCAGTGGGTGTTCCGGAAAAGTCACAAGTTCTGTGACGTATAAATTTGGGAGACACTGATTCAATAAGTTCAACAACAACCAACCAAACAACCAAACGAACAAAAAACAGTTTTTAATTTCAAATGTCTTCAAAGTATAGATTCTCCTCCAGGTCTGGTTCCCTTCAAGATCTGCATGAGTTTCAGACGTGCCATACTATCTTCAGTTGTTTCACACACACACACACACACACACACACACACACACACACACACACACACACACACATGAGATCTCATCTATACCACATTCTCAGACTGAGGCTTCATTTTCCCTCCTTCTCTTCGGCTTCGATGGTTTCGGAGGAGCGGAGCATCCCTTCTTCTGAAGCCGATGAGTCAGAAACACACTGGAATCCAGCCAGCCACACCCCCACCTCAGGATCACTCTGTAGTTCACCCAAACTCCCGAGAGCCACCTGGGACTTGCCTAAACCTTGGCTTTGGCATGCTGGCCTCTTTCCTCAGTCAGTCCTGTTCTTCTGTGTCGTAGTGTTCTCTGTGGATACTCCAGTATCCATTTGAGTCTGGCTCCCAGGAAATCGGACCCCATTCAAGAGAGGTTCTTCAAGTATCTAAGGACATGAATGTTAACAGGAAAACTTGACGCTGAATTTTGAGCTGGCAACAAGAATAACTGGTGATAGGTGGCATGTGGATGACGTCTGGCGCAAGGCAGAAGTGTAGTGCAGTATAGGGATACGGAGTTATAAGAGAATAGAGTGGAGTGGGTAATGGCATTGAGTGGGTATGGCATGGCTGAGAGCAGTCACAGCTTTAGAGAAGGGATGGCAGACAGAGGCACCGCATTCAGCAGAATGCACAGCATGTACTAACCCTTATATCCTCGAGTCTCAAGTGGGAAGAACTTAGAGAAATGCCCAGAACGGATTCAGAGAGAAGCAGAGTTTGCCGAACCCATGCAGAGCTATTTCAATAATGTTGACTGCAACGTGGTAGGAATGGAATCCTCCTCGGTGGAGGAGGACATCCTGGTGATGTTCTTGGCAATCTTTGGACTCTTCTGGGCTGCACCTGTGGTTCACCACATCTAGCTAAAGGCTAATGCTTCCTATTCGGTTGCAGGTAATGCGGAGACCTTCGCCTTATAGAATAACACATGATCTCCCCATTTCCTTATCCACCAGACAAGAAAACAATAGGCTGGAATTTCAACACACTTTAGCCGGAGAAGTGTTCGGCCTGTCGAAGGAAGAAAAAGAACTATATGCCAGAGAAACTGTAGAACCTAAACAACATATGTCAACAGAGACTGGGAAAATCACGTGGAATGGGATCCTGAGATTACTCAATTAAGTAGGTGGGTAGGAGGGGATCAGACTTAAATTTTGTTGCAAGGACATTGTCCCTGACGAGGCCTCTGAGAAATACTATTCACACACCTCCAGAGTGACTCTCGGGAGGTTGGAAAGAGCCGTAATCCCCAGCAAGTGAGGTTCCAGTGCCGCAGTTGGTATGGAGCCTGTCAGAGGGAGTTAGCAAAGGGCTTTCAGAAGCGTGACTACTGGAGCGAACAGCTAGGGAAGGCTGACGAAATCTGCCAGAAGATGAGAAACCCACAGGACAATAGCAAATAGCATCCCGCTGGCAGAAAGAACAGGAGATCCCTGGCCCAAAGGAAAGCCACCATGGCTCAGAAGCTCGGGGTTGGCTGTCCTCTGTAGACTGGAGCCTGTGCTGGGAGACTGGGGTGATTCATGATGCCAGCGAGGATGAGGTTTCAAAATCAGAGACCAGGTATCAGTGGTCACCTGTGAGAAACCCCAAAAGTACAACGAGCACAGTAAGCGACGGCATAGGAAAAGCCAAATCTGCCTATTGCTATGGAGACGGTAGGGTATGGGGCATGTGAGAGGAGGAGCCAAGGAGCTTGGCAAAGGAACTTCCTTATCATGGCTCCCCAGTATTCGCCTAGAGAGATTGGAACACACCACCACACCTCTGCAGTCTGCATGTTGAGGAGCCCACACGTAGAGGGGAACACCCCACAGCCTGTTGTCTACTTATTGCCAGCACCCAGTCCTTATCAGGAAGAGATGGTTTATATCTCATAATGGGGACACAAAGGGACATAGTTGGCACCCAAATGACTCCTTTCAGTTACTCTTTAGGTCCAATTTTAGAGGTAAATAGCTAAATGTAGCGGTCGTTCCTTGAGAAGGGCAGAGTGACCCAGTGTGCTGCTCCCTCTGAGATTAGCCTCTGAATCACGCAGTCAGGCAAGCAAAAAGATTACAAAAGGTAATCTATAAAAAGTCATTAAAAGACTTTATAGGATAACCTCCCTGATTATTGGTATACCAAGCAGAAAGCAAGAATAGTCAAGTTTAGGGACTGAGAAATGGCTCAGTGGTTGAGAGCGCTTGTTCTTGCTCGGGACCTGAGTTTGATTCCCAGCACCACTCGATGACTCAAAACCACCCATAACTCCATGGGGTCCGATGCCCTCTTCTGGCTTCTTCAGGCCTCAGGCACGAGCAGAATTACCATATAGTCTAGCTATACTACTCCAGGTGTATGTTGAAAGCATTCCATATCTGCCACAGGAATACTTGCACATCCTTGTTCACGTCTCCTCTGTCACAATTGCAAGGAAATGACATCAACGTAGATGCCTATTAACACATGGATGTAGGGTGAAAGTGTGGTACATGTCCACAGCAAAATTGTGTGTGTGTACGTGCACATGTGTGTGTGTGCCTCTGTGTGTGTGTCTGTCTGTGCGAGTAGAAGCCAGATATCAACTTTGGATGTCTTTTCTGATTTTCCCTCGGCTTATCTTTTGAGACACAGTTTCCCATTAAACCCAATATTTATTTACTTAGTCAGGAATCCTTCGGTGTCTATGCACCTTGCACTAGGTTCACAGATGCAGACAACCATGCCTGTTTGTTGTTTTTTTTAATATGGGTGCTGGGGATCTGAATTCAGGCTCCCATGCTTGTGTGGTAGACACTTCACCTACTGAGTCAATTCGCTAGTACCCACAATAGAATTTTTTTTTTCAGCCACAAAGAGAAATTGAAGTATAAACTTTGCAGGAAAATGAATCACACAGGAAAGTATGATCTTAAGTGAGGTAAGCCAGGCTCAGAAAGATAAATACCGCATATTTGTTTTTATATGTGGATCCTAGTGTCTAGTTTTTATATATATATATATAATTGTGTGGAGGTGGGTGTGGGCAGAGGTCAGGAGAGTAGGAAGAAGCTCATGGGGGGTGCGCTTGAGGAAGTGGGGGTGGGAAGGGTGATATGGAAGCAGATGGGGGGGGCGGATACTGGATACTGGAATGGGGGAGGGTAGGCAAGGACGCAGAGGAGAGGGTCAGGCCGTGCAAAGTCGACAGCTGCTAAAGATGTACGAGAACGAGAGAAGGAAACCTGTCGCTTTGTACATTAAATAAAATAAATTAAAGAACCAAAAATGGAAGAAAGAGAAAGCAAAAGGTGCTCATAAAGCATAAAAGCAACAAGTTATTAATCTACCGAAGTGTCTTCCTAGCATTGTTCACTTTTAGATCAAAGTGCTAAAATCACAAAAGGTACCCCGAATGCAGAGTTCCGGTCCCTCCCCCTCCCAGCTTTGCGTCCTTGCACGTCGTAGGTCTTCGTCGTCCTTCTCTATGGAATCCTTATTTCCTGCACTTGGAGCCAGCTGCTGGAGGAGAGCGCTGAGGATGGATTTTGCAGTGGGGCCTGGGGCGGAAACAGCGGCCTCCTGTGACATCTATTCCATGGGCCGCTCTGCCGGCCCAAAGCTTCCTCAAAAAATGAGATTTCAGCCGGCAGTAAATAACAAAGGCTACAAAACCGTTCCGCCTCCTTGACCAGCAAGTCCAGTTCTTGGAACCGCACTTGTGAAATAGCACTCAGCGATAGGCACGGTTCCGGTGGAAGACTCCCCAAACTGTGAAAGGCTACAGAAGGATCCGGTCCTAAGGGCGAGTGAGGAAACTGAGCCAGAAAGCGTTTCCTGCCCTGCTGGGAACCCTGTGCTCTCAATGTCCCTGTCCCCTGCATGTGTAGCTCACAGCTGTGTCTAATAGAAAAGGCCCCGAGAGTGGAGCAAAGGGATTAGGGTTTATTTCTAATTGTTTTACTAATGATAAACAGTTTAAATTTGGTAGAAAAAAATGTAAAACATGGAGAAGGAGAGATGCCTCAGCCGGTAAGAGTGCATTCTGCACCGTGGAGGACCTACATGGGGTTCTCAGCAGCTACAGCAGAAGCACAAAGCCTACAATTCCAGAGGAGCCGATACCCTATTCTAACTTCCTTTGGCGTGTGTATGTGCA